>NC_060066.1:62137708-62460000 GCF_922984935.1 Meles meles | reverse complement strand
TTCCCCCAGGCCCCGACAACCACCATTTCACTTTCTATTTCTATGAGTTAAAATTTTCTAGGCATCTCTTACAAGTGGAATCATAAAATAATTTTCTTTTTACATGATGAGTGTTGAATCTTAATTTAGTCTTGATTATAACATCTCACATTGCTGCACATTTCCTCCTTGAAATGTTCTCCCCAAGGTCTTGCTCCATGACTCCCTTTTGGCACTTTGCCCCTCATTTTTTTTTTTTTTAAGATTTTATTTATTTATTTGACAGACATAGATCACAAGCACTCAGAGAGGCAGGCAGGGGGAGAGGTGTGGGAGAAGCAGGCTCCCCACTGAACAGAGAGCCCAATGCGGGGCTCTATCCCAGGACCCTTAGACCATGACCTGAGCCAAGGCAGAGGCTTAACTCACTGAGCCACTCAGGCACCTCTCCTCTTCGTTTGTTTCATTCTTTCATTTTGGGTCGTTTTTTGAAGGCTGGTCTTTCTCTACTGACTCCAGTTCCTCTTAAAGTCCATGTTCTCTCCTGCAAATCGCCGGTGACCTCATTCTCTTCTGTGCTTCAATTAGTATGTATAAGTGCAGTGATAACGCAAGCACTGTCTCTGATAACACTGAGTTATTTTTAGAGACCTGAAATAGGCCCTGATAAATTTTCCCTTCTCAGCAATTATGTCTTCCTTCATCTCCCCAAAGCCTTTCTCCCATTAAGATTACTTTGAGGCTAGGGAGGGTGGAAGAGATGATGTCCCCTTAGGACAAGAAGGGAAAGAGAAAAGCCTTCCAGTTCTGGGCACTGGTTGTTAGAATGGAAATTTATGCAATTAATTAAGTCTAATCAGACTTTAAAAGAGGTGGCTCCAAGAAGGGGGCCCAAGCCTAAAACATGGACCCAGTTTTGAATTTTAGAATGTGGAACTAGGTCCCATCCCTCAACTAAAATCATCAAATGGTCAATAAACAAGAACCAGTTACTTTGCCTGGCATTCCCTTAGGACCTGGTAAGATTATCATAATTCTAGGAATTTACAAAAATCCATTAAAAAAACTAAAGATGTGTGTAGGGGTTATATTTTGCAATGAAAACATAAAATGTTAAGAAATGAATGAAGAAACTAGAAATTTTTACTATCAATACTTTAAAGTTTGAAGCTAGTGAGATAATGCATTTTATAATCATTAGGCTGCTCTGTATATTCTTTGTTGACTTTTCAGATTTTGGTAACTTTTACCACATCTTAAAATCATAGAACAGAGACCATAATTTGAAGTGGCTAAGGGAATTTGATTAATTAAGTGCACTTAATGTTTAAAGAAGATTCAATTGGTTAAATCTGTGAGTTAATTAAACCAAACAAATAAGTGAAAGTAATTTTTCTTATTTTGTGACAAATAACCAGATTTAAAAGTAAAATAAGGTCTGTAAGCTTTGGGATAAACCACTATATTAAAAACACAAGGGACTATGTAAATTCCTTTTTACATACAAAAGCCTTCCTCAGGCAATGAGAACCCACCCAAGTATGGCAGACTGAAGGCAGCCAAGAATTCCTGTGTCTTCAATGGGGACATGAAAGTGCTAAGAAACTTGATGAGCTAAGTAGAGGCTTTTATGACAATGAGGAGGTCACAGATGGGTCACTGAGCCTGGAGGCCACTATGAGAACCAAGGACTTGACGAGAAGGAACCAGCATGATGCTGGACAGGACCACACGGGCCAGCCATGCCTGCCTGGGCCCTCTACCAGGCAGGTTTCATGGTAATTAAGTGGACAAGGACATCTTTGTACAGGGTATAGACAACACCCATCACAGCATGCATATGAGAGATGCAATAGCTATATCTTCCCCAAGAACAGGATGGCATAAGTGCACCCCCAGGCAGAGATCACCCCAGGGAGAAGCAAGGAGGTGCCAGAGAATCCAAACTATTTACTGGGACTGAAAGGACCTGGAAGGACCACCTGTTTACCTAAGAGATTTGTGACGTTGAAATAGACACATTTAAGGATCTTTGCTGCTGTTGTTGCTAGTTTTTGTTTTGCAATTAAGTTATGGAAGGATGCAATCAGTTATGGAAGATAACATCAACTTTGAATTCACATCTGAGTCATGGGTAAACTGTAACAGCACGGCCCCTAGCAGAGGACATCTTCTAAGCTCCAAACTCAAGCTACCCACAGTACTGCCCACACTGCCAGATGTCTTCATAAAATATACACTTCATCATATCTCTCATTGCAAAATTCTTCATGAATTTTAAGGTGAAGTTCAAACTTACCAGTTTATCCCAGCAACCTTGGATGGTCTGGCACAAGCCTCCTTCTCCAGCTGGGAGTCCTTACTTGCTACATACACCTGCTTCCTTCTAGTCATTCTGAGACATGAGTAGGTCCCAAACCTGAATTTTGGGTTCACACCTCTGTGTTGTTCCCTGTGCCTGGAATTTCTAGGCCCTACCATCTCTCAGAATTCAGCTCAATCCATCACCCTGGCCATCCTTTTCTCATAATCCTACCCCTCTTCTGTGTAACGAGCTAACTTTCCCATAAACATTCCAAAAGCAATATACACCAAGGTAAACTCATATTCTTAGCCTGAAATCTTCTTCTCTACTTCTCTAATTGGGGATGCAAAAAATAGAGTTTGTTACATGGAAATATAAAGGGGTTTTGTCTCCTCCTTCTCCGTATTCAAATCTAATGCCATGTTCAGCTCAGGCCTCCTCTATTTAGCTACCTCATTCTCCTTGTGTCTTGCCCTAATTCTACAGCTCTGACAGCCTCTCAGAGGATGGTCCTCTTCAATTCACACTGAAACCAGCATGAACTTCATAGACAAGGATTCTGATAATTTCACTGTGAGGCTTCAAGTTCTTACCAGCTAACAACACTCCATTATCAAAGATTAAAGACCAAACCCATAGAACAGCATGCGAAGCTCTCCATGCTCTAGATGTCATCCACCTTTCCAGTTTGCACCCCGGGACCACCTGTTGCCCTTTATGCTCTAGCTCTCAACTGTCTGTAGTTTCTTTGGACACAGGTGCTTTTCCTCAAGACACCCTTACTCATGCTGTTCCTGCCATTGGAAATGTCTTTGAAACTTTCAGTTAGATACCAAAGTAAAAGAAAGCAAATTCGGGCCATAGTATACCTCCAGATAAATTTTAGCAGGAACAAGAACAGAAGGAAAAAGCTGTCTGTGCATTAACCATCAACCCCACTTTACCCCAAGTCTACAAGGTTGCTCAATCTTCTCCATGCCAATGTGATATAAAACGTCCCTTAACTTCTTGTGCTATTTTACACTTGCCTGGTTGTTGGGTACAAAATGTGGAAGGAAGAGAGAAGAGAAAGGGTCAGGTTGAGGCCTAGGACGAGGCACACCCGAACAATGACTTGTGAGCAACTGGATTGACGGGTTTGGATTTTTTGAAAGATAGCAAAAAACTGGAATTCATGTTTATCAGGGATAAGGTAAATATCTTTTATTAAATTTTACCTTATGGTATCATCTCTAGAGCCAAGATTCTACACTTATGAGTACCAACTGTGCAGACACATAGGAATACTTTGGTTGTAAAACTGCTTTGAATATTTCCTCCATTCTGGTTTTCTTAGAAGAATGCAAAGATATCCCAACAACCCCCTCCCCCCACCCCACACACAGACTCACACTTGTACATACACACGCCGCCCCCACGGCACGTGCTCTGGTGTGCAGACACCATTTACAACTGTCTCTCTCCATGTGTCCCTTGGGGATTTAATGGTATTTTAGTTAACAGGTTGATTCTAGGCTCTTATAATATAAAAAGCACTTTGTATACACAACATGGGCACCGATCCAGAGTAATGCCTTTAAAGCCTGGGGCACTTTGAAATTTGTTTTACATCAAGCTAATCATGTCATGAATCTGCATTTTCATTATACATCACAACCATCCTTATTTTTACTAATGACATTCAAGATGAGAAGAAACAGAATGCATATATTAAGACTACCATCTGATCTTCCATTTGTTAGAGTAAAACTAGACATCTTAGCAGACCCATAGATGAATTACATAATATTTATGAAGGGATCTTATAATAAAAATGAAGAAATCAAAACCAGATGAAAGTAGGTAAAAGCTTAATTTTCATAATTAAAATTATATTATATTGAATTGAAGTAGTACTTATACAGTGGAAACAAATTACTATGTAGAATATTGAATTACTTTGCATTTCAAGTTGCTAAAATATACACAAATTTGTTTCATTAAAAAAAAAATTTCAAGGTTTCCTACCTCAACAGACATAAATTAAATTGAAAAGATCAAGTATCCCAACTTCCCCAATGGTATAAAGTTATATCAGAGGTAAAGTATCTACCTTAAATTTTAAATATATTAAATTTAATTTTATATTCACTTCACATGTATTTCAGCACACAGTATTATTTTATGCTACAAAGATTCTTTTTAATTCTTTAAAGTTGCAATTTATGATGTTGAATCATGATATTATGCACCTGAAACTAATACAACATTGTATGTTAATTATACTTCCATTTTTAAAAAATTTACTATATCTCAGAGATAGCAAGTACAATTTTAAGTGTTTTCCACATTCACAATCTCTAGATCTTTAAGAGATGCATCCAATTTCCCAACCTCACTAAGAGACGAGCTTAGACTCCTGATGATACGCTATCTGACATGGTAATTGGTTCTTTTCATGTTGCTTACATTATCGGCCTGCATAGATTTTAAATTGGTGTGTCTGTTCGCTATCAAAACATTTTTAGGATGGTTTATTTAAAGAGCTTAACCTTTCCAAGTAGATTTCTTCTTTTCTAAGCTTTGTAAGATTCAAAGTGTGGCTGATTATCCTCCCCCAGATCCCACTGCCCATTCATAACGGGATTTCTCATCTTTTAGGACTAACTTCAGGTGGGACCTACGGTGAGTTTTCCTCTCTGACCAAAGCCAGGGTGGGGCCCCTCCCTGGGATTTCATTTGTTTCCCCAAATATCTAGGTCAGGAATATTTCACCCTGCTGTTCTGGTAGATAATTTCTCTCCTCTCCTAGAATAGAAGTTTCTTGAAAGCACCAACTGTGTTCTGCTTTTACCTCCTCAATGTCCTCGCATGGTCATCTTTGCTTGGTAAGTGTCTGCTGATGAATAAAGGCATGAAAGAATCAATAAAAACATCAGCATCCAGGGGCGCCTGGGTGGCTCAGTGGGTTAAAGCCTCTGCCTTCGGCTCAGGTCAAGATCCCAGGGTCCTGGGATCGAGCCCCGCATTGGGCTCTCTGCTCTGCAGGGAGCCTGTTTCCTCCTCTCTCTCTGCCTGCCTCTCTGCCTAGTTATGATTTCTCTCTGTCAAATAAATTAAAAACAACAACAACAACAACAAAACACCAGCATCCATCTTTTCCCACTAGTATCATTCTTCACACAGTGCTTTTGTGTCTTAGAAAGGTGAAGGACAGAATCAGCGTTGAACCTTCTCTCAGGCAATGCCAATTCTCCTGCAGGGAGAAATGCAACTTACTCTTGAATCCATGTTTTGAGCATCAGGGCCCATTGACAATAGTGCTTTGATCAGATCATTAATAGTCCTCAGAATGACATGCTCACTGATGCAGTAATTTTTAACTAGGCACTATGTACCTCTATACCAAACTGTGGCAAATACACCCTCATAGATTTAAAATATTAAAATACAATGCAAAAAATCTTTCTAACTTAATACTGAAGAATGAAGTTAATAGCTTTCTAGATGTAATGTTAGCACTTGATTTTTTTTTTAAAAAAAAGATTGCATTTATTTATCTATTTGAGAGAGAGAACATGACTGGGGAGAGGGGCAGAGAGAGAGGGAGAAGCAGACTCCACACTGATCAGGGAGCGTGACGCTGAGATCATGACCTGAGCTAAAGGCAGGCTCTTAACTGACTGAACCACCCAGGTGCCCCAGCACTTGATTTCTAATATAGAAGTAAATCAAGAATTATGTAACTAAAGTGAGTGATGAAAAACATATTCAGGAGCATCTAGGATGCTCAAATGGATGAGGCCAGCCCTCGGTATGACCGAGCACCCTCCAACCCTAAAAGAATAAGTGTGGATCTCACGCTAGCCATCATAGGAAACAGGAAAAATTTAGGTACAGAGGAAGACCAGAGCTTACAAAATAAGCAGGAAAAACATTACACCTGCTAAAATAGCTACTGATTAAGTAGCAAAATCTGGAGTTTTTATATGCTTTCTAAAAATTTCATAGAGCATTTTCCCCCATATAGTCTCACTGACATACATCCCACAACAATCCTGAGATTAGAAAGATCAGGAATATAACTGTTCTACAGATGAGGAAACCGAGGATCAGGGAGGGTAAGGGCAAAGTGATAGTGTCAGAAGCGAAACTTAACCCAAAGGCTTTACTTCTAATCCAGTCTCTTCTAAATGTAGCACTATAACTTTTCCTCAATTTTCCTCCACTTAAAAAGAAATGCTTCTAAGTGACTATAGTGGAGCTGGAATTTAGAAAATTTTGAATCTCAGCTCTAATTGAATAATATCTATCTGGGTCATACTTAGCTGTGCATTTTACTTCTGATTGCATAAATATTCATAGAGAAACACCTATGAGGAATATTCAAAGTCCGAACAGTGTGGTTCTCATTAACACTAATAGAGATCAAGTGGATAAATTCTCATTTGATGCTTTGAAAATCTATCCCCAACTTTTCACCATTTAGGTGGCTATGAAGTACACTCCTACTTGTTTCAGTTTTGCAGTAAAAAATATGCTTAACTGTATTACTCTCACACCACTTAGAAAGATGTTTCTATGTTTCAGTGATGCTAATTCTCTCAATTAGGTCAAACTATCCAGTCATAACTTTTTACCACCTTCTGAATTTCTGAACCTCACAAATCTGAAACCCCCTGCATCTAAGATTAGCACTGTCTCCAAGACAAAGGTCAACAGCTATGAGATGTCTGGAAAACTGCAATGCCTTCAGGAACTAGTATGTGTGAAAGAAAAGTGGATAGGGGGGCCCCACGGTACAATACAAACTCTCCTGAATAGGTCACTTGCTGTTCAACCCTAATGGGTTGTCAAGCAGGAATATGCATTCACAATTACTGGATGTTCGAAGTTTTGGGGAAAGCCAGAAATATGTATTTTTTCATTTGAAAGTTCTGATCTTTAAATGTTATAATTAAAGAGATCTGCCTGGGTGACTTGGTGGGCTGTGTCTTTCTTCAGTTTAGGTCATGATCCCAGGGTCCTGGGATGGAGTCCCACATTGGGCTCCTTGCTCAATGGAGAGACTTCTTCTCCTTCTCCCTCTGCCTGCCATTCCCCCTGTTTGTGCTCTCCCGGTCTTTGCCAAATAAATAAAATCTTTAAAATAAATAAATAAATGTTGTAATTAAAGATAATTTTTAAAACAGTATATTGACCAGCATCGTTTAGAACAAACAGTATTTGTGGTCCATGAGTTTACAACTGCCGATTTGAGTTTTCTATTCTAACAAACAGAATGGTTGATACAAAGTCACTAAGCTTCATATCATTCGTTCAGATTTCAGTAGGGAAGACTGTTTTCCTCCTCTGGTTACAATCCAATTCTTAGATAAATTTAGAAAAAAATAGGATGGTATCAACATAATTTGAATGCTAGGGAGCTACAGAATGAATATGAAGGAAGATATTGCTTGCTCGTGCCAACATAAGTGAATATTGATGAGAAGCAAAGGATAAAAAAATTTTTAAAAGGAAGATATGTAACCTTCTTCTATTTCATGATAATCTGATATAAGGATTCAAAAAATAACTGTAAACAGAAATTTTCATTCTAAATCAGACTATTTAGTATCATCTTCCTAATGGCTTTGTGAAATGATTCTTAACATGGAACTTATTGGATAGATGGGGTTTAGTTCAATTCATGTCAACAAATATCTTCTAATCCCTTGTGTGGGCCAGATTTTGCCACGTGCTGAGAACACAGATAAATGAGAGATGATCCCCATTCTTGCAGAGCTCATGATCTCTGAGGCAAGCAAAGCACATAATGTGATAGATTTATTTCAAGGCTTCTAGTGAGGTAGGAAAATATTTGGGGGCAATAGAGGAGAGGAAGAATCATGGTCAGCAATTACTTAATGCAGGTGATGTTAGAACTTAAATGTTGAAGAATGAATGGAAGTTCTTCAGGTAAACTAGGAAAGACAAATGAAAGAGCATTTGCAAAGGGATGCAAGCCAGAAATAACATGGCATCTTCATCAATGTAGAGTAAGCCACTGAAAACATTTAAGAAAAGAAAATATTACAACCTCGTAGGCTGTGAAGGATAGAATTAAGAGAGATAAATAAGGGGTTGACACACCTCTTACGAGACTATAATTGTGGTCCACTTGAGTCATACGAACTTTAAAAAAAGAGATAAGAAACTTTGAAAGAAAAGGGAAAGATTTGAAAAATATTGGAAAGGTAAATTGTTGCAACTAAAGGATTTATACAGTAAATATATAGAGCTG
Organism: Meles meles; assembly: GCF_922984935.1. NCBI lineage: Eukaryota > Metazoa > Chordata > Mammalia > Carnivora > Mustelidae > Meles > Meles meles. Next base: position 62,451,454 of record NC_060066.1, on the reverse strand, counting down.
AGGAGAAGCAATGTCAATAATTCACAAATTTCTGCCTTCAGGTCACAGTGTAGATAGTGGTAGTGTCCAAAGAGACCAAGAATAAAGAAGAGAAACAGGTTTCAGGGAAGGTGATGCTCTAACTTAGAGGCCTATGGGATTCAAGTGGAGATTTTTAGTAGTCTGAACTTTGGGGATAAGATGTGAGCTGAAAATATACCTTACAAGGTTCTTAGAAAGTAGGTGGTGGTTAAAGCATGAGAGTAGTAGAGAACATTTAGGGTGCGTGTATAATGAAAAGAACAGAGACTGAACATAGGAGCCTAGGGCAACACCATAACTTAATACAGACAAGAAATCAACAGAAAAGTACAAGACCTGATAAAATATGTGACGAGACTTCAAGAAGGGAATAAGCAGTACTGTACAGCTAGCCCATGCCAATAACTGTGCTAAACATGTACACACTGTTATAACCCTCACGGTTAGTTATCATTGTACAGTACACACCTTGGAGTCAAGAAAACTAAGCTACCCCCCAAAAGTAAAATCTTGTTCTGGGTCCACTCTGGAATTAAAACACCTGCAATTCAAAACCAGTCCTGCCATATTTCAGAGTCTGAATAATTTTACTTCATCATGATGCCAGGGATCCTCAAAGTCATACAGCAACGTTATCATCTAAGTCAAGGACTGAAAAGTGTCCCTAGAATTTACAATAGGAAGTTCACTGGGAATTACAGCTAGAAACTCTAGATTTCTGGAATGATTGGCAAGTCAGGAAATGGAGTTAGCAAACGCTAAAGGTTAGCAAATGTAAAGAACCTTGGCTATGAGGTAAGAAAACGAAAGCAGAGGTAGGCATGGGTTGGATTGTCTATGAAGGATTTTCAAGGTATTCATTATAATGATGGCTAATCTATAGTTTAACACAGAGACAGAAAGAGAGCAGATGAATCTTTCTGGAACTATGACTCTACTGATCATCTCCAGCTACCTACAACCTCAGCTACTAAGGAATAGGAACTAGAGAGGATGATAATACTATTCAGTTTTCTAATTAATATCACATCAAACAAACAAACACAGAGCTCCTTTGATACCCTCTGATGCTGAAGCTCTATCACACATTTGGAAAGCAGAAGTGAGCAAGTCTTTTCTTGGCACAGTAACTCAGATCAGAGAAAGTATATTTTAATAAGCATGAGAATCATAGTCAAAATCAGCTTGGCAATGAATTGAATTATATGCCAAGTCTTATGCAGACTGGTCCTGCTTATCAAACATCATGCTGGCAACTTCACAGCATCCAGCTAGTTCCAAGGGATTTGGGAAGCCAGCCAGTTCCGACACACAAGTCCCTCTGTCGACTAAAACACGTAGAGTACTCTTCAGGGCTCCTCTCACCCCTCCGCACTAGGATGCCTGCCAATCTCCTTCATCTCAGGATTCTACCAAGACAATCAAGCAATAAACACAACACCCAAAAAACAAAACAAAACAAAACAAAACAAAAAAAGAAGAAAGGAGAGAGAGAAAAACAACAAAATCTCTCCTATCTCCCCTGCCCCTTTTTATGAGGGAAAAAAATTTCTGCCAGGAAACTCTCATGATCTTTTCATTATTTTTATTCTAACTGCATTTACCATCGGTATACAGGGCTTACTTGTTTATCTTTTTCATTAGTATTTTAATATATTATAAATACTTTAAAATACAACAAACTGTATTTAATTCTATTGTTAAATCTCTGCTTTAGAGTAAAGAATGTCAGGATATATGTTCTCTCTTCTATTAATTATTAACGATAATTAAAGAGAAAAACAGTTCCACATTATTCCACAGGTTAGATGAGCCATTAAATGCATCAAAAATTCCCTTTGGGGCGCCTGGGTGGCTCAGTGGGTTAGAGCCACTGCCTTCAGCAGTCCCAGAGTCCTGGGATCGAGCCCCGCATAGGGCTCTCTGCTCAGCAGGGAGCCTGCTTCCTCCTCTCTCTCTACCTGCCTCTCTGCCTGCTTGTGATCTCTGTCTGTCAAATAAATAAATAAAATATTTTTTAAAAAATTCCCTTTAATGGGATGTCTGAATGACTCAGTCTGTTGGGCATCTGCCTTCAGCTCGGGTCATGGTCCCAGGACCCTGGGATTGAGCCCCACATCAGGGTCCCGCGCAGGGAACCTGCTTCTCCTTCTGCCTGCTGTTCCTCATACTTGTATTCTCTCTCCCTCTGTGTCAAATCAATCAATCAGTCAATCAAGCAAAGAAAGAGAGAGAGAAGAAGGAAAAGAGAGGGAGGGAGGGTGGAAGGGAGAGAGAGGAAGGAAGAAAGGAAGGAAGGAAGGGAGGAAATCCCCTTTAATGAAACATATTAAACACTCTGAACAGAATCAGGAGCACTTGGCAAGATTTTCAGAAAGTGAATTGGCCAAGCAGGTTGTATATTCCTTAAGCAGTTTTTATCAAAGAGGGTCAATCTAGAATTTTTACATTCTCTTACTAGGCTTGGCATTCCCCCTTCAATTTTATTGAAGTATAATTGACATTTTTAAAAAATATTTAAGGTGTATGATTTGATATTTTTATATAACTCTGCATTGTGAACAATCAAGATAATTAAGACATCAATCATCTCATAGTCACTTTTTTTTCTTTTTTTGGTGAAAACACTTAAGATCTACCCTCTTAGCAAATTTCAAGTATATCATACAGTATTGCTAACTATAGCCACATTGCTGTACATTACATCTCCAGAAATTATCCATCTTGAATAACAAATTATACATTTATAACAGAAATATGAATTCTAGTGGTTTTTTTTTCCTATTTCTGTAAAGAATGCCATTGGAATTTTGAAAGGGGCTGCACTGGATCCATAGACTGCTTTGATTAGTATGGACATTTTAATAATTTTAATTATTTCAATCCATGAAAATGGGATGCTTTTATATTTATATGTCTCTCCTTTAATTGCCTTCATCAATGTTTTATAATTTTCAGTGTACAAGTCTTTCACTTTTTTCACTAACTTTATTCCTAAGTAGCTTATTATTTTTGTTGCGATTGTGAATGGATGGTTTTCTTTTCTTTTTTGGACAGCTTGCTGTGTACAGAAATGCGACCAATTTTTGCCCATTGATTTTATATCCTCAACTTCACTGAATTTATTAATTGTAGCAGTTTTTTGGTGGAGTCTTTAGGGTTTTCTACATATAATGTCATGTCATTACAAACAGATGCAATGTAAAGTTAGGTTGTTTGTTTCAGTCTTTCTTCTTTTTTAATGTAGGCATTTCCTTCTTAGTATTGCTTTTTGTTGTTGTTCCATCACACACAATTTTTGGTGTGTTATGTTTTTGTTTTCTTTGTCTTGAGACACTTTTTAAATTCCCTTTTAATATCTTCTTTGATCCAATGGTTGTTTAAGAATGTGTTGTTTAGTTTCCATTTATTTGTGAATTCTCCCATTTTGTGTTAGCAATTTCTACTTTCATTCCATTGTGGTCAGAAAAGATACTTGGAATGATTTTGACCTTATTAAAATTTTTAAGATTTGTTTTATGACTTAACATATGATCTATCCTGGAGAATGCTTTGTGTGTGCTTGAGAACAATGACAATCTTCTGCTGTTAGCTGGAACATTTTCTGTTTGTTAGGTCCATTTGTTCAATAGTGTTAGTCAGATCAGATGTTGGGCTTCGCAAGTAGAAAAATCAACATTATGAAAAAGACCTCAAACAAAAGATACTATCACCTGGAAAAAAACTGACCCCCAAATATCTGATATTCCATGTATAAATGACAGATGCACATTAAAATCTTTTTGGAAGTCAACTTTAGTACAGGATTCTAATCAATTGGTCTCCATTCCTTATAGGGCTTTTGCGCTCCACCAAACTTCTCTATAATGTAATGCCAACAGTTCAATTTGAAAACTTGAAGGTCTGTAGGCCAAAATTAAATTCCCTGCATTTCTCAATCTATCCCTCTATTTACTTCTATATTTCACATACATCTTTTCCCTAGTTGATGCTTAAGATGCTTAATTTTTTGTAGCATTATTTAATGTATCCTTTGATGCTGTTGAATTTACCAGATGCAATTTATTTTTTGCATTTAGTTATATTTTCATATGTTTTTCTCCTTCAAATATTTTGATATAGTGGCTTATATGTTGATAGACTTCCTTATGTTAAAACATTCTTAAATTTCTGGAAAACTCTAACTTGGGAATTGGGTATACTGCTTTTATTTTTATTTTATTTTATTTTTTAAATACATTAATGTATTTTAATACATTAAATGAACTTTTAATTAATATAAAATTAGTTTTATATTAATAAATATAAATAATATATAAATAATAATATAACATTAATATAAAAGTAAAATTATATAAAATAAAGGTATTAAACTTTTAATACATTACTAGATTTGATTTCCTAATCAAATTCCTTTCAACATTTAGAAATCGTGCATTTTAGGCAAAATTGGTCTACTTGTCCTTTTTAAAATTTAGGTTTTGATATTAATGATAAACTGTTTCATAAAATGAATAGGAAAAATTACCATTTTTTGGTATGATGTGAAATGTTTTAAAGTTATAGGAAGTTTTCTTGTTTTTAAAGACAGAGACACTTAGTCTGGTGTCTTTTTGGATTTTTTTTTCTGTGCCAATTTTTTTTTTTTTTTTTAGATTTTATTTATTTATTCAAGAGAGAGGGAGCATGAGAGAGAGAGACATCAAGGTGGAGTAGTAGAGGGAGAAGCAGACTCCCCACTGAGCAGGGAGCCAGACGTGGGACTTGATCCCAGGACGCTGGGATCATGACCTGAGCCAAAGGCAGATGCTTAAGTTACTGAGCCACCCAGGTACCCAGTGCCAAGTTCTCTTTCCTCTTCTTGGACTCCAATAGCATAAATGCTAGGTATTTTGAAATTTTTTCATAAATCCCTGAGGCTCTGTTGTTTTTTCCTACTATTTTTCCTTCCTATTTTTCACATTGGATTATATTAATCTATTTCAAGTTCATCTCTGTTTTTCTCTGTCACCTCTATTCTGCTATTGAGACAATACAGTAAACATTCAAATTTTAGATACTGTTCTTTTCAGTATCTAAGATTTCTATCTTTTTTTAAATAGTTGCTGTTACATAGTTGAGAACTTTTATCTTTGCATTCATTTCAATAGTCTTTACCTTATGTAGCACAGTTATAATTTCTTCTCTAAAATCTTTGACTATTCCAATATCTCAACTTAGAGTTGGTATTTATTTATTTCTTTTTGGTGAGAAATAATCACATTTTCCTTATTCTTCATATTCCAGGTAATTTTGGATTCTGTCTTGGACATTTTGATTACTATGTTATGAAACTTTGGATCCTGGGGGACTGGCGACTTCTTTGTTTTAGGAGAAAGGAATCCAGTTAGTTTCAGACTGCAAGTTCTATCTTAGATTCTGTGGGTGTTGGTCCCAAGGTCAGTTTAGGTTTCAAAGATTATGCTATGTTGTCATATGATAGTGCAATTCTTAAAGCCTTTGCTATGTTCTTTTTGGTCTGGTTTGAGGGATGCAGAGCTCAGGTTTGAACCTAGAATGTTTTCAGTTCATGCACAAAATTAGGGAGTCCCCTTTTCCAGATTTTACCTTTCTCAGATTCAACCACACTCTACCACTCAGGGGTCTCTTTTATATACCCTCTGGCTGGAAAGATAGTTTATCTCTGAATGACAGCTGCAGCTCCTTGACTGGGGGCCTACCCATGAATTAAAGCAGAAATATTAAAGTAAGGAAAAAAATGGGGATGTCCCCCACACTTTTCAGACTATCAGGGTCTGTTTTTCTACTTCTTCTGGACAGAAAGACAATCTCTCTCAGTTTTGGTTGTCTGCATCTTCACCACTGGAGCTGCAATCAAGAGAGGGAGAGATGAAAAAACAGGAAGAAAAACATCCTGAAGATTTTACCTCCATACTCTTTGGCATTGGTTTTTTTTTTTTTTTTTTTTCTGGTTTTATGGCCAGAAAGATGCGGTTTTTCTGTGTTCTTGCTTCCTGTATCTCTGCAGCTATGGAATCATGATGAGATGATCACTCTCAAATCAAAACCATGAGGAAAAAAGAAAGAGAGAGAGAAAATGGGACTCACACCCATATAATTTGCTTCTTAAGTTTTGACCTACTCTTTCCAATCTTTTTGCTTTTATTTAATACTTTTCAGAGTTCTAAATGGCTGCTCTTTCTGTTCTATCCAGGGTTTCCTTTGAAATCAATGAGACAGATAGGTCATAGTGGGCTTACTCCATCTTGGTTGTCCTTGGAAGTACTAATGCCTTTTAAAATACAGACTTTTATTTATCTTTCTAATCTGCTTTATGGTTTTTGGGATTTCAGGGTTTTAGTTCTTTCTTGAGTCAATATTTTTAGTTCGTATTTTGCTAGAAAATCGTTTATTTCTTCTAAAGTTTCAAAAGCATTGCTATATACTTACCGAAAACAAACAAAAAAATGTTTTCTTATGTCTATCTCTTCCATATATGTGGTTACAACTCTTCATTGTTAATGTGGCATACTTGTTTCAACTCCTTTTCCAAAAAATCAGACATAGCAAAACTTTCTCTATTTTATTAGTCTTTTCAAAGTGTAAACTTTCAATTTATTCTTTTTATTTTTTTAGCTTTTGTCTTTATTATTAATTAGTATCATCCCAATATCTTTTGTTTATTTTGTTAGTTTCTCATTACTGCCATAAACTAGTTTATTTTCAAACTCTCTTCAAAATTAAATTATTTAAGCTATAAATTTTCCTCTGAAACATTAGTATATGTGTATTAACTTATTACACAGGTTTTGCTATTAGGTGTTCTAGTATGGTGGTTAAGAGTGTACATTTCTTGAATTGCAACTCTTGTCTCTTCTCGTATTCACTAGAGCAGGTTACTTAACTTCTTTATGCCCCAGTCTCTTCTGCCAGATGGGAATAATAATATACATAACTGCTAAGATTGAGATTTTCCAGGTTAAAAGGCTTGCGCTGAGTAAGCATTCAGTAATCGTTGTTGTTACTTCTACTCTCTGAATAATTTTTACTTTTGATTTTATTTCTTGTTTGGGTTATTTAAAAGTGGATTCTTAATTTCTAATAGTTAAGAGATTTTTCGTCTACTTATAATTACTTACGTCTGTGTTTATTAGATAATGACCAGATATTGCAACAGGTAAAACCCTAATTATTTTACTCTGCTGAAGTTACTTTGTGGCCAAATATATAATATTTTATAAGTATTCCATGAAAATAAAAAAGGTAAAAGCATTTATATAAATGTGTATATCCTGGAAATTCATACTTATAAACTACATGAATCACAATCTATTTGTTTATTATTTTTATTTACTAGAAAGATGTTTATTAAAGTTTCCCATTGTAATGGACCTTTATGTAGTCAGTTAAGGCAACAAATATATTTCTAGAAACATTTTTCCATATGCTTGACTACTTTGTCATATGAGCACCTTAGCCTTATTAGATCCCTGAGGTTTGGCAAAATTTCTCAAATTTACCTTATAATTTCCATCTATTTTTATTTTATGTAGTGAGAGTCTTTTCCCACCTGATATTCAAGCCACTGGTTAAGTACCCAGAAGTGTATATTTTCTTTTTCAATTTACCTATTAACAAGCTAATAATGGCTTTTAGTTTCAGGAAGTCTTTTCTATGTTCTAAGTGCAACTCTGACATTCTTTCTTTGCCTTTTTTTTGAAGGTCTACTTCATTGGAATCCACTTGTTATAAATGTCATTTTGCTGGTCTTCCGTTGGTTTACTAAACCCCACTTAAATAAACTGTTTTTTATTTGTGTGCTTATGGTTTTTGCTTTCCCTTAGCATCTGTACAAGCCAGGATATTAAGGTCTCTCAAGTAGCAACAAATGAGTGAACAATGATGTCAACGATATTTATGTTCTTGAGGGCTACGTGACCACGGCTCTTCTGTTAAACATTGGAATACAGTCTCTGCTCCCAGACTGGCCTGGTTCAATTAAAGGCCTTTTCCACAATATCAAGAGCTGTGGGTTATTCTGCCCACTGGGGTAGGTTCCCTCCAAGTGCTGCAGAGTTGGTAGGATTAAGCCATCTGAAAACCATATGCAGCAAATAGGCAGATTACTTACTACCCCTTACGTTGCCTCGGACAACCACGATTTGTGATCTACTTCCCTAGACCTCAGTGAGAGGCAAGATTTTTTTCTTGCTTTTTGTTTATTGGTACCCTTGTTCTCTGTCAGAGTCAAGAGATGAAGTCCAAAGTTTATTAGAAATTACAAGCTGAAAATGGAGAATGGGAGTAATCCCTGATTGAAAAAAATTTTTCACTCAAAATAGCAACAAAAATGGCAAGATACAAAAATGGCAAAATAAGATTTCATTCAAAATAACAACAAAAATGGTAAGATACAAATAAATTTAACATGAAAGGTATGAGGCTTTATAAGGAAAACAAACTATTATTAAGTGTTATAGAGCCAAACACATAAATCAATATAACATATTCAAAGATAAGAAAGCATAATATTCTAAAATTATAAAAATTTTAAAATATTCACCTATACAATAATGTAATTCAAAGCAGAGTGTCTCTAATGGGGGTGACAAACTGGGTAAAAAATTTTCAGAGTTCGTAAAAAAACTTAAAATGTTCAAGAATATCCCTCAAAATTCTGAACTGAAGACTAAGGCAGGTCTTGGTTTTTACTTAATAGCAATTACTGTAAGATCACACCAATTAAAATGGTAAGTTTTTGGATAGGAATATACGTAGAAATTAGCAGAACAGAAAACAAAACCAAAGATAAATCCGAGTATAAATGCATATTAATTTATGACAAAGGTGGCATTTCAAGTCAGTGAAGAAAGTGAAGTTTATTTAATAAACAGTGCAAGCATAATTGGCTGGGGAAAAAACAAAGTTAAATTTTGCTTGTATGCTCTGTACAAAAATTAATTCCAGATGGATTAACAATTCAAGCATAAATGATTTTAAAAATATTTAAAAAGAAAACTAGAATATCATTTGTACAAGGTCTATTGGGTGAGATTTTCCTAAGCAAAACAGGAAAGCCAAAAGCTATAAAGGAAAAGATTAACATAATTGACTACATAAAGGTCTAATTTATTGTATAACATAGATAGCATAACCGAAGTCAGAGGTGATGGTAGTAGACCGGGAAAATATTTGACCGAAATTGGGTGAATAATCCTAAACAAGCAAAACTCCATCTATGGATTAGAAAAAGACAAGCCATCCAATAGAAAATTGTTCAAAGAATGTAAGCAAGCACTTGGTAGAAGAGGGAATCCAAATAGCCAGGAAACGTGTGAAAAGAAATGCATCATTACTGGCAAACCAAAAAAACTGACCAAAAACAAACAAACAAACAAACAAAACAGAATGTGTGCAAGGGGTAACAAGTAGTGCTGGTGGAGTTATGAAGAAATGGAAATTCACGTAGGATGCTGGTGGGAGTTAAAAAAAGTTACAATGTATACATATAAACTTACACAAATGTAAATTGGTAGTATTCATTGAACTAGAATTTGAGTTTGCTCATGTTTTGACCTGTAATCCCACTTTTGAGAATGTACACTATTGAAATAAAAAAGACTACTGTGTAAGGACTTCCATGGTATCATTTTTGTAATGGTAAAAATGGAATCTTCTTGATCATCTAGCAGCAGCGAAATCAAGGGATAAATTGTAAGCTGGAAAGAATTTCATGCTGCTTCTAAAAAGAATAAAAACCTATAAACCTGAAGGGATATCTATGTTTTTTAAGCATTTATTTACTTATTTGACAGAGGAACACAAGCAGGGGGAGTGGCAGAGCGAGAGGGAGAAGTAGGCTCCTGCTGAGCAGGAAGCCCACGTGGGACTTGATCTCAGGATTCTGGGATCATGACCTGACTCGAAGATAGATGCTTAACTGGCTGAGCCACCCAGGCACCTCGGTATATCTATTTTCAAGTAAAAAAGCAAGTAGCAGAGTAATGTACATACCACAATGCCATTAAAAAAAACCAAACTCATAAATAATATGTATGTTTAAAAAGGATGGAAAAAGTTATGAAAGTATATACCCCAGGATGTGGAATGGAAGGAGAATCTGAAGGACGATTACTCACTCTTTCTTTAAGCATGTTCAGACTGTTTCATTTCTTAAATTGTACGTAATTTTTGTGAATTTTAATGTGAATTTAAATTTAAAATTTTTTTAAATTAAAAAAATTATTAATTTAAAATCTAAAATTCTAATATGAATTTTTTTAAATATTTTATTTATTTGACAGAGAGAAATCACAAGTAGGCAGAGAGGCAGGCAGAGAGAGGAGAAGGAAGCAGGCTCCCCGTGGAGCAGAGAGCCCGATGCAGGGCTTGATCCCAGGACCCTGAGATCATGACCTGAGCCGAAGGCAGGGGCTTTAACCCACTAAGCCACCCAGGCGCCCCTCTAATATGAATTTTTAAAAAACTAAAGACATTTAAAAAATAATTTTTCTTGTTTAGGGAACCAATTATTATTAGTCAGTTTGACTACAGCACAGCGATTGGAAAGAAAGAAGTCGGATTGAAAATGGTGGCAGGGTACACATTATAAAGGACTAACACATTTCAGCTCTATTCAGGAATCTCTTGTGTTTAAGACGAGATCGGGCGCGTTCAGGGTGGTATGGCCGTAGACTCTTGTGTTTAAGAAAGTGACCTAATTTTTTTAAGATTTATGTATTCATTTGGGGGGAGGGGCCAAGGGAGAAAGAGTCTTAAGCCAATTCACACTGAGCACAGAGCCCCACACAAGGCTTAACACAACCTAAGATCAAGACCCAAGCTGAGGAGAAAGGGGAACCCTCCTACACTGTTGGTGGGAATACAAGCTGATGCAGCCACTCTGGAAAACAGTATGGAGGTTCTTCAAAAAGTTGAAAATAGAGCTACCCTATAACCCAACAATCGCACTACTGGGTATTTACCTTAAAGACACAAATATAGTGATCCGAAGGGAAATGTGCACCCAAATATTTATAGCAGCAATGTCCACAATAGCCAAACTAAGGAAAGAATCTAGATGTCCATCAACAGATGAATGGATAAAGATATACAATGGAATACCATGCAGCCATCAAAAGAAATGAAATCTTGCCATTTGCAACGACGTGGATGGAACTAAAGGGTATTATGCTGAGTGAAATAAATCAATCAGAGAAAGACAACTATCAATATGATCTCCCTAATATGAGGAATTTGAGAGGCAAAGTGGGGGATTTGGGGGATAGGGAAGGAAAAAATGAAACAAGATGGGATCAGGAGGGAGACAAACCATAAGAGACTCTTAATCTCATAAAACAAAGTGAGGGTTGCGGGGGGGGGTATGGTGAAGGTGGTTGGGTTATGGACATTGGGGAGCATATGCGCTATGGGGAGTGCTGTGAAGTGTGTAAACCTGATGATTCACAGACCTCTACCCCTGGGGCAAATAATACACTGAGACTTCTTTTAATTAAAAAAATTAAAAAATAAATAAATAAAAGGGAAAAAAAAAGACCCAAGCTGAAACCAAGAGCCCAACGCTGATCCAACTGCCCCACCCAAGGGTCCCTAAGAAAATGACCCAATAAGAAATGTAAATTTAAAGAGTAATAGCATTTTGGAATAGGATAAGATATTTTGGAGGTGTCCATATCACATAGTTATTTTAAAAATCCCAGCAAGAAGAGAAAAGAGAAACATGGGAATAGTGTTTTTCAAACCATTGGTCACAATATATACCGGGCCTTCAAATGACTTGAATGACTTACTATGAATATTTTTGAAAAATGAAACAGAATATAAAATATCAGAGGATATCACTCCTAATAAGTGAAGGTATTCCTCTAGAGATGTTTTTCAGGCATATAGCATTCATTCATACATACAAACTGTGATGAAAAAAGATTTTCAGCTGGGGGTTGCCATTAAACACATTTAAGGCCAGTTTAATAATTTTAGAGGTAAAACTGACAGAACACATCAATTGATAGATTGCAAACTAAAGGACGAAAGAATTGAACAATGTTAAGGTCCAGAAGTTTAAAATGAAATGCAAATGAAATTTAAAAATGAAAGGATAATATACTTCCTCTTACTTTACACAGTTACAGCCACCTCCAGGATCCCACCTCTTTGTTAAAGTCTAGTCCAAGATGCCTGAACAAAATGAGGATGCAGGCCTATTCTTACCAATAAAAGTGGTAGATAGGAGCCAACATGTTACCTTACAAGGCATTCTAGGAAGGCAAATGATCATCTATAGGCCCCCTCTTCCAGGTCCTGAGAGTCTATCATTATTATCTTCACTTTTAAAAATCATTATTTATTCGAAGCCAGATCTTTGTTGTGGAGGTTGTATTATTATTATTATTATTATTATTTTTCCAACAAGAAATTCCATTTACAACAATGGTTCCTTGGGGTGCCTGGTTGGCTCAGTCAGTTAAGTATAGAGTCTTAGTTTTGGCTTAGGTCTTGATCTCAGGGTTGTGAGATCAAGCCCTGAGTCAGGCTCCATTCTCAGTGAGGAGTTTGCTTGAGAATCTCTCTTTCCCCCTCCCTCTGACCCTCAATGCCTGCTCTTTCTCTCTAATAAATAAATAAATAAATAAATATTTTTTTTTTTAAAAAGAACAATAGTTCCTTAAGCCATCCCCATTCTCATCACCACTCTCTCCTCTTTTCTCTTTCCCTTTCCATTCCTCTCCCTTCCCTTCCCCTCTCCAACCCTTTGCAGGGTACCAATCTCTCTAACACACAGAATGGCGACTGGTCAGAGTTAAAGACTGGATCCCACCCTCTTTTGAGCCACCAACTGCTCTCAGTACAGCCTCTTACAAGATTGGTATTTACACTTCATTCCTTTACTAATTCACACGGTGGTCTTTCTCTTCTAGCACATAAGCATATAAGGTTCTCACATGTAGGGTAAGTTTTGTTTTTAACTTGTCTGCATTTCCTCCGCACCCAGTACTATGTCTGCTACAGGGCAGGCAAATGGTTGGAATGGGTGAGTAAATGAATACATGCTGAGCCATTTGCTGAGTTCTAACTGCATTATCTTATAGTCCTTCGCTTCATAAGTGTCCATCTTTCTTGGACCTTAAACTTCTACCCTCTGAGTCTTTTGCCTTATTATTCAACACACGTGTACAAACTTTCCAAACAGCCATTACAAAGGGGAAAAAAGAACAAAACTTCTCTCAGAATTTTAAGCTATTTCTTTCCTTCTTATCACAGCTAAACTTTCTGGAAAAGTAGTCAAATTTTGCTACTATCCCTTTTTCAACCTGCATTCACTCCTCAACTCTTAAATTGTGGCTTTAGTGCCAACTACAATTCCTAGGAAAATACAGTCAACAGAGGGACATATTAAAACATGGCATAGGAATGAATTCAGCAAAACTCAGACTGTGGCAAGCTCTACAGAACAAATGGCTCAATTTAGCAGCACAGCCATAAATGAAGAGAGAGAGGTAAATGTATACATAGATTTTTAAAATATTAAAAAATCTTAATTCATAGACCTTTTTGGACTCAAGCTTTTAAAAAGGAATTTATGACATATATTCTGAATTGTGGAAAACAGCAATTATGTAAATTAGCATTAAGTGGATATTTGATGATAAAAGGAATTATCATTTATTGATTTTAGGTGCAATAACAGTAAGATAATTGTAAAATTTTTTCAATAGCCTTATCTGTTAATGATACATGCTGAAATATTTATGGATAAAATAATACGGCATCTGAAATGTATTCCAAAACATACAAGGGATAGAATCTTATATAAAACAAGGCCATGAGTTGATCACTGTTAAATCTGGGTAATGAACATGGAGGTTTATCCTATTATATTTGAAATATTCCATAATAAAAAGTTAAAAAGAAGCAGGACTTCAATTCCAACATCCTACTTAAACTGCTTCGGGCATAGTCTTCAACAAACAAAATGGCCAACTTTATGAGCATCTTTTCAAGTCATTATCATGATTCCTGTTGCACCTGACCTTGTTACCTAGTCCCTATGTCCTGGCAGTCTCACAGTTGATTTCAAGGTCACTTCCCTCCCCATTCTCCTCTACCTTCACTCTCCTAATCACAAAGTCTGGTGGGAATACTTCTTGGGGACCGATGCTAGGGCAGAGGATTTCAGGACTAAATTAAGACGGTGATAGGAACTTGTGCAAAGCAGCAGAGTCAGGTTGAGAACACCGAATCATAGTTCAAAACCAATGTTATAGGTAAAAGAACTGTAGTTTAATTTTACTGGATGAGACGGGACCAAAATGTTGCAAAGGCAGGAGTTTGGAGGTTTAGAAGTAGAATAGAATCAAAGATAAGCAAAAAGCCAAAGAGATTATCGTTAAAATGTCAATAAAAGTGTGTTCTGGAGCTCCACTCTTAAGAGTCCCCAGCATGTATGGTGGTGGTGATGACAGCCCCAGGTGTCACCTTGGGCCAGCAGCCTGCCACTCTGAGGAACTGCTCAGCCTCCTGCATTAGCGACTCCAATTGCCTCTGGATATTCAGCAAGCATTTGAGTGCCTTCCATATGCTCAGTATATTATCCTAGCTCTGCTTCTCATTTTACTGTATACCAATTGTTCTTAACCATTTTGGGGTCATGAACTCCTATGAGAATCCAGTGAAAGGCATGGGCCGTTTCCCTGGGATAAAATGCCCATAAACACCTATGCACAAAATTTGGTATGCCATTTATTTTATTACATCGGAAATTTACTTCAAATGTGCAGTCATAAAACAACTGTCATGTCACAAATAAAAAATAACCATTTTTATTATAAGAAGGAAAAATGCATATTGTATATGCCAAATAAAAAGCAACCTGTGTTCAAAAGTAAATCCTAATGCTGTCGTTTAGCTTGACAGCAATGCTGTAGTCATTGCGTGGTTCATGATCCGGTATGTTTGAGTCATCTTCACCTACTCAACTGACTTTGTAATACCCAGCGCTAAAGATCTTGCTTCTAAAGGTGTGAAGCCGGGAAAGAATCATTTCGCTTTGTTTACTCTGTTAGTTGAAGGTGTCACAAGCTGGGTTTCCTAGAAAGCAGAATCAGTGATAATCAGCACACAGTTTATCTATGAGGGAGCACTGCTGGGATCAATACTGTGCGAAGGTAGGGAGGAAGGGAGGATGGGCAGAGAAAGAGGCTGAATGCAGGGCACCCACCTGGCTGGCTTTCCAGGTGGGAAAGCTGTGCCACTAGCAAATCCATTCGCCCTTGAAGGCAGGCTATCCCAGGAAGGGTGTGACCTCCCTCAGGGGAGGCCATGCTGCTTTTCAGCTAAGGCAATCCGTTGAGGACATCCCTAGAGAAAAACTAACCGTTGAGAAGCATCTTGGAACAACAGTCCCAGAGACTAGGGAATACTGGCCTTTATTCCTGAAGTCGGATCTGAGTAGCACATGACAGTGTCCACTATAGGAAATATCAGAATTCTCTGAGGCTCTGAACTGAATTCTTGTTCCAGATTTCCTCTGTCCCCAAGTGCACCCTGCCATCTCTGCAGGGTGTGCAGTCTTTCAGACACATCTTCCCAGGACTAGAAATTCACACGACAACCCACCTGTAATCCCCTCCTTCCCAGAGGGACTAGTGAGCCAAAACAGTTTTTTCAGTCTGTATAGTAAGAGTTCCTTCAGGTTCTTGAATAAAAATATTTACCTCAAACATATATGTCACCATTTTCCACAAAGTAAGCCAAGCTGTGTTGAAACTTTGTCTGGTCAAATAAATAATTCTGAGAGGAGCTGCCTTTTTCACCCAGAGAAACTGAATATTCATTTTATGGCTAAGGGCTTCAAAGCCTTGATCTTTGGAATACCTGCGAACTTCAGGTATTGCGGTATTCAAAAGCAGCAGGGGAAAACCCTTACGTTGTTTTTTCCTTTATGAACTAAACTTCTGGAGAAGATATTGATTTAAATCTGTAGCTCTAATCAAGTTCGTGACTTTCATGTCAGATGATTAGTTAGAAAATTCTTCATTAAAACAAAATCTGGCGTGTTCTGGGGCATTGCAGGAATCCACTCATTGTACCGTACAAAATACAAATATTTTGTAGATCAATTTTTTTTTGTTACCAAAAACTTGTGAAATAAGAATATTTTTTGAGGGGCGTCTGGGTGGCTCAGTGGGTTAAGCTGCTGCCTTCGGCTCAGGTCATGATCTCAGGGTCCTGGGATCGAGCCCCGCATCGGGCTCTCCGCTCAGCAGGGAGCCTGCTTCCCTTCCTCTCTCTCTCTGTTTGCCTCTCTGCCTACTTGTGACCTCTGTCTGTCAAATAAATAAATAAAATCTTTAAAAAAAAAAAGCTTTAAGAATATTTTTTGATAGCATCAGTCTGCAGATAACCAAACAAAACCAGAGATCATGGGTGCTCTGATAGGCGTCACACATGTAACTTGAAGGGAATTCAGTAAATATCAGTCATTCTTTCACAGGTGACTTGGTTTTCTTCCTCTGTTTCTTTGACCGTTTCCACAACACTTAATATTTGCTACTTCTGTTTGGACACAATGCAATCAACTTTAGTGTAGCAACGACAAAACTGATTAATTACTGAGGGTCTTCCATGCACCACATACAATCTAATTGTATCATCTCTGTTCATTCTCATGATAACTGAATGGAGTAAGTCCTACTATTATTCCAATTTTAGGGATTCTCCTTTTTAGAGAGGAGAAAATTGATACCAAATGATGTTAAATAGTGAGCCTAAATACACAGACCTAGCAGGTAGGAAGCTCGGATTCAAAGACACTCAGGTTCTAGACTTCAATGTTTGCCCTCTTAACTATACCACATGGGGTTTCAAGCATCTTTCGGGGACCAATGTTAGTTTTGGAGTCATCCCAACATTTTAGAATTGGCCTTCCCCTCATCAGGGAATTCTGCCTTGCTTGGTATGCTCTCGGGGGGCGCACACAAGCTGCTGCTTTAGCTCTGTTGGCTTCATGTATCCATAGAATGGGGGTGGCCACAAAGTTCTGGGGCTCCTTGTCGCAGGTTCAGCAAGGAAAGTGGAACCAAAGGTGGCTGAGCTGAAATAAAGGTTTATTTCACTGACTTTTTTCCACTAAAGCTGGAGTCAATATAAACAAAGCCAAATTTCTATCCTCATAATAGTAGGATCCTTTATTTAATCCTTATACAGAAGAAGCTATGCTTGATACCATAACGTGGGGTAATGACAAATACCCGTTGCTTGAGCATGTACATTGGATACCTGTTTGGAGTGCGTGGTACTTATTCTCCGCTCATCTCCACTCTTTCTTGCCTCAGGAGGCAGATCTCTACAGGTTAAGTCACCCAAGCTACCATGCCGACAGGCTTCAAACTGGACTCAACCAACAGGAAGCACCAAGAAGGTGGTCAGAGAGCAGGAGGAGCTAGAAGGAGGGGTACTTCTTCCCTGCTCCCTCCTGCTTTGTGCCTGGGTTCTGTCAGGGGCAGCAGCCCCAGGAGGCCTTCTTCAAAGCACCAGCGCTCTTTTGGGGCATCCCAATGTTTCCAGCTTCCTGCTGTCTCATCTGTAGAGATAGTTTCTTTATCAAATGTTCTTCTTCTTTTTTTTAAATATATTATTTATTTGACAGAGAGAGAGAGAGAGATAACAAGTAGGCAGAGAGGCAGGCAGAGAGAGAGGGAAGCAGGCTTTCTGCTGAGCGGAGGCCATGACCTGAATCAAAGGCAGAGGCTCAACTCACTGAGCCACCCAGGTGCCCTATCAAATGTTCTTAAGTTGTGTCATCTGAGGGGAATTCTGTCTTCTGCTGGGACTCTAACTGATCCAGACTAAAAGAATACAATGATAGTATATATTGGTGACATAAAAGAAAAGTAATTTTTTAAATAAGAGGAAGAAAATAGTCATTTAGGAGACCTAATTCATAACCTCTTTAAAACCCACTTTTGTGAAGTGAAAATTTCTGCTCTATCCAAGCTTCCTGGGTGATCTGCATCCCTTCTCATGATCTCAAGTGTCATCTATGATCTTGTACTCAAAGTGTGGTCCTCTGACTGGCAGTCTCAGCATCATCTGAGGTCTTATTAGAAATGCAGTATCTCAGGGACATGCCCGACCCACTGAATCAACAGCTGTATTTTAACACGTTCGTGGTTATTTGTAGTCATATAAAAATGTGAAAAACACTAGACAAGCATTGTGATTCCAAATTTTGTATCTTTAGTCCTGTGTCTCTCAAACTGGGGGTGAATTTTTTGTCCCTCAGGAGGGCATTGTTATTGCTTAGAGACATTTCTGGTTGTCACAGTTGGGAAGCGCTACTGGCATCAGGTGGGTAGACATCAGGGATGCTGTGAAACCTTCTATAATGTGCCAGACAGCCCTCTATGACAAAGAACTATCCAGCCCCAATGGCCAACAACGCTGAGGTTCAGAAACTCTGCTTTAGCTCTACCTCTTTGACCCATGTTTTTGACTGTCTGAAAGATATCTCTAATCTTGATATCTAGATAAGTCACATTCTTTGCTAATTACCATCATCCTTCCCATACCGAAATCAGCCTCTAAGTCTATACCACTGCTCTCCTAAGCTAGAAAAAAGTCAGGACTCCTGGGTGACTCGGTTGGTTAGGCATCTACCTTCGGCTCAGGTCATGATCCTCCGGTCTTGGGATGGAGCCTTGTATCAGGCTCCTTGCTCAGCAGGGAGCCTGCTTCTCACTGCCTGCTGCTCCCCCTGCTTGTGCTTGCTCTCTCTCTCTCTGACAAATAAATCAAATACTTAAGAAAAGAGAAAACAGAATGTCATCCTGAATGCCTCACTTAACCTCAGCCGTTACTCACCAAATCTCCTCAATTCTACTTCCTCTGGTACGACGACCATGGAAACCGCCATCATTTTCACCTCTCCTACGACGGTAGCCTTTTAGTTAAGTTCTCTAACTCTTGGCTCTCTTCAGGCAAGTCTGCTCTTTACAATGTTACCCAAGTCACTTCCTTAAGGACAAATGTCTTCTCCATTTTGCTACCTAGAAAGTTATTCTGGTCCCCAGCATTTAATGTCAGAGTTGCAAAGTAGCATCTCTTGGATATGATTAATTTCAGTCACACTGATTTTTTTAAGTTGAGAAATTTCATATAAAATTTTGCCTTTTTCCATTTCTTTTAAAAAATTAGAAAGGATATTAACCTGGAATGAGGAGTCTCATATAAACTGTTTGTTACTCTCTTTTTTTTTTTTAAGACTTATTTATTTGACAGAGAGAGATCACGAGTAAGCAGAGAGGCAGGCAGAGAGAGAGGAGGAAGCAGGTTCCTCGCTGAGCAGAGAGCCCGATGTGGGGCTCGATCCCAGGACCCTAAGATCATGACCTGAGCCGAAGGCAGAGGCTTAACCCACTGAGCCACCCAGGTGCCCCTGTTACTCTCTTTTGATATAAGTCATGAGCTCTTTGGTTTTTCCCTAGTTTCCCTTATATCTGAATCTAATTTCTGCCTCGACCCATTAGGCACTTTGACTTCCAGAATAACATCTAAAAGTCTTACATTTGATTTATAATGCTAGTGACCCAAACTGGTCTTAATTTACCTCTCCCTTCATCCTCTTCCAACCCCATATAAAAGTGCTCTCTGAAAAAACTGCACTGCTATGAATATTCAAACATATACATTATCTCAGAAAACTGGATAAATTATTTTCATCTATTTGGCAAATATTCACTGAATACCTACCCTACTATATGACAGTTGTTCTAGGTGTAGAGGATACAGAAGAAAGCAACATAAAGACAAAGTGCCTTCTCTCATGAAACTCATCTCCTGATAGCAGAGGCAAACAAAACAAATACATAGGTCCTAAGTAGTATGGTGAGGACTGGTGTGAAGACAAAGGAAGCAGGGATGAATGCAGAGAGCAAAGGTGGTGGGCGGGGGTGTGGGGTGGGGGGTGAGGGGGTGTTGGTGTTTATACCGCAGACTCAGGGAAGGCCTCCGTGAAAGTTTGGGCAGAGGGTGGGAGTGAGTGGGAAAGCAGGCTACGGAGATGTCTAGGGAGGAGCAGGTGAGGAAGTCTAGAGGTGAGAATATGCTTCAGGTGTCTGAGAACCTGTACAGTTATTGTTGGTATTTGTCATCATTATCTCCACATTAAAATACTGAGAATAGTTTCCTATATGTAGGAATATCAATTTCATATATATGCATTATATATTATACATATAATATTATATATACTATAATTTTATATTAGTTATAGTCTTAAAATCATATGCTTCCTACCACCTTGACTTAAGATACAGCACAAATCATACCAGAAGAATAATTAATTACATATTGATGAAACTTGATAGGAGGGCATATGCTGCAAGTTGACATGTAGTATCTATGCATTCACTAAAAATTCTACACCTCCGTTATAAAAAAAAAATGTTCTGTCTTTGAGACACTTAATTATCTTTTAGTGTCAAAATAATATCAGGTCTTAGACTTACTTCAGTTGGGGGTGGGGGTAGAAGCCAATGGTTGAAAGGTTGGCTATGGGTTCCAAATTGTTGCAGCTGGGAGATGGTTACCCTGGTGGTTCATTTCATCATTTTTGCATATTTTGAAATTTTTCATAAAAATTTCTAAAATCACCGGGGCACCTGGTGGCTCAGTGGGTTAAAGCCTCTGTTTTCAGCTCAGGTCATGATCCCAGGGTCCTGGGATCGAGCCCCACATAGGGCTCTCTGCTCCATGGGGAGCCTGCTTTCTCCTCTCTCTCTGCCTACTTGTGATCTCTGTCAAATACATAAATAAAATCTTTAAAAAAAATTTCTAAAATCACCATTTAAAATATTATTAATATTAACTTTTCAATATAGGATTACTTAAAAACTGTATGATTTAAATACATGCCTTACTAGTCCCAAAATTATTCCTATATGTAAAACTTAAGTTATATTTGATATATTTGTTAAGTGCATAATAATAGAAAGATCCTCTAAGATGGACTACAAACTCTATTACAAAGATTTACAAAACCTGGAACTCTCGAACACTAAAATACCTGAGAGCAATTCTCTTGTCTATTCTTCAGACATAGTAATTTTAATCCTTATTATAGTACCTTTTAAGAGGGCTAAATAATTATCCCCATTAAGGTCTGCTAGATACAGTATCCCAAATGTACTTAATAAATTGCACCTTCCTTGAAAAGAAAAGGTGATGGATTGAAAAATGTTTAGCTCAACCATGCATAATTGATAGGTTCCCTAGTGCAAATAAGTGTCTAATAAATAATTAAATTTAATCTCATTATAAGAGTTTTCATAATGGGATAATTTAATTAAATGAAAGCCAAAAGGGTTTCTAAGGGTTGAAAGATGCTAATGTTGCTATATTTGGCTAATGGTCTGGGGATACTATAGTGAAGAAAGTAATTCACAGGGGTGCATGCATTATTTAATGAATCCCTCTGAGATGGGAAGAAAGGACAGATCAATGATAACTTGTCATTTTATCATTGCTTACAAAGCACATTTAAACAACCTAGGATATGTTAAAGGTAGAAAACATGCAAAAAATTAAGAAGTCTTTTAAAAGACAAAGTGACTACCTTTAAAATATTGTACTGGAAGTGCTTATTAAAATATACATTTTTCTAGGTACCATTATGTCTACTTTTTATCTATTGCTAAAATGAAAATAAATAAAATCTCATAAGTCGCTGTCCAGTCAGGTCAGATCTGGCTCTAAGTGAAAGTAATAATGGATACAGCATGTCTATCTGATACTAAAAAATTGATAGCTGAGTCATGAGGGACCCATTAACAAGCTTTTTGAGTGAGCAGAGTTTTGTGCTTCAAGTCTCCAGAAGCACTTAGCTGGACTAGAATAGTAGAATTGTAGTCTAAGTAGTTCTCTCCATTACAGGTGATCAGTTATGAATTAACCTGAATGAAAAAAGGCATCAGTCTTCTATCAAATACTGTTTTTAAGGGCATCATTTTGTAAGATGTAAAGGTGAAATCACCATAAAATTGGAGCCGGTTGTTCCAGACAGGATTTTTTTTCTTGCCAATAAAACAGCAAATAACAATGCATAAACCATGCATACGCTCAATTTTTTCTAAAAGTTAAACGTAACTTCTTGTGATGACTGTGTCCAAATTGGCATTTAAAACAGCACAGAACTAACACTGCCGGCTTCAGAGTAGGGGTCTATGTATTTGGACAATGGTCCATCTCCTGAAATCTGAGTCGTGGGGCTCTCTGAGCCCTGGAAAAGAGGCACCTTGTTTACAGGGAAACTCCTTGTTTTCATCGGGGATAAGGAGATGGATGAGTATGGTCTTTGCTTCAGTCCCCAAGGATAATCAATCAATTCCTTTATTGTTGGTGTGGTTGCAATGAATTCCACTGAAACGTTGACAAATCTTTCTCCTGGATGGGAATTTATCACAGAATTACAGATGAAAGGACATTAGACATCTCCTTGTCACACTGCTGCATTTTCCGATGAGGAAACTTAAGGCCAACAGAGGTGACTTGTCCAAGGCCATCCAACTGGTAAATGGCAGAACTAAGTAAAATATCCAGGTTTTCTGAGTGCCCGTGTAGGTTTTGTTTTGTTTTGTTTTTTTTGACTACACCACTTGCTGAAGAAATTTTCTTAATGATAGTGACGTAATAGTCAGTGTTTCTCAAAATTTATACCCATCACTACAAGCTTGTGTGTGTGTGTGTGTGTGTGTGTGTGTGTGTGATGGAAAGGGGCAATTTTGGATGGCAAAATCCTAAAAAGTTGAGGAAATTAATGCCTCAGCTCTTTGAACAGCTGTGTGCTGGTGATGGCAGTCAGCGGCGGGTTACACAAATACAGTGAACTGGCTTATCGGGCGCCTCCAACTTTCTCCCATCTCTCTAACCTTCAGTTAAGACATATGGAATGTACAGGGCACCTGGGTGGCTCAGTGGGTTAAGCCTCTGCCTTTGGCTCAGGTCATGATCTCAGGGTCCTTGGATCAAGCCCCGCATTGAGTTCTCTACTCATTGGGGAGCCTGCTTCCCCCCACCCCGCCCCCATCTCTGTCTGTTGCTCTGCCTACTTGTGGTCTCTCTCTGTCAAATAAAAAAATAAAATATTTAAAAAAAAAAAGACATGGGATGTAGAAAATGTACCTGAAAGTGAACTAATGTGCTCTCAAAAGCCGCTATTGCTGCACCTGTGAAATGAACTGTGGGTTGTGTCATCCGTGTGAGTACATGTGTGCAGTGTGGCAGGCGACAAGTGCCACATGGGGCAGAGACTAGCCTAAGATTTGAAAAATACTGGCCTCCATATTGTGGGGTATTGGGTGGGACCAAGACAAGGACTTACCCAAATTATAAATTTTTAAAGGAGATAAATTTTCTGTAGTGATTAGCTAACTCCTTTCTGATGTCTGGCTTCACTTAATATAAAGATGAGGATTTTCAATCTGGAATTTTTTTTTATGTAATAAAGATTTTTTTTTTTTGAATTACTGAAAAAGAATGGTTACTTTGCTTTGAGAAGGAAGCTTCCCAATTTGACTTTGTTCTGTTTACAAAGAAGCCAGTGATAATCTTGTGAGTTTTTTGAGGGTGAAAGGCAGAATAGGTCTAGCACAACTTTTCTAATCCATTCTCCCCCTGAAGACACTGAGGGATTTATTTATTCTCTAGGGTTACTGCCTCTCCAAAACTACTAAATTGATTATTGGTCTTTGGGAATAGGGGTATCCAGGTGGCGGGATATTTGCTTTTGTTGTTTCTTGGGCATGGAAAGGACAAGGCCTTAGGCAGACTCACTCCTAATCCATTCATAATTAGGGTTTTGTCTTTGACTGGGGGCATCAGTGCATTCTCAGGGAAGGAGACACCTTCCTTAACAGACACCTACCTTAACTAGAAATAATATTATAAGCATGTGTAGTCTCATTTTACACATGGAGACTCTAAACACAGAGACCTACAGAAACATTACAGTTTGTAATTTTTTCCCTTTACTATAAGATGCTATAGACTACTGTTTTTCAGAAAGGCCTTATCTTTTCATATTGTGGTTGGGGAGTGGGTTGTGTCTTTGGTACCAATCCACAGTTTAGATCTCTTACAGGACAAAACTGGATTGACAAAAATATTCTTAAAGACTGGATTCAAACAGTGACAAGAGCATACTGTTTTAAACATCTGAAATAATTTCCCCCAATATCAACAGTACAAATAGGATTGTCCCTCATTTCAATAATCCTAGTCAGAATGTTGCTTTCATGACTTCCTGAAATGTTTTTTTTATATTATCTGATCCATCCCATTCTACTAGAATGTTATTTGATTTTATTCTTCAAATTTGCTAGAGAAGTCTATAACTCATTTTATTTCTTTACGATATCCAAACAATAGTAATAATTTTCAACAAATTTCATTGTCTTCTCTGTTTTGGTTAACCCCATTTTCCTTGTTGTAGATTGTATCTGTGCATATAGGATTAGTGGTCCATGATAGGCAAAGTAAGGAAAGGAACAAACGTCTCCTTTGGTGATTTTATTCAAAGTGTTCCAAATATACAATATCACTATTTGAAAATATCTAATAAAATTATCTTGATTTTCCCCCGTATATATACATTGGTTTGGTTTTTTTTTTTTTTTTGGTTTTGTTTTACATAAAATAGCCAACAACAAACTATAGAAGGCTCTTGATTCAAAGACACACACTCCTAAACAGGTCTATAGCGCAAGTTTTTCCGGAAGCAAAACCTGAAAACAATTGAGATACTGCTCTTGAGTAACAGTTTAGGATCATTTTCTAGCTAAGTGAACTGTTTTGACTTTGCCCCCCTATCTTTTCCAGTGCTTACTTCTATTTCTTCTGTAACCATCAGTTGATGTTAAGCAACAGCCCCATATATTTAGAAAAAGGCCTCCTTATAGAAGGTGCAAGCTTCTTGCTGTTTTTAAATATAAAACAAAATGTTTGATGAAAGTACCTAAAAGACACCCACCACCTGCTTGTTTACAAATGCTTTCTAAGCACCACCTATTCCAGGGCCAGTGATTTTTCCATAACAGAATGTTACCAAGGAAATATGCTTCTTGGGAATCACATAAGCAATCAAATTTTCCTACAACTATTAGAGGTTCACGATCTCTAATTAATATATTCAGTCCTATAATACACTTAGGTCCTTACCCTCAAGATTCAGTGATTCAGCCACTATGATGATTTATAAGAAACATCATAAAATAGATATGATCATTGGTTCTAAAATTAAAATTCTAATACTGTACTTAAAATGTTTTAAAATGCTTTGCCTAAGAAGAATCTTGGCTATTTATGTCCATTAACATACATTGCATATGATATATTTCTATGAAGATGTAATTTTCTCCAAATTCAAGACTCACCTTAGGACAATGGGAAGCCCATCTGAATAAAAATTTATTAGAAATATTCTGATTGGAAACCTGTATTTCAGTAAGATGGCAGAACTGGCAAATGTCATCTTATCTGCACAGGAAATGTAAATGTTTGTGGTCTGTACATTTTTTTCTCTCAGCCCTATGTGATCGATGCTTTTTCCCCTTGAACTTTCTGCCTGCTGAGGGTTTTCATTTTAATTAGTAAAAGGTAAGTAGTTTTCTGAGACATTCCAGGTGTCTGCCCTCACCTTGGCCTGAGGGATGGTTTCCTCCAGCCTGCCAGGTCAGCCATGCCTTCTGAGCCTGTTGACTGGAGCAGTGACATAGGCTTCTAGAAGGAACTGTCACCAAACTCTTAAAGAAAACCTTGTAGAACTCTGGGGGGTAAGGGCGGACCAGTTTCTCAAGTCATTTTCTATATTGTTTCCAGGGGAATGCATACTTAAAAAAAATTCTTGACCAAGGAGAGGTTGAGAAAGCAAGTAACTTTTGAAACAGTAAAATACAAATTATAAAAACAAGACATGCTAATGAATTTTACACATCTAAAAAAGATGCCACCTTATTTTTCAATAAGTATATAAAATGTTCACATAATAATAATAATTATTATTATTTTTAATTTTTCTGCTTTGCACAACACAGACACACACACACAGACACACACACACACAAAATGGGAAAAGTATGTTCTATATACAACTGATTAGTAGGAAATGCCCCTCACTGAAGGAGCTTAACTCCTTATCCACAAATACTAATTCCTTTCCATATTTGGATATTCTTAGATCACATTAGGGTATTGTCTTTAAAAAATGAGTTCTCTATTAAATCTTTTATTTATTTATTTTTTACTTTGTCTTTTTAAATTTATTTATTTTTTTCAGCGTAACAGTATTCATTGTTTTTGCACAACACCCAGTGCTCCATGCAATACCTGCCCTCCCTATTACCCACCACCTGTTCCCCCAACCTCCCACCCCCGACACTTCAAAACCCTCAGGTTGTTTTTCAGAGTCCATAGTCTCTTATGGTTCGCCTCCCCTTCCAATTTTTTTTTTTATATAAACATATAATGTATTTTTATCCCCAGGGGTACAGGTCTGTGAATCGCCAGGTTTACACACTTCACAGCACTCGGGAGGGTATGTGCTATCGTGAGTGCTCCATTAAATCTTTAATGTATCTGTGTGTGTGTGTCTGTGTAGGAAAATGGTCTTGTTGCTTCAGTATCACTGGAATCTAGTCTTAGTATTGTAACTGTAAATAAGCATGCTGGCTAGAATAGGCTGAGAGAAGTACCACGTTCCAGGGAATTGGCAGACAAGCCAGTACGGATATGAGGCACCACCAATGATGGGCAAATAATCTAAAAGGGGAGTTTGGACAAACAGCTCCAGGCTAGATGTCTGAAGACCCAGGAGGATAGAAAAGTTGAGAAGGTCCTGATTAAAGCCAAATAGACCTCATAAGGCTGAATCTGATGATACAACTTCATGTTTGCTTTGTTGGGCTGTTTGGATTAGGGGAGTGAGACTAAGGAAGGAAATATATCATCCAATCTGGTTAATACTTCACAATGTTGAATCATAACAAAAGCGTGCATTTAAAGTTAATCAAATACTTTAGTATTGCCTAAACTTAAATTAGGTAACTTCCTAATTTAATCATGGGGTGCAAAACATAGCTGTTAATAATGTGATTGTGTCATTTTTAAGAGAACTTTTTGTTGCAATCTGTTCATTCTCACGTGGAGACAGTAACAAGAAAAGTAGCGTGAACATTTACATATGAAACATCTTTGGATTGTAAGAGCTAAGCAGGGAAAGGAATGGCAGTTGGATGGCAGGATAGTGGATGAACAAGATGTACTAATGTACAAGAGTTACCATTTGCCAATGATCTTGCCAAGGAAATCTCACTGGAGTTTGGATGAAAGGAAGAGTTTGGGGACTGGGAAGGATGAGATGGACAAATAACCACCAACATGGGACACTAGAGATTTATTCCCCCTTACCTCCTAGCTTCCCCAGCAACCTCCGCCCCCCTACCCTGGTTAAACAACTAGGTCTGCAAAGTACCTAGTTGTTTACTCAAAAACAAAATATTCATAATCTAAAAGATCAATAACTTATGGCTTCTCCTTTATAAATTAGAAAATACTGATTCCCAAATCAAATATTCTTTAATACTGCAGTGGTTGGACCCCACCTTTTTAAAAAAAGACTTTATTTATTTATTTGAGAGAGAGAGAGACTGAGAGCACACAAACTGGGGGGAGTGGCAGAGGCAGAGGGAGAAGCAGACTCCTCACTGAGCAAGGAGCCTGATGCAGGACTCAATCGCAGGACCCTGAGATCATGACATGAGCGGAAGGCAGATGCTTAATCGACTGAGATACCCAGGCGCTCACGTAGTGGTTGGACTCTTAATTATTTATTAGTTGTGGTTTATTTTTCTCAAATATGGAGTTGTTTTTAAGAAAACTTATTTTGGGGGGTTCCTGGATGGCTCAGTGGGTTAAAGCCTCTGCCTTCGGCTCAGGTCATGATCCCAGGGTCTTGGGATCGAGCCCCGCATCAGGCTCTCTGCTCTGTAGGGAGCCTGCTTCCATCTCTCTCTCTGCCTGCCTCTCTGCCTACTTGTGATTTCTGTCTGTCAAATAAATAAATAAAATCTTAAAAAAAAAAAAAAACTTATTTTGGGGGGCACTAGGGTAGTGCAGTCATTTGAGTGTCAGACTCTTGGTTTTGGCTCAGTCCGAGATCTCAGTTTCATGGGATCAAGCCCCAGGTTGGGCTCCTTGCTCAGTGCAGAGCTGGCTTCAGATTCTCTTCTATTCTCCCTCTCCCCAACCTACTCCTGCTCTCTCTTTCTCTCTCGAAAGTGAATAAATAAAACTTCAAAAAAAAAAAAAAGAGAAAAATTATTTTTTGTGTATGACTGAAAATTCTATACTATTTATAACACTAAATTTATCTATGAATGCTCCAGGAGAAAAGAAAACAAACAAGAAGGAAGAACACTCAGAATGAGAAATTTGAAGCCCTGACCTCGTATTTGCATGAAATGGATTGTATAGTAGTGTAAATTCTGATTACAACCTGAACGATGATATATGTGATTTCTAACAGTACTACTCCCGTCGGCTTTGAAGCACTATCTTTCCTTTCCCTTCTTCAGTGTGACTAATAGAAACGTCAAAGTGGTTTTGGAGCTATGACTTTTATCCTTTCGAAATATTGCAAATTTTTTTTTGTTTCTTTTTCCCCCATTTCTTGTTGATACTGGATTGGCCTTCATGCTGCTCAGATGGGACTCCCCCTACCTACCTGCAGCAGCTTGTGGCTATTTCTGGTCCTACACTGTTTGCTTGGCTTTTTGTATTGTCTCCCCTGCTGTTTAATGACCTGGCTATACTTTTGTTTCATGGGTTTTCTTTTTAAATAATAAAGATAAAAAACAAGAGAGAATAAATTTCCCAGGCATCAGACCAAGATAGAGGAATAAAGAAACTTAAGAAGATATCACCATTCAGACCAACTGATTTCAGTCTAAATTGTCTGTTTGAAGGATACTGAATAAATCACCTACTTCTCTTATCTCCTTGTGGGCTAAGATTGTGTCTTCTCTTATACTTTCTATAATTCCTATAAAATCACTCATGACTTAAAAATTAATAATATGTTAATACACTGGATCTGTTATCCAACCCCACTGTTATCCAATCCTAATTTTTTTTTTCTCCTTGTCTCTTTTTTTTTTTTTTCTTGCTTTCTATCATTGGAGTCTCTGGCATGTATGTGGTTACATACAATGACAAGTATATATGCTAAAAAAAAAAAAAAGGGAGGAAGGAAGAAAAAAAAAAGAAAGGAAGGAATGAAACACAACCAAAGCCAAAAGCCCGGGAAACCCAGTGTTTCTCAAAGATTGTTAAAACTGGAGTAGTAATATAATTTATATTACTCTCAGGAAAGGGTCATGTGGGTGAGTCTGCATTGGCTTGTGACCATGTTTCCATTGAATGAATC
This sequence comes from Meles meles, assembly GCF_922984935.1. Classification (NCBI taxonomy): domain Eukaryota; kingdom Metazoa; phylum Chordata; class Mammalia; order Carnivora; family Mustelidae; genus Meles; species Meles meles. The sequence continues at coordinate 62,421,936 of NC_060066.1, read as the reverse complement.
AGTTAAGATAGGATAATGAATTTTTGGCACATAGAAGAATGTACCACTGATTGATGGACTGAAATAGATTGCTACTGGGGAGGTGTGGAAAAATATATTTCTATGTGGGGTGGTGTTAATAAAATGTATTTAGTATAACATCAGTTGCTGCTCTGAAATATTAATACTAACTTATGCTGTCGTGTGGCAATGATGCATTAAAAAAAAAAAAAAAACCTAATGCAAGGCCAGAATAAGATTTATGCAATAGTTAACAAAACTAAAACCATCTCATGAACTTAAATTGTACCAAACTTCCTTGGTATAGGAATCGTTACTAATGCAAAATACACGAATAAAATCACTCTTGACGACTTACTTTCAAATGCTCATTTTTATCTAAATGTAGAAAAAACCTGAGAAATACTCTGTACAGAGCAACAAGAAATACACAAACTTTCCTAGAACAAGATCTTGCTGAAGCCAATTCTACCCCACTGGCTCTTCTAGTTACTTCAATCTGAATAAGAAACGCTGTTAAATTTAACAAAGAACATCTGTTTTTCATTTGAGGTGCATTCAAGTCTTCATTAAAGTGTCCTAACTGCTCTTTTCTTTTTCTATTTCACAATGGCTTTCCTTTCTAATACTATTGCAAGTTCAGCATGTGACTTAAAAAATCTCAGAGTCATTGTGGCATTTCCTGTAAAAAAGGCCAGGAGAAACAAGGGGTGGGGGGAGCTGAAATCTCTAAGTTTAATAACATTTACTACCATTCACCTTTTCCATACTTCCTAGGGGTGTTTATTTTCTACAATTATTCAACTAAGTTTCACTGAACCTGAATACTCGAGAGGCCTTCACTCCTGTCTCCAGGGAGGCCCAGGAAAACTGAGCTTGAAAGTGAGGTTTTGGTATTAGTCCCTTTGATGGAAGTATTTGGTCACCTTCGATAGGAGGAGAAATCAGTTCCGAATAGCTGCAATGCCATGCCTCTGATGGCTTTGTTCTGCCAAAGTCATTTGAATATATAATATATCCTGAATGTCAAAGTCATCATTTTTCAAACCTTTCCTTTGTTTTCTTGAAAGCATTAGCCCATTGAAATTAACAAAGGAATTTGGATTCTTATTTCCTTGAAAAAGCAGAAAATATTTTGGAGACTTATATGGGGAAGACCCAACAATTTTAACCAATAAATCTCATTGAAATATAACCAAAATGATTTTCGTTTTAGTACATGATTAAAGATGTCTAATCATCTAAGTACATGTTTAAGCTGACTTAGGGGAAAAAAAGTATTTTAAGCACATTTTAAGAATGTTGCCAAAACCATCTCTATGATAAAATTTTTGTATTTTAGATAATTTAGATCAAATGATGAGAATAATCAACAGTGGTAAGCACCTGGTATTAAGAGAAAGGATTATCTTGTAACTGAAAAAGAAGCACAGAAATCATCAATCCCAGTACGGAATAGAACTTTGTCAAGAACACTTATCTGAGATGATCAACTTTTCAAAATGTCATAAATGGAAAAACAAAGTCTGACTTTGTAGGCTCTCAGTAACACTGGGCTCTCAAAAATATGCATAGATCGATGGAGGGAATGAGCCAAGAATGCATCATTTGATTTTGTGGAAAAGCAGCTTATGAATTTCCTGATAGGATTTCTGATTCTCCACCCAGTCTGTCCTTTTGGAATAATTTTTTTCTAGCTTTATTAAGATTTAATTGACATAAAACATTGTGTAAGCTTAAGGTGTAGCACGTGATGATTTGATACACATGCATACTAGATGGGATACTTTGGATAGAGAAGATGCTTCTCATATGTTAACCACTGCTACTATATTATTCTTATGAGATAAAGAAGTGAACTGTAAATAAGGCAGTTATTAATACCTTCCAAGTTAAGTTTTTTTAATCATTTGGACAAAAACCAGACTGCAGTTTCATTTTGGCGTTATCAATATGATCAAATGTTCCATGGGAATCACTTACAAAAAGAGGATTGTAATATTAAAATTAAAATGTTATGTTGAATGTAATAACTAAAACATATAAAGGATCATTAATTTTTGTAATTATTGCATTATTATAGAGAGAGAGAGGCTTTAAAATGCAAGTAAATTATTGCTAGTAAAAATTAAAAAAAAAAAACCTATGAAGCAGTGCTTTATTGGTAAGCCTTGAGCCACTGTATAAATTTGAAAGAAATAAATATATTTTACTTAAAATTTATTAATCCTATAATTAAAGCTTTAATTCAGAGGTTTTGCCTTCTCTGAGGGGTCTAATAGTAACTAACCTCTATCAAACAATTTATGTGCCAGCAACTCTGCTAAATCCTTTATGTTGTTTATTATCTCGTTTGATCTTTCTTATCCCCATAGGGGAGATATCATTTAGGATAATTTTTATCCACATGTTACAGCTGCAGGAGAGTGATGTCCAAAGAGGTTAATACACTGTTCAGAGTCACACAAAAATAGTCAGTAGAAGGACTGGAAAGCTTAATTTGCAACCTGTTAACCAAATGAGTACAAAGCTTATCCTGAGAGTCCAGGAGACAACAAAATAAATTAGGTAAATGAATACTGAGAAACTATATTAAAATCTGGAAAAAGAGGGGAGATAAGAATAAGATGGAAAGCATGAATCGATACTGTTTGGAATAGTGCCCTGCATCATCATCTCTGATTTGGGCTAAGAACATCCAGTTGAGTCATGCCTAGAAATAACCTGTGGTAAATAATTGATTCCCTTAGGGGGAGGCTGGAGCCAGCCCATCTGGGATGCTGGCCAAGGGGTTGTTATCCCTGAAACCAACTGGGGCTAGAGCTGCAAAGTTTCCTGAAGCAGCCAGAAATGGAGAAGCCAAAGGGTAGGAACAGAGTCCTTGTAGAGTGCAAAGTCAAAAGCTACCTAGGTCACTGTAAGATCAAGCTCAAAAGGAGAGGTGGGAGTGTATATGGAATAGCCAAAAGATGGATAATTAGAAATAAACTGGAAGAGAATACGAACCCAGAAACAAAACCCACAGAGTCTAAGAACATGGGGCAAGAGATCTTGGTTTTCATTAAGTGGATAAAGCCATTACAGAGTCAATGTAGACACCCAAAAAACTTGAAGATATAAAAAGGACTTTTAGTCTAGCTTTTGTAGTTATGAATAGCTTAGAATGTAATGTCTAAGAAGTCCTCTCCCTAGTATTAACTCAGATACTAGACAAGAAAGCTATTAATACCTATTTATTGTATATGGATCATGTCGCAGTTCCCTGTTAAGTGCAAAGTGAAGTATGAAGTGAAGTGCAAAGAAAAAGGAAAAGAGATATAGTCCTTGTTCCTTGGGTTTACATTGTTCCTTGCATTTACATTCTGATTGGGAGAGGGAGAATAATTTCCCTGCCCCCTCTCCTCCAAACTGTATCATCATTCAGTGAGCCTCTCTCACTTAACCTAAGGAGAGATCACATCAATTCATTCTTCCTTTCCAATGTTTCTTGAGCCCAGTATTTCCTTTTGTTTTCCTTTTCCCACCACTCCAGTCTGGGCCCACAAGCCTAGACTAGCAATTCCTTAACAATGAATGACTAGTTCCATGATATATCTACAGGCATCACTCCGCCAACCCCAATTTTTTAGAAAAATGTGCCAGGGTTAGTTAAGTATAGGAAACACAGTCTAAACATAATTCAACAAGCGTCTTTACTAAGGAAATGCTTAGGGCCTTTAAAATAGACTAATTTGCATTGTGCTTCTCTAAGAACACACAATATAACTCATTTAACTACAAGTACCTTCTTTTGGGGAAGTTTTTCTTTTGAGGAAACTCAGGACAACACTTTGGGCAGCATTAGCTTGTATGACTGAAATGGATTCCAAAGGCTATCCTCCCTACTCCCTTCCCCAAAATGATTGCACACATTTCTACCATATTGCTTTTCCAAAAATACAATTTTGGCTATATCATCCACTTAATCACAACTCTCAGAGGCTCCTCTATGACGACTTCATGGGGTCTGAATTTGACAAGCTGTCCAGATATTTCCTTGCCCCTGAACTGGTCTGATTTACTCATATTTTCTAGATTTTGTCAGCCTCACACATCCCTGTGCTATCTGTATTGCATGGAACACAATTCTAACTACTCCATTAGCCTTGGTCTCACAAACTTTTAAGGATTTTGCTTAAATATCAGCGGGGTTTCTCAAAGTTCTTTCTTTCTTTGAATGGTTGGCATATTTGTCTTTATGGACGGCACACATTCTGTTTCCCTAAAGCGATCATAAGCTTCTCCTGGTTAAGAAATAGGTCTTGTTTTTGTTTTGTTTGGTTTTACTTATTTGTATGCCTACGACCTGAAACGATGCTCTATTCAGAGATGTAAAAGACGGCAATAAAAGGGAGAGAATACCTATAACCAATGACATTTTAGAATCCAGCAAAGCTTTGCTTGCCCAATATCTGCTTAACAAGAAGGCTAGATGCAATGTGCATTTAGAGTGGCTTATCTAGAAAAGAAGGGCTTGTGGCCACCACACATCCTCATATGGCATTCATCAACAGGATGCCATATTAGTTTTCTAGAGCCACCATAACAAAATGCCATGAAGGGGTGGCTTAAACAATAGAAATCTATCTTACAGTTCTGGAGGCTGAGAGTTCAAGATCAAGGTGTCTATAGTATCTTCTGAGCTTCTATCTCTCTTTGGCTTACAGATGATTGATTGCCTTCTTGCTCTGTCTTTCATGGTCCTTCCCCAGAGTGCTCTGTGTGTACGTCTGTGTCCTTATCTCCTCTTCTTATAGGAACACTAGTTAAATTGGCTTAGAGCCACCCATAAGACCTCATTTTATCTTAATTACCTCTTTAAAGGTCTTATCTCCAAATACAGTCACATCTTGAGAGGTGGGGGTTAGGACTTCAACAGTATTAAATTGGGGAGGGGTTCATAATCCTGCCTATAATAGATCCTTTTGAATCACTTATTCAAATGAGTGGAACTAATCAGACGGAGATTGAATAAAGACTGAAGAAAGACAATTTGCCGCAGCACTACTCCAAAGTTTTCATTTTTTTTCAAAGTTTTCATTTTTAAGTTGCTTTTAGATTTTTTTTTTAACTTACATTATTCCTTACTCCAGAATAATGTCTGGTGCCTCGTAATACAGCTTTTGAAACTAACAGCAATTACCTTCTGTGTTTCAGGAAACACATGCGTCAAAGGCAAGCTTAAGGAGACTCCTACTCCTGCTAGGGTTAACCAGCCACACGGTCAGACACCAAGCTGCCCGCCCTGCACAGGAAGCATTCCTTTAGCTGCAGCTCCTGTGGCTTCTGAAAGCATGAAAGGGATATATTTGGAAAATTTTCTTTAGAGTGTTATATTTTTTTTGCAGATTTCTGGCATCTAGAAAATAATAGTCCATTGTACCCAGGAAAAAGTAAGGGAAAGATTTGAAGAGAGAAAAAAAGTATGAACACGTCAGGACTTTCTAGAATATTTCAGTATTAGGAACGAAGTTAAGTGGAAGACTATATACTCCAATGTCACTTGAATAGATTTAAATAAAACAGACAAAATTCTTGTCTCATAGCGCTTACCTTTGACTAGGGAGACGGGCATAAAAGAAACGAGAAATACTTCGTATTTCGATGGTGATCAGTACAATACAAAAGACAGACTGTTCCCCATGAGAACTTAGAAAGCTGCAATTTAAATGCAGCCAGGGCAAGTCAAGTTTCACCAGGAGACTGCAGTGTTAACAAAGACCAGAGACTGGAGTGGGAACAAGCCATGGGGATGCTGGGGAGCAAGAATATTCCTGAAAACCAAAGTAACAAATGAAAGGTTCTGAGTGGGAGTGTGTTGGAGGGTCTGGGGAACAACAGAGAGGCCAGTAACCCTGAAGCAGAGTCAGTGAGAGAAGAATAGATGATAATGCAGGCCAGGTACCGGGGCCAGATCATTCAATTTCTTGAAAGCCATTGGCTATTAACTCTGAGTGAAATGAGAAGACCTGGAGGGTTCTGAGCAGAAGAATTCCATGATTTGATTTGCATTTTAAGGAGAACCTTTTTGGCTCTGGAAAACGAAAGCAGGTAGAGCAGGGAGTTAAGAGACTATTTCAATAACCAACTGGGGAATGGTGGTGTTGCAGTAGGGTTGTTGAGAATTCGTCAGTTCTTGATGTATTTTGTAGGTAGACACAACTGATCTTGTTAATGGACTGGATATGGAATATGAAAGGAAAAGCAGAATCAAGGATAACTCTGAGATTTAGGAGTCCAATCAACTGAAGACGGAGTAGCCACTAAATTTGCAATTAAGTATTTACATGCCTATTGCTCATTCTCTATGATATTAAAAATTTTCTGGATATTATCTTAAGTTGCAAGTTGAAACCTTGAGAAATGACTTGTTTGAGCACCTGGCACACAATTTCACGTATATAGGTATTCCAACATTTCCTTAATAAATACAATAATGCATTTTTCAAAAGTAATAAAGTGTTTCAGTTTTCTGTAAACCTGCTTCTCAGAGGACGTTTTTTGCCAATTCAGTGATAAGAAGATTTTTGCAGAAGGAAAAGTTTATACAATTAGATAAGTTATGGCATTAATTCAACCTGAATTTCTCTTAGTGAAAGACAAGTGGAATAAAAGAGTCTTAATAAAGCATTTTTAAGTTGTAGTGCAATAAATCCGTAAAGCTATAGGAATCTTTTGGCAAAACAATGAAAACATCTGAATATTCCAAAGTCTTGACAATAAAACCTAAGTATCTTAAGTGATACAGAATGGTAGACATAAGCATAGCTGAGAAACTCTAAGACTTTGTCGAAAAACAAGATCAAGATCAAATGACATAGCTCACAGACTCACCGATGCAAGATTTACATTTCATCTATGTGTATTTACAGTAAGGAAAATGAAAAAAAAAGTTTTAAATGATCCATTGCAGGGAACATACCCTACAAGAGAGGGTTATTATACATTATTTATTTGCCTGATGTATATATGGTACTTATACCAGGGCCACTGCCCTTCCCCAATAGTACCATTTAGTACAAACAGAGAAATAATTTGTTTAGCTATATAATCAGGACAGGCTGCACACAATAAAAGAAAGCATTCTGGTTTTTAAATGAATAAAAATTGATTGTGTCCCTATAAAAACTAAATTGGCAGAGTGTTAACTGCATTTCACATAAACATCTGTAGTGGGTTGTGCCTCTCCACGGCGCTGTAATGCAATATGGGACACTTAGGAATAAATGTATCCTCCAGATGAGTTCAGAGAAATTTTCTAAAAGCGTCTGATGAGATTGTAAAAATTGGATTAGTCAGGACTGCTAATGACACTTAAAACAAAGGGAAATCTTTAAACAAAATTATTTTGCACTTCTCTCTTGATAAATCATATGCAAATTAATGTTGATTGAAAAATGTTTGCCTTGAAGGTAAATCCACACTAATAAAGGAGAGGTCATCCTGCCTCAAACGGTACCTCTCATCTGGGGGAGTTTAAAATTAACCACATTATTTCCCTTTTGTAAGCTATTTCGATAAACAGTATGATGACGTTGTATTTTGTCTTTGGTGCACTTCCGAGTGTGATAATTATGATACGCATGATTTTACATTATGCTTAGCTCCAGGTGGACTCAAACTAGTGGACTTAAAAAAATGGAAAACATTGGCAGCTTTAAGGCGTATTACATACTTTGTATTTAAGTATCTATGTGTATGTGTGTACATACACACATCTGCACACCTGAAACTAAGCATAATGTAAAATCATGCATGTCATAATGGTAATACCAAAGATAAAATATAACATCATCATATTGTTTATCAAAATAGCTTACAAAAGCAAATAATATGGTTAAAGCCCATTAGTTTGAGGAAAAGCTGTTGTTTCAGCCAGGATTTCTTGTTTCTGGATATTTTCATTTTTGGCATAATTTTTTAAAAAAATTTAGTTCTGGTGGCTCAAGTAAATATTTTTTGTCACTTACCCCTCTACTAAAATACCTGTGTACAGTGTTAGAAAGGGCAGGGTTCAAACTCTAGACTCCCTTGGTGCCAGCTTTAATATCAGAAGCAAACTGATGAAGGAACAGTCTTAATATCAGAAACCTGACGCTTATCCTTGAGGCCTCAGTTTCTCCATCTCTAAAATATACGTGATGATGCATAACTCTTTAAAATGTGTAAGATTATGTATAACTCATAACCAACTAACTTAATCATAATCAAATGCTCTATGGTGAACTAAGGGAATTATACATTTATGTGCAATAAAGAACCTAAATACATAAGTAAAGTAAGTAATTCATAATTATGATTGGCACCAAAGAATGCCACAGACATAAGTCACAACTCTTCTCCCCAAGGATCCTAAGGCCTCATGGAAGAATTACAGACACTGAAAATATGTAATAAGATTAAAATGAATGATAGAGGCAGGAAGTGCTGTCAGGGTTGATCAGTACAGAGGGAATGATGGGTGTTGACTTCATGAAGGATATGGAGGTTGTTACAGTGATATCTGCAATGTGTCAAGTGTATACAGATAGAGAGAAAAAAGAGCATATCCAAGTGGGGGGTCCAAGAGAAGCTGGAGGGGGGACAGCACCTATAGGGATGTGGGTGAGACTAGCTTAGCCATAGTGAGAGGGAGAATGTCAGAAGATAAATCTCTGCTTCAGCGTATATGGCATTGGACAAGACTTGCAAGGAAGAGTCAAATTTGTGTGTTGAAGTTTGGAGAATGTCTTCATGGATCTTATAGACAAGAGCAGTTAATAAACCTGGAGTCTGGGAATAAAACCTTGAATAAAAAAGGTTTGAGCTTTAAGCTTGTTCAGTGTTCACTAAATGAGAAAAATTGTGACCAAGTAGTTACCCCAGCTACCATAAGTTGGAAAATGGGGTATGTAATAAGCTTACAGAAGTAGCTGCTCTAAGCAAAAGTCTGACAGATAGTTATGTATTGGGATGTTGGTCATCTAGCTAGTATCCCATGTCACACCTTGAGTGCTATTAAATGTCTTTCCATTTGACCATGATTCTGGGACCTATACTGCAGGGTAGATTGATATTTTCCAATTAATTCATTCAGTAAATACTCATTGGGCTCTTCCATCATTTCTTGCCTTCGTGGAATTACCTGGCTTATCACTCATTCTGGTGTCATGGCATGGAAGTAGAGTTGTAAAGTTTAATTAATGTTCTGTGTCAATCCTTTCCATAATAACATTAATCCAGTTGCAGGAACATTTATTAATTTACTCATTCCACAAATATTCACTAAGCATCTACAGCTACTAAAAGAAGTATAGACCGTAGAGTTACTCTTTTTTTTTTTCTTTTTTTTTCGGGCTGGGGAGGTGGTGCCCGAAGTGCCACTGGACTGGTCCTGGGCACCCAAACTGCTACTCACTGTGTGTAACTGACAAGCACTTACTGAACTCCTGTGAGCCAGGTGCAGCCCCAGGGTCTTTTATTTATTTATTTTAGATTTTATTTATTTTTTTGAAAGACAGAGCTCACAAGTAGGCAGAGAGGCAGGCAGAGGAAGGGAAGCAGGCTCCCTGCTGAGCAGAGAGCCCGATGTGGGGCTTGATCCCAGGACCCTGAGATCATGACCTGAGCCGAAGGCAGAGGCTTTGACCCACTGAGCCACTCAGGCGCCCCCCGTAGTGTTACTCTTAATGAAGCAGGCAGCTTCTTAGCTTGTTCACTAAACCAGTTGTGTGTCTTAGCTCTGATTATGAATACACACATCTTATAGGGTAATTATGAAAACTAAATGGATACATACATAAAAATGCCTAGAACATGGCCTGACACATACTAAGTCCTCAATAAATGTTAGTTGATTATTATTTTTAGAGACGGTAAATCAAAGCCAAATCAAAGATGTCTTCCAGTGGTAGAAACACTGGTGTAGAACTTTGAAGTGTTGGTAGGCATTTTCTGTTTAGAAGAAATAGGAGGAGGTAATTTGAGGCAGATGAAAATAGTCTGTGAAGATAATGAAGGTGTGAAGCAACAAGATAGGGGCTACTCTCTTGGCTGGAGCCTGAAGATTTGAAAGTAGAAGCCAAATCACAAAAGGACCTGTATGCTCAGTTAAGGGGTTTGGGTTTTATATTTAAAATTATGGGAAGCCACTGGAAGATTTGATGATAGGCATATTAACATGATCAGTTATGTGATTTAGAAAAATTGTTCTGGCAGTGCTGATAGAAATATCATTTTGGAAGTTCTCTGACAACAAGGGAGGAAGTGACAAGAGCCTGAACTAAGGCAGGGCTGTTGCATCTGAAGACAAGGGGACATGATGAAGAGGACCTTTGGAGCAAGTCTTTGTATGACTTGATCACTATGTAGACATGGGAAATGGTGGGATGGAAGTACAGGATGGTAACAGTTCCAAGTCTTGGGCAACTATGTCAAGGACAGGCCATTTTCAGAGATGAAGAAAACTAAGCATGCAACAGGTTTAGGGATGGAGATGAAGAGTTCAGTGCAGAGTTCAAAATGTGAGATATGCAGATGAGGATGTGCAATAGACATCTGGATATGAACTTGGAGCTCATACATCAAGTTCCTACTGGTCATCTCTGGACATACGCAGAGACACAGATTTTTGAGTTACGGAGGTTTTTTTAAAAAGATTTTATTCATTTATTTCAGTGAGAGAGAATGACAGAGAGAGCACAGGTAGGGGGAGGGTAGAGGGAGAGAGAAAAACAGTCTCCCCATTGAGCAGGGAGCCTGACACTGGGCTCAGTCCCAGGACCCCAAGATTTTGACATGAGCTGAAGGCAGACATTTAACCAACAGAGCCACCCAGGCACCCCTTGAGTTACGGGTTTTTAAATTATAGTTAACATTTTGAATATGGTTAAAGTTGCCCAAGAAGAAGATATAAAGAAAAAAGGAATGTATAAATGAGAAGCAAAAAAGAACCAAGTCCATGTAGTGTAAGTCCCTGTTAAGGTCCCTAAAGGCAGAGAGAACAAATTAAAAGCACCCTCCTATAGATACACCAGTGCTTAGGAAGCCTACTTAAATCTGTATGTGGACCATTTTACAGAGCAGGTTATGTTGATTATGAAAGTCAAACTTTTCTGGCATTCCACAAAACCACTAACAACACCAAATATAGACCCAAGTATATATGCACAAAGGAGAGAAAAGATCTAAAGGAACTTCCAATATTTGGGGACTAAATAACTTGTGTGAACTGTAGTGAATGAATTATAATATCACAGTCATAAACAGGAGTTTTCATAAGAAGTTAATATTGTGTATATTCAAGAGATAAGAGTAGTGATGATAAAGATACACCTATAATTTGCTTTGGAGTCAGGTACATAGAAAAGAACATTAAAACCACCCAAATTGAATTGGAAGTCTAATTTCTATCTGTCCTCCATAGAAACAACACTGGAACAGCAATGGAGTCATTCTAGTGCTCAAACAGGTCCCACCACTCCTTTCAGTCAATGGACTTGGAACAACAACAACTTGGAGCAATATACAGGATATATATAGAATAAGAAAGAATATTGGCTTCTAAGTTAGGCATTTCTGGATTCAAAACCCAGCTCCTCTACTTACTAACTATGCAATTATGGACAAGTTAATGAATTTGTCCATGTATTTTCTTTCTAATATTTAATTAAATGTAATAATATAGCCCACTTGTAATCTGTTATGAGGGGGAGAAAGTGAGATAAATTATAATAGCTAATTTTTATTTAGCTCTTATATGAGCTAGGCAATGCGCTAAGCTCTTTACATGTACCATCTTTTTAATTCTCACAACAGCTCTCTGCGGAAATGTACTGAACCATTAATCAATGGGTCTCATGGGAAACAGACATTTTCTTTTGAAGACATTTGAATCCTGAGGCAACTGAATTGCTTCCTAGATAACAGAATGTTATTCTCATATTTGTGTAAACTACCATAATGTATATGCATCTATCCTTCTCCAAATCTAACTAGAAAGTAATTGAAATATAAGCCTGTATCTCAGAAACCATAAGATGTATGCAACTTCTGGGTCTGCTTCTTTACCTGGATGGCTATAATACAATGTAGACCACTTTACAAAAAAGGTTGTATTGACTTTGAAAGGAAAACTTTTTCTGGCATTCATCAAAACTTCTGAATTGATAGATTTTCAATTTATGCTTTTCTGAGCATTAACTAGGTACTAGGACAGGTGCTCTACCATAGGCTCCATATTCATTAACTTAGTTTATCTTTACAATATCACTATGCAGTTGAAGCTATAACATGATTTTACAAATAAATAAATTGAGATGTTTAAGATCGCTTGACCAAAATTGCAGGGCTAATACACAAAGTGGGAACATTTTGTACACTATTTAACGTGTCCCGGCCAATATTGATGTCATAATACCTTATCTCTTAACTATTTTTACAGTGTATATCCCAGCTTACTTCTTATTCTCCCATGCTTTACACTAACAACCAAATGAGAGCCACTATAGGGCACTATATTATATACTCTCCATAGTGAGAATTTACACACCATAGAGCAATTACTGTCAACGCGGTTATCCACTAGACTATCTCGATGGGTTACTTACAGTAGGATCAGTTACAAAGAAACAGAAGAATATCATGCTAGGCATTAAAACACAGGTTCAAGAAAATGGTTCAGGATAGAGAGATAATGATGAACAAGACTTCTGACATGTTGTAGGCTGGGACAACTGATCAACAGCTCTATAATCCTCAGCTGGAAAAATCTATGACCAAAGACAAGTCAGAGATTTGAAGGAAATGAACTATGCATCTGCAAATGAACTATGTATGCTATGCATCTATAAGAGAACTATATTATAATGATACTACACAACCCAATGCAGTGCCCATTTGGTTGGCACCCCCGTTTCCTAGGGAAATTGTCCCCATACCCACCCTCCAAACTGTGCATATTTAGTGTTTGCACTGACACGTCACTGAATTTTGCTCTCCCAATGGGTCCATCCTCAAACCCTCAAACAAACTCTGAGACCCCTTAGTAAAACGTTTCTTAATATCTAATTTAAGTTTTTCCCTTAGGGAAAACAGAATTTTAAAAAAACATTAGGAATATTAAAGTTTTGGAGAGAATGTAGACAGCTTACTAGAGTATTTCTATAGACACAAATGAGATCGTTTGTTTTCTCTAGGAACATGAGATACATAATCTTTAATTGCAAAAGCTTCTATAACTTGGATTCCTATGTAAGTGACAGAACTATGTTTTCCATACAGATCTATTGGCTAAATGAATGATTGGTTTGTTGTAAATATAATTTCAGCTGTGCCTACTTTATGCTCATGTGATTTCTAGCACATTAATTTACTACTTCACTGAGGTGTCCTGAATACATAAGCACAGAATGAAAGACTAATGCTCCTTTCTCGCAACAGAGAAGAGGTTCATGAGCCAGATAAGTCAGAATGGGAGCAGAGATAGACCTCTAGGATTGGGTCTACACACAAGCCCAATGAGGCATGCACTGTTTTGAGGCAGGACACATGGGGACACAGAATCAGGAGAGAGTGCCAACAGGAGAGATTAGTTCAAGGGTGGAAAGCACACTCAGAAATCATGGACCATTTGCCAGAACAGAGCACATACATGATCACAGACCAAAAGGAAGCAGAGAGAGCGACCAAGGAAGATTTTGGTACTAAAGATAGAGAACCCAACACTGAGAATTTAATTGACTAAGATTAAGATGTAAGGACTGGAGATGTTGCTACATGGTACTGACATTAGGTCAGTCAGTCAGTCAGACATTAGGTACCAAGGTGAGAGGAGACCTAACTTGGTGCTGAGGAAATGAACATCCTTATGTGTTTCTAGCTCATAGTCCAAATCCACACAGAGAGGTTAGAAATGTCAGAGAGAATGACACATCTGAACTTATACCCTTAGACAGGATTACACCCTTAACTATTGAAGTTGGATTTGAACTGTCTGCCCCACCAATCAGATTTTACATCGTGGGAGGTAGTGATAGTAAAACTATATTTAGAAAAATATTCCTCAAGATGGCCATTACAAATCTATTTGTGGAAAATATGTAGTTTTAAGTACAATTTTTAAATGTAGTATTTTTTCCAAGAGCTGGAACTGTTAATCCAAACCATGTGTGAAACTGGAGAGAAATGGAACTCAGATCAGACTATCAGAAAGTCTCTGAATTTTCACAAGATAGCCCAATGCTTTAGCATTGCTGCTAGTAGAATACTTTTTGTTTGCATTTATTTATTTTCTTTTATATTTTATGGTGTGCGTGTATATATGCATGTGTGCCTGTGTGTGTGTGTGTGTGTGCGTGTGCGTGTGTGTGTACATATGTTCTGAAAGATTCTGAATGTGCTTCTAGAATCTGGCTGAGTTCAGCGACTGAAAATCCACCTTCATAATCCATTTCTTTTTGTTTTAAAACTCCCATTCCGTAATAGCTCTTTTACTGTTCCTGACTATACTGAGTGATTTGTGCTAGGGAAAGAGATTGGATTTTAAAATTTGTCTGGTGATTTAATAGAAGTGAAGCTGAAATCTGTAGCTGAAATGGAGACTTTGTATTAACAGAAAATCCAAGACTGGGTATCCAGTGAAGCACTTTTCAAGAAAAGTCATCAGCTAAGTAAAATGCTTTCGCCTTACCCTTAAAATATGTGGAAGACGAAATGACATTTCTGTCTGGCTTGATATCTAACACCCATACGAATGTAAAACATTAGGAACTGATTTTTTCTTTTTTTTTTTTTTTTTTTTTTTTTTAACTTTTTTTTTTTTTTTTTTTTTAAGATTTTATTTATTTATTTGACAGAGAGAGATCATAAGTAGGCAGAGAGGCAGACAGAGAGAGTGAGAGGGAAGCAGGCTCACCGCTGAGCAGAGAGCCCGATGTGGGACTCGATCCCAGGACCCTGAGATCATGACCTGAGCCGAAGGCAGCAGCTTAAACCACTGAGCCACCCAGGGGCCCCTGATTTTTTCTTTAAAGTAACAGCATTAATTAGTATTAACTTAGATTCTTTTCTAACTGCGTATTTGGCTTTAAGACTTTTTGCCATCACAAACCAGCCTAAACTTCTCAGAAATTAAAAAACAGGGAGGAGGTATAGGCTTTCATTTTGCCTCATAACCTCGTTTTCACTCTCATTTCTCTCGCTTCCTTTCTAGAAGCACACACTAGGAGAATACACTTGACTGAAACAGGTAAACCTGAACTACACACCAGTCTCAGAGGGAAGAACTTCATAAACAGATATATTTTTAGAAAACATTTGGCTTTATTTCTGAAAAGCCTCCAGAATTGCATGAAATATCTAAATCACTATTTTGCAATCTTGTTTATTAAACATGCATAGCCGCTCAAGTTCAAATAATTAAAATAGGCCCCCTACCTCAAGAAAAGCCCGTATTGAAGTACCTACTAAAATTTAGCTCTTTCATATTGTGTTGCAAATGTGGATAAGAAGACAGGTGGCCAGCCATTCTTCACACTCAGCATAAATGTTAAAAATTTTGAATTATGATGACAGCTGCTATTTTTAGGACTGGCAGTTATTTCAGACTGTACCACTTCATCTTCCATACTAATGCTCGTTCAGAGTGAACCATTGCAGTTCTGACTGCTGTTAGCATGACCATCTGCCCCAGACTTTCAGAAATTGAAAGCAACGCTAAAACATTTCACATCATACTTTGTTTGGTGGGTCTTTATAAAATGTTTCTGACCAGGCCACTTGCAGCTTATCTTAAAGAAGTGGCTTAAAATAAGCTGAATTTCTTCTCAGCAGGCACTGAGCATCTATAATATGTCCATCAAAAGTTTTTAAAAAATGTCAGTTAGCATCTACATTGTTCTGCCCTTGGTAGAACTTTCGTGCTCTTAAACCTCATTATTGGCAGTTCTGTCTTATTATATATATTACACAAAGTGGCATAGTGAAGGACCCCCATTTCTTGCTTTCTCCACCACAAAAGGCTGTAGCCCTCTTTATCTTTTGTCAGTCATTCACCACTAGACCCTCCGCCTCTTTCTGGGGCTCCAACTTTCCCAGCTTTCAATCAATCTAAATGTATCTTGCTTTAAACTTTTGCTGAATGGCAACCTGTCATCATCTCCAATCCATTCTTTAACAAGCCTGAAATTTAAGCAACTGTAAAGTCTGCAAAAGGCTAGAAGTACCTCTTCAAAAACACTCTCCAAGGGTGCTCTGTGAGTTTCATGACATTTCGTCTTCTTACTAGAACCATTTCACAACGACCGACATCACCACATAATAAAATAACACTTGTTCTCAATGATCCCTAGTTCTCAATGATCCCTGTACATCTAGAATATTCAGATTAATCTGCTCTGTGCAGTTCACATTGATAGGAAAAGTTCTATTAAACTGTGTTGAATTAAACTGTGGTAATTCGTAGCCACTGAATGCTAATGATGAACTACAATGATGCCCACAATGGACCTCACCAGGGTAGAGATTGCAATCTGTGGCTATTGGATTCACTATAAAATTATAAGCACAAATGTATAAATCAAAATGGAATTACATTTCTCTAAAGCTTTTTTCAACTTCCTTAAAATGATTTCACAACTAAGCAAAGTTTGTGAATTAAAACTATGCAAAAGAAATGCAAACAGCCAGTAAACAGGGAAAAAAAATGTTCATTTGCATTAATCATCAGAGAAATGCACATTATAATACTATTATTACCCATTAAATTGGGAAGAATTTAAATCCCTTTTTTAATGTAATAAGGGTACAGTGAACTTATAGATATTTTTGTTCACTGATGATGGGAATATAAATTCATAAACTGTTCTAGAACATGATTTGGTACTGTGTTTTAATAGCTTTCAAAAGATACATAATTTTGAATCTAGTAATCACACATTTGGAATCATTTTTAATGTGCTCAGGTCCATTATAGGAGTCAGTATAATAGCACACCTATAACACTCCAGAAATAAAAGAAAATAGAGGAATATTTTACAAATTTGGTGCCAATGGATTAAATATTATGCTGTCATTTAAAATGACATCTTTAGAAAGTATTTAATTATATGTGAAATGTAATGCAAACAAAAAAAGAACATAAAACTATATATATATGAGACAAATCTCTAAATTACATATGCACGATACGTATAGACAACACTAAAAAAGAAATATATGAAACATCAAACTGGTTAAGGCTTATAGGCATATATTTATATTTCCAAATTTCCTTTTTATTTTTCATTCTTAGAATCAGAGTTCTTCTTTAAAACTATCTGTATATATCTTTACTCCTTTACCAGAGAAGATAGTCATTATGTGGTTCCTTATCTGTAAAACTATTCATTAGTGGAGTGGATACATCTTAGTTAATTATCTTTCTGATCTATGAAGATTTTGGTCTTCTATTATCAAGTTACAAGAGATTGTTTCACCAATAATTAACATATGTACTAAGGACAATTTACGTTTAGTTGTGGACTTGAATTTGGCTCACCTTACCTCTTAATTACAGTCTCCTATTCTGTTAAAGCCCAATCTAGTATTTGGAAACTGTGTACTCTGAGTGATTGTCTAAGTATGCATATATTGCAGTATTCGGGATAGGGAGTGACTCTTCATACGAAGTGAATATATTGCTGTTTTACTTTAAGAAATAGAAGAGAGACTAGAAGATAAAAGCAAAAATGTATTTTAAACATAGAAAATGGAAGTTTTAAAAACATCATTTGTGTTCCACCCTGGTTACACATTTGAGTCACCTGAGAACTTTAAAAAAAAAACAAACCTACTGACATTCAGGTCAAAACCCTTAAATTTCAACTTCAGTGGAGTGAGGTGGGACATGGACTTTGAAATTTTTCTCTTAAAATTTATAAGAACACCAATGTGAGGAATCACAGTGGTACTTCCTGACACTTTCAACATTAATTATTTGGAAAAGAATTCAGTAATTTTGTTGTTGTTATTGTCTTTTCAACATTCGCTAAACCCTTACTGTAATTCTATGGACTTCTTTCTTTCTTTTCTTTTCTTCTTCTTCTTCTTCTTTTTTTTTAATTCTAAGGACTTCTAAAAAGTCCATTACTTCACATATTCAGAATATGCTTTCTTAATCATCAGCTATATTCCATCAACCACCAACAACTATTGAATATACTACTAGGAAAGACTATTAGGGATTACATCCCCTCAAATATAGCTACTTATAAGGTCCTTTAGCCAATTCAGAATGCATTAAGTTCTTGGTGATGGACTGGATATGGACGATGAAGAATGAAGTAGTATCAAGAAGTTGAGAGCTCAAGCAACTAGGTCATAAGTAGAGTCACACTGAAGATAAAGAGATCTGGAGGAAATAAAGGCTTGGAGGAAAAGTTCCTGAGTCAAGTCTTGTGCATGTTGTATCTGAAATGCTATTATGACATACAAAATGAAGACGTTAGTGAAACAGCTAAATAATGCATGTGGAACACAGAGGCAAGAAGATAATGGATAGATGAACTTAGAAGGCTAGGATTTTGCTAGATGGGTGAAGAAAACGAAACAACACACACACACACAAGAGGGGCAAGAGGATTTTACAATATTGGCAAGGATGTTATTCAAATGACAACTTATGGCTGCTAAATCAGATCAGGAGATTCGGAACGATGAGAAGGCAATGGTGTGTAGAAAGACACTGGAGTCAACAGATTGGCTCACAGGCTTCCAAAAAAGTATTTGAAGCAAATTACTAAACGCAATCTGGGTAAAACTAAAACAAAGCAGAGAGACAGAGAGACTTGTTATTAGCACTGCAACATCATCCTTTGTTTTCATTCACCCTCAGATGTAGTATCATTTCGTCCTTGCCACCATGGCACTGGTTTCTCATATGAATTATCATGGCTGTAGGGATCATATACACAGTCATGGAGAGTGTCAGAACTCTATTTCTACGCACTTTCCAGATGTGTTCACTTAGCATCTAAATGTTGTTATGTCAGTCACATGTTCACAGACTACTGCTTATTTGAGAACTAGGCTGGGATTAATGAGACTGGTTTCTAATCCTACTTCTGTCACCAACTCTTGGTGGTGATCCTATCATCTGTAAAATTGCTAAATTGGTATCTCAATAGTATCCTTCAGCTTTAAGATTCCAAAACAATGACTTTATCTGATGAGCTTGTCTAATACTCATATTCACAGAGATTTTTTTTTTGTAGGGGTGGGGGGAAACACGGCTCAAAAACATTTTCTTACTCTAGGCTTAGTGAGAGACTTTCCGCATTTCTCTGACATAGTCTGGGACTTCTCCCAATGTTTTTCCATGCTCATTATGACATGCCCTTTGGCTTCATATCTCAATTTCCATTAACTGAAATTCACTGGAGAGATCTCAAAAATCTTGTAGAATTAGATGATGTGACCAAATCCTTTTATATGCTTTTCACTTCCTTATCTGTAATTGTTGCTTTTAATTTCTGCAAAACCTGTACCTAACTCAATTATTCCTCTTCATTTCATATCTATACTGGCTCTCAAAAGGTTTTTCAACTATTTTAACGTAAAGTTTTGCAGTAGTGGGCTTTTTAATTCTCCAGATTTGCCACACTGATCTTCATTTCATTTCATAAAATGAAAACATCTATGAATGTGATTTGATTGTCTTTTCTCCATATTAACCTAAGTACACACGAGCTTACTTACTTACTTACTTATTATTTATACCTTTATTTTTACTATTTTAGTTTCAAATGAGTTCTTTAAATTATTTGCTAATTTTTCAAATATGAATATTCTCTTCTTGCAAACTTTTTCTTGCTCTTTTTATTGTTTTTGTCATGTTTATGTTAAATACTGTATTATTCATAGTGCCCTGAGAGTAGGGATTAGTTATTACATATTTTTTATCTGTCTTTCCAACACTGCTCTTAATTTTTTTTATATTCCTGGGTCAAAATCCTTCTTGTTTGTCCAGTTATCTTCAGGTTTTTTTTTCTTCTGATAATACAAAGGTAATTTTCAATTTGCTTATCCCATACTCGTTCTTTTTAAACAAACTAATCTTATAGGTAAGCCCATTTTTTAAAAAGATTTTATTTATTTATTTGAGAGAGAGGAGAGTGAGAGAGAGCATAAGAGGGGAGAAGGTCAGAGGGAGAAGCAGACTCCCCGCAGAGCTGGGAGCCTGATGCAGAACTCGATCCCAGGAATCTGGGATCATGACCTGAGCCGAAGACAGTGGCTTAACCAACTGAGCCACCAAGACATCCCCAGGTAAGCCCATTTTCTAACAGGAAATATATTCCAGGTTATATTTTTGCAAGTATATTCCAGATTATCAGCACATGGATTTAGAAAATATTTCAAAACAGATTTAAGTGATTTCCCTCGCATGCTATTTTCTGTTACCTCCTTCATCTACTCAGCAACCCACACTGAGTAAAGTTCATTTAACCATTCATTCAAAAAGCATTTGAGCATTTTTCATATCCAGCATTTGTGATATGAAGAAAACAAGGCGTTGCCCATACTCTCCAGGTGCTCAGTCTGGGGTGATGGGACATCTGTGAACAAATAATTACAACAATGTGTGGTAAAGCTCTGAAACAGGAGAGTGCTCAAACCACAAAATGAGACTCTCAACTGGTATCCTGAGGAGCTTTAGAAGATTTCAATCTCCACAATCCTCCTAAAATGGGGTAAGTTGAAATTTTAGGGATTTGGCCTGAGTTTCAGTAGTTTTTTAAAGTTCCCAGATGATTTAAGTGTGTAGCTTGGTTTGCTTATTGTTGTAGTAGGAAAACAGAGTGGAGAGCACTTATCCTTTCCTAGAATGGGCAGAATGAAGTAAACTATTTACAGGTGCCTGTAGTGAAAAGTGAGTAGAGTACACCAGGCTTGGAGGGCTAGGGAGGAGACACATCAGGTAAATGGAGGAACAAATTCAAACTCAACACAGGAAAGAATGTAGTAAGTAGGTCAGAGTGGCTGAAAAATTGTGTGAATGAGGTAGGAAGAAGGAGACAGTCAAGCAAAAGACAGGACTTAACCAGCTTGTAAAATGTTTAAAAAAATTCACATTTTATCCTACAGAAATGAAAACCATTGTAGAATCTGCCCTAATGCTGAGTGTCATTTTGTATGATTTGACATTTTTATAATTGCCATATTTTAAAGACAATTATCTTAGTAATATATTTTAATTTTAATTTTTATTTTATTTTAAAATTTAATTTTAATATTTAATATTTTAAATATATTTAATAATATATTTTAATGAACCCAATATACTCCAAACACTATTATTTTAACATATAATAACAAGATTATTAATAAAATATTTTATATTCTTCTGTTTGAATAAAGTCTTCAAAATCTGATGTATATAACACACTTCAGTTTGGAACTTAACAGAATGTCAAGTATCTGGTAACCACATGTGACCAGTGATCAGGGACCAGCACTGATCTAGACAAAAGTTACAGGCTTTTCTGTCCCATGACTCAAGAAAACAAAATGATGAGCAATGGTGGTCATTCTCACAAGGACAGAGAAAAATGTGTTTCAATCCAGTTCTACTCCATTGTCTACAACCCATTGTCTACAGACAATGGAGTGGACCACCTCATAAACCCAGTGAGTTCATTTTCACTGGACAAGGCTAGGCAGCTATTACACAACCACCACCTTGCAAAATGTTGAGGATGGGTTCATGGATCATGACACAAAAAGTTATCTGAGATGATCTCTAAGGTTAATTCCAATTCAGACATTCCAGATCTGACATACTATATTTACAACAATACATTAGGCTCAAAGTTTTTTTTTTTTTTTTAATCTTTTTTTTTTTTTTAAAGATTTTATTTATTTATTTGACAGATAGAGATCACAAGTAGGGAGAGAGGCAGGCAGAGAGAGAGAGAGGAGGAAGCACAGGCTCCCTGCCAAGCAGAGAGCCCGATGCGGGGCTCGATCCCAGGACCCTGGGATCATGACCTGAGCGAAAGGCAGAGGCTTTAACCCACTGAGCCACCCAGGCGCCCCTAGGCTCAAAGTTATTCTTGACATACATATGTTCTCTGTCTCCCATCTCTGTTGCTCACACACGTACACATGCATGCACATAACACATCCACACATATGTGTATGTGTATCATTTACTCAACCATCATACAATTTCTAGTCACTTATTCCTACTGGTCTACCACAATTATCACAAAAGAGTTTAAAAATTTCTTTGGACCTTTGCCAAATTTGTAAAGACCACATAGTCTTTCATTCTGGTCTTCTTATCACTATCCCTAAACGCTTCCCCATTCCCCACTCCACTGCTGTGTCTCAGAATCCTCTCACCTTTATATTTTCTCTAGTGTAAAGAACATTCTCTTTAACTTAAGCTAATGAAAATTACTACCTAATTGGGATTTAAACTTATCAATTATGCCTTTTATAATCACTACTGCTGGGGCGCCTGGGTGGCTCAGTGGGTTAAAGCCTCTGCCTTTCGCTCAGGTCATGATCCCAGGGTCCTGGGATCGAGCCCCGCATCGGGCTCTCTGCTTGGCAGGGAGCCTGCTTCCTCCTCTCTCTCTCTCTGCCTGCCTCGCTCCCTACTTGTGATCTCTATCTGTCAAATAAGTAAATAAAATCTTTAAAAAAAAAAAAAAAGTTAAAGTACATTACAATCACTACTGCTATGTAATTATGAGAGTCCACTATACAGATCTTATTTAGGTAGTTAGTCATAGAACTTTTCATCTATTGTATCTAAATAATCTTTCTCCAGGCAATTCTCCCCCATTACTCTGTTTAGCATTGCTCTCTGTCATTATTGTGTTCTCCCTCCTTCCCTTTGGGCCTCTTCCAAACTCTTCCTGGAAGTCACAGATTTGATACTAATCATTATATCTCAAAGAACTCACAAGTTTTTCAGGTATTGATGCCATGTGTAGGCTTTTTTTTCAATGTTCTTCTCCACCCTTTACAAACGTTTTTAAATTCCTGCTTACATCTCCCCTCCCATTTCCAAGAGGCACCTTTTTGAGCTACAAAAATGTATTCACACCCTCTTCATAAGGAACAGCCATCTTTCTTTTTTCCTCAGATTGTGCCTCTCATACAGGTAAGAGGCATTCCATAGCCAAACTCAACAGGCAATGCAAAGTACCTAATTGGTTCAATAGCTACAGATAGGAAATAGTACTTACAATATGTTGTGATATTATGATATTTAATGTTTTTTACATTAGCAATTTAAAAAACATTTTTTAGTGACTTTATATTTTTTCACTCCTGACACTTTTATTTTTTCCCCGGCTTCATTGAGGTAAATCGACAAATATAACTATATTTCAAGTGTACAAGGTGATGATTTAATATACATAGACATCATGAAATGTATTTAATATACATATACATAATGAAGTATATTTAATATACATATACATCATGAAAGGATTTCCATAATTAAGCTAATTAATACATTCATCACTTCACATAGTCACTTTCTTTTTATGGTGACAATGTTTAAGAACTATTCTCTTGGCAAATTTCAATTACACAATACGTTATTATCAACTATAATCACCTACTATACATTAGATCCTTAGAATTTATTCATCTTATTACTGAAGGTTTGTACCCTTCTACCATCCTCTTCCCGTTTCCCTCACCCTTTAGCCCCTGGCAACCACCAAATTATTCTATTTCTATGAGTTTAATTTTTTTCAACTTGATGCCTAGTATAAGTGATACCATGTCCTTCTAACTTATTTCCTTTAGCATAATGCCCTCCAGTTTCACCTATGTTGTTACAAATAGAAAGATTTCCTTCTTTATTCAAGTTCATTAATATTGCAGGGTATGTGTATATGTATGTGGGTGTGTATGACATTTTCTTTATCCATTCATCTATCAATGGACACTTAGGTTGTTTCCAAGTCTCGGCTATCATGAATAACGCTGCAATGAACATGGGAGTACAGATATCTTTTTGAGATAGTGATTTCCTTTCCACTGGATATATATCTAGAAATAGGATTTCCGGATCATACAGTAGTTCCACTTTTAATTTCTGAGGAAATTCCGTACTGTTTTCTACAGTGGCCATACAAATTTACATTCCCAGCAACAGTGTACAAGGGTTCCCTTTTTGTCACATCTTCACCCGCAAGTGTTTATCCTTCCTCTTTTTGACAATAGCCATTCCAAAAGGTATGAAGTAATATCTGATTGTGGTTTTGATTTTCATTTCCCTGATAATTAGTGATGTTGAGCAATTTTTAATGTGTCTTTTGGCCACATGTATGTCTTCACTGAAAAAATATCTATTGGACACTCTGTCCATTTTTTAATTAGGTTACTTTAAAAATATTATTATTATCACTACTAAGTTGTATGAGTTTATTGTATATTTTGGATATTAACCCCTTATTGGATATGTGGTTTGCAAATATTTTCACTCATTCCATAGGTTACCATTTCATTTTGCTGATGGTTTCTTTCGCTGTGAAGAGCTTTTTAGTATGATGTAGTTCCACTTGTTTATTTTTATTTATTTTGCTTTTGTGTGAAATCCAAAAAAATCATTGCCAAGACCAGTGCCAGGGAGGATTAGTCTTAAGTGTTTCTTCTAGGTGTTTTATGATCTCAGGTCTTATGTTCAAGTTTTTAATCCATTGTGAGTTGATTTATGTATATAGTTAAGATGGGGGTCAAATTTAATTCCTTTGTATATGAATATCCAGCTTTCCCAACATTATTTATTAAAGAAACAATCCTTTCTCCACTGTTTATTTTTGGTACCTTTGTCAAAACTTAATTTACCATATATATAGGTATAGATTTATCCGGACCCTCTATTCTTTTTGTTGTTGTTGTTGTTGTTTTTCCCAGACACTCTATTCTATTTCATTGATCAATGTGTCTCTTTTTGTGCCAACACTATACTCTTTTGATTATTATATCGCTGTGAAATAGTTTGAAATCAGAATGTGTGATGCCTCCAGCTTTGTTCTTCTGGCTCAATACTGCTTTGGCTATTTAGGGTTTTTTTGTGGTTCCATATAAATCTGAGGATTGTCTTTTCTGTTTTGATGAAAAATGCCATTAGCATTTTGATAGGGATTATATTGGGATTATATTGAATCTGTAGACTGCTTTCGGTGATATGGACACTTAAAAATAGTAATTCTTCCAATCTATGAACACAAACTATCTTCCTTTATTCGTGTCTTTTAAAATTTCTTTCATCAATATTTTATAGTTTTCAGTGTGCAGATCTTTCACTCCTTTGGCTAAATTTATTCCTAAGTGTTTCACTATTTTTGATGCTATTGTAAATGGACGGTTTTCTTAATTTCCTTTTCTGATAGTGTATAGAAACACAACTGAGTTTTGTATATTGATTTTGTATCCTGCAACTTTACTAAATTAGTATATTAGTTCTAACCATTTTGAGGGATTTTCTACATAAATGTTCATGTCATCTGTAAACAGAGGCAGTTTTACTTCTTCCTTTGCAATTTGGCTGCCTTTTATTTCTTTTCCTTACCTAATTGCATTAGCTAGGATTTCCAGTACTCTGTTGAATACAAGTGGCAAGAGTGGGTAACTGTGTTTTCTTCTTGATCTTAGGGGAAAAGCTTTCGGCTTTTCATTGTTGAGTATGACATCAGCTCTTGGTTTGTTATATACGGTTTTTATGTTGAGATACATTCCATCTATACCTAATTTGTTGAGAATTTTTATCATGAAAGGCTGTTGTATTTTGTCAGATGTTTTTATGCATCTATTGAGATACTATGGTTTTCATCTTTAATTTAGTTCATGTGGCAGAGCATGTTTATTGATTTGCACATGTGGAACCATCCATGTATCTCAAAAATAAATTCCAATTGATCATAGTGTATGATACTTTTAATGTACTCTTGAATTTGGTTTCCTAATATTTTGTTTAAGATTGTTTAATCTATGTTCAATAGGGATACTGGCCTGTAATTTTCTTTTCTTTTACTTTTTTCATCTAGCCTTAGTATTTCAGTATCTCATAAAATAAATGTGAAAGTATTCCCTTCTCTTCAATTCTTAAAAAGAGTTTGAGAAGAATTGGTGTTAATTCTTTAAATGTTTGGCAGAATTCACCTGTGAAGGTATCAGGTCCTACACTTTTCTTTGGTAGGAGGTTTTTGATCACCAGTTCCGTATCCTTCCTCATAATTGGTCCATTCAGATTTTTTTTTAATTTTTTATTTATTTCTTATTGTTTTATAAACATATAATGTATTTTTATCCCCAGGGGTACAGGTCTGTGAATCGCCAGGTTTACACACTTCACAGCACTCACCATAGCACATACCCTCCCCAATGTCCATAACCCCCCCCAACCCCACCTCCCCCTAGCAACCCCCAGTTTGTTTTGTGAGATTAAGAGTCACTTATGGTTTGTCTCCCTCCCAATCCCATCTTGTTTCATTTATTCTTCTCCTATCCCCCTAACCCCCCATGTTGCATCTCCACATCCTCATATCAGGGAGATCATATGATAGTTGTCTTTCTCCAATTGATTTATTTCACTAAACATGATACCCTCTAGTTCCATCCAGGTTGTCGCAAATGGCAAGATTTCATTTCTTTTGATGGCTGCATAGTATTCCATTGTGTATATATACCACTTCTTCTTTATCCATTCATCTGTTGATGGACATCTAGGTTCTTTCCATAGTTTGGCTATTGTAGACATTGCTGCTATAAACGTTCGGGTGCATGTGCCCCTTCAGATCACTATGTTTGTATCTTTAGGGTAAATACCCAGTAGTGCAATTGCTGGGTCATAGGGTAGTTCTATTTTCAACATTTTGAGGAACCTCCATGCTGTTTTCCAGAATGGTTGCACCAGCTTGCATTCCCACCAACAGTGTAGGAGGGTTCCCCTTTCTCCGCATCCTCGCCAGCATCTGTCATTTCCTGACTTGTTAATTTTAGCCATTCTGACTGGTGTGAGGTGATATCTCATTGTGGTTTTGATTTGTATTTCCCTGATGCCGAGTGACGTGGAGCACTTTTTCATATGTCTGTTGGCCATCTGGATGTCTTCTTTGCAGAAATGTCTGTTCATGTCCTCTGCCCATTTCTTGATTGGATTGTTTGTTCTTTGGGTGTTGAGTTTGCTAAGTTGCTTATAGATTTTGGATACTAGCCCTTTATCTGATATGTCGTTTGCAAATATCTTCTCCCATTCTGTCAGTTCTCTTTTGGTTTTGTTAACTGTTTCCTTTGCTGTGCAAAAGCTTTTGATCTTGATGAAATCCCAATAGTTCATTTTTGCCCTTGCTTCCCTTGCCTTTGCCGTTGTTCCTAGGAAGATGTTGCTGCGGCTGAGGTCGAAGAGGTTGCTGCCTGCATTCTCCTCAAGGATTTTGATAGATTGCTTTCTCACATTGGGGGTCCTTCATCCATTTGGAGTCTATTTTCGTGTGTGGTGTAAGGAAGTGGTCCAATTTCATTTTTCTGCATGTGGCTGTCCAATTTTCCCAGCACCATCTATCGAAGAGGCTGTCTTTTTTCCATTGGACATTCTTTCCTGCTTTGTCGAAGATTAGTTGACCATAGAGTTGAGGGTCTATTTCTGGGCTCTCTATTCTGTTCCATTGATCTATGTGTCTGTTTTTGTGCCAGTACCATGCTGTCTTGATGATGACAGCTTTGTAATAGAGCATGAAGTCAGGAATTGTGATGCCACCAACTTTGGCTTTCTTTTTCAATATTCCTTTGGCTATTCGAGGTCTTTTCTGGTTGCATATAAATTTTAGGATTATTTGTTCCATTTCTTTGAAAAAAATGGATGGGATTTTGATAGGGATTGCATTAAATGTGTAGATTGCTTTAGGTAGCATGGACATTTTCACAATATTTATTCTTCCAATCCAGGAGCATGGAACATTTTTCCATTTCTTTGTGTCTTCCTCAATTTCTTTCATGAGTACTTTATAGTTTTCTGCATATAGATTCTTAGCCTCTTTGGTTAGGTTTATTCCTAGGTATCTTATAGTTTTGGGTGTAATTGTAAATGGGATTGACTCCTTAATTTCTCTTTCTTCTGTCTTGTTGGTGTACAGAAACGCAACTGATTTCTGTGCATTGATTTTATATCCTGACACTTTACTGAATTCTTTACAAGTTCTAGCAGTTTTGGAGTGGAGTCTTTTGGTTTTCCACATATAGTATCATATCATCTGCGAAGAGTGATAGTTTGATTTCTTCTTTGCCAATTTGGATGCCTTTAATTTCTTTTTGTTGTCTGATGGCTGAGGCTAGGACTTCTAGTACTAGGTTGCATAGCAGTGGTGATAATGGACATCCCTGCCGTGTTCCTGACCTTAGTGGAAAAGCTTTCAGTTTTTCTCCATTGAGAATGATATTTGCGGTGGGTTTTTCATAGATGGCTTTGATAATATTGAGGTATGTGCCCTCTATCCCTACACTTTGAAGAGTTTTGATCAGGAAGGGATGCTATACTTTGTCAAATGCTTTTTCAGCATCTATTGAGAGTATCATATGATTCTTGTTCTTTCTTTTATTAATGTGTTGTATCACATTTATTGATTTGCGGATGTTGAACCAACCTTGCAGCCCTAGAATAAATCCCACTTGGTTGTGGTGAATAATCCTTTTAATGTACTGTTGAATCCTATTGGCTAGTATTTTGGTGAGAATTTTTGCATCTGTGTTCATCAAGGATATTGGTCTGTAGTTCTCTTTTTTGTTAGGATCCTTGTCTGGTTTTGGGATCAAGGTGATGTTGGCCTCATGGTCCATTCAGATTTTTAACCCACTGAGCCACCCAGGCGCCCCTCCATTCAGATTTTTAAAAAATTTATTCATGAATCTGCCTTGGTAGGTTGTGTGTTTCCAAGAATTTATCCCTCTCTTCTAGATTATCCAATTTGTTGGCTGTGTAATTGTTCATTATAGTTCCTTATGATTTTTTTTATTTCTGATTTTATCTATTCGTGATAAAAATTGTAATGGCTCCTCTTTCATCTTTTGATTTATTTGAATCTCCTCTCTCAGTCCAACTGATCTTTTCTCGTTTGATCTAGTCTGCTGTTAAAACCCTCTATTGAATTTTTCAGTTTAATTATTGTATTCTTCACCTCTATGATTTCTGTTTGGTTCTTTCTGACATTGGTGAGCATCTTTACAAATGTTGTCTTAAACTCTCTGCTGGATAAATCACTTAGCTCTGTTTTGTTAAGGTTAGTTTCTGGAGATTTGTCTTTTTCCTATGTTTGGGACATATTCCTCTGTTTATTCAGTTTTACTTTTTGTGTGCATTTCTGTGCATCAGGTAAAGGAGCCACATTTCTCAGTCTTGAAAGGCTGGCCTCATTTAGGAGATGAATCTCATCAGTCAGCCCAGCCAAAGCTCCCAGTTGCCTGTCAAACTTTTGTGATCGTCTAAACTGCTGCTTCAGATCAGGATATGCCAAGATCTGTCAGTGTCCCAGAGGTGTGGAAAATGCCCTCGTGTCATGTAAGGATCCCAGCTATTAACTATTTTGCCTCCCTTCAGCTCTCTAATGCAAGCCAGTTGGAAGCCCAACCACCAGGCAGCAGTTTGGGAAAGTCAGGATGTTAGATACACAGACTAGTCCCTATCAGCGGGAAACTGGGAGCTAGGTATTTTTGCCTACACACTGTGCTGAGTTCAAACGGAATAGCCAGGCTCTAAGAGTACTTTTGCGCCCAATTAGAACTGCTTCTGTGTTTTATGTAGTCCAGGGGCCTTGTGCATTCTGTGACCTGCCAGCTCCCAGAACTAGGTGATTTGGGGGCCAGGTCCTCAGGCTAGAGCTGTAATGTAATAGTTGTGGTGGTGGATGCATGGATAAGCCTCTTCTAGGAAGAGTATGGAGACTTGGTTTAACTGCTGGAGTGAGCCCAAGAGAGATGGCAAGGGACATGCCCACCAGCCCTTTCAGTCTTCCAGGAAGATCTGTCTGTTCTCACATGCAAACTGATAAGAGGTTGCAACCTCAGGCAACAGCTGGGAAATTATGCCATCAGTTCCCTTCCATGGAGAAACTAGGAGGTGAGTGAGTGAGTGAATGAGTGATTGATTTGTCTGCTCCCTCTTCGTTAAGCCCATGAGGAATTGCTGTCGGAGGTGCTTGTGTGCCCATTTGAAAATTTATTTTTTTGTTTAACATGGTCCTGTGGGATTCATGAATGCCTAGCCCCATTGGCTATCAGAACAAGGTGATCTGGAGACCTGTCCTTTAGGTGGTAGCCTTTCAAATTGGGGCACTAAGTGTAGAGTCCAAACTGTTTGCTCCTCAGGGAGAATTTGGGAGTTGGGGTTCTCTCCTGATTGTAAGGCTCTTTGCCAGGGGTACCATCTATGGTGAGACTGTATCTCATCCTTTCCCACCCATTTTGATGTGGGTATTTTCTGTCACTTAATGTGTAGGAATCTGTCAACGAGTTTCTGGATATCTCTCAGAGTGAACTGATCTGTATATAGCTATGTACTTGGGACATCTGTGGGAGAAGAGGAAGTCAGGAACTTCCTATCTCACTATCTTGGTGAAATCCTTAGAAGCTCCAAAATAACCATTCTTTATCTTAGCATTTATTTGTTTAGGATGGTTGCAATATAACTTAATATGATTTGAAGTTTCTAAGGCTCTACTTATTTCTTATGAAATGAAGCTGGCATAAAATATAACAAATTATAACATACAGTCATTGTTCTTTTAGATACAATAATAATACACATTTATTTCTACTATGGATCTAATATTATAATCCTTATATTTAAACTTATTTTCAGACTCAACTTACTACAAGTGTACTTGCTAAGATCATTGCTATTGCATTTCTGAACTTCACTGTCTGTTTTCAAAAATAAGATCGCACTTTCCCTCTGAGCAACAAAGGATCACTTCTTAGTGAGATTTTAGAATATTTACTAATACTTTTCATTGTACAATTTATATGCTGGATCCATATATAGTTTAAAAGAAACTTAAAATGATAAAGTAGAACTTTGTTCATATTTTAAAAATAGCTTATGCTTAAATTTAACATTTTTCTGTTAAATGATAACACTTTACTACTGCATAGTTTGCTCAGAAAGGATAAACCGATAAACTATGTTACTGTGAAGACTCTGTTTATTGCTTTCATACAATTATGTTTGAGTTGCAGAAGCTGTTGATAACATTAAAATAAATGAATAGAGTAGAAATCCATTTATAAAATGCAAATTAGACTGGTAAAATGGGCTACATAATCAAGAGTTGGTTATTTTAAATATACAAGTATACTCAAAATATTTCGTTTTTATTTGAAATGGAAAAGCTTACACTGGTGATGTGAAACTAAGTTCCTTTCTTTGCAGACTAATTCAAAATCAATTCTTATTCCCTTTGCTCATTTGTTTTGTTTCTATAGAATTTTAGTTTCCCTAAAAAGAGTCTTAAAATACAGAGAAACTTTTTCTTAAATCTTAATGCAGCCAATAATTATATTCAAAAACTCCCAGTTTAAAGGTAAAGTCATATTTTAATAATTATACAGCCAAATATTTGAGTCTTGACTATACGTAAAGCTGTTCTTATTTCACTCAGAAAATAAAAAATAATTTTAACTTATTCTTTCAGACATAAAATAATGTTTTTCAAAGTTTCTATTGGAAACATTCTACATCTATTTTATTTTCTTAAAATATAAATTGTAAAGTTTCTACATTATAGAAAATTTATGAATATGGCAAAGGTAGCTAATTTTCCAAAACCAAATGAAAGAATAATCTGATTGTTGATGTTACCTACTAGCATTTTCATGTGCTCTCCTTTATAATAATGCATGAGTTATATATCTTGCTTGATGTTTTTACTTAACATTAAATCACAACTGTTTGCATATTTTAATGTGGTCTTTATACTGTTATGTGTCATTGCTGCAAAAAGTCCAATGAAAATAACTAGCAGAGTTTATCTAACTGCTTCCCTATTTCAAATTTAGCTTATTTTTAACTTTTAGAAAACAGAAATAATGCTACAATGAAAATATTTACCATATAACTTTACTTCTTTTTAGAAAAAAAAAACCCCACATATCTCTAGGGTAAATTCCCCAAAATGGAATTAATAGTGCAAAGGATATGAAGCTTTTATGGTTTTTAATATTTATTACCAAATTGCCTTTTGTCAGAATAGATTTATATCTGTAAAATATAGTACCACAGATTGGGCTTTCTGTATAAAACTGTATAAGAAAGTAGATAAATTTTATAATTACAGTAATGTGCAAGGGAAGAAATAAATACATGAAATATAATTATGTATTTTTGATAACATGAGAGTTGGAAAAATATAAGGTCATACAGAGTTTAGTTGTAAAACAGGTGCCAGCACAATAAATTTCAATTTGTTCCAATCTTTACCAGCATCAGATATTAATTTTATATTTCATTAGTTTAAAAAAGTTAAAAATACATATATCCACATAGTCAGTATAATTTAATTTATGTTTATAGGTATATTCATAAAGGATAAAACATAAGAAAAGCAATAAGATATTGTGTGTGTGTGTTATTTGATTGATTATTTATTTTTTTTTCTTTTTGTTATTGATTTCTTTTTTTTCTTTTCATTTTATTTATTTTTTCAGTGTAACAGTATTCATTCTTTTTGCACAACACCCAGTGCTCCATGCAAAACGTGCCCTCCCCATTACCCACCACCTGTTCCCCCAACCTCCCACCCCTGACCCTTCAAAACCCTCAGGTTGTTTTTCAGAGTCCATAGTCTCTTATGGTTCGCCTCCCCTCCCCAATGTCCATAGCCCGCTCCCCCTCTCCCAATCCCACCTCCCCCCAGCAACCCCCAGTTTGTTTTGTGAGATTAAGAGTCATTTATGGTTTGTCTCCCTCCCAATCCCATCTTGTTTCATTTTTATTAACATATAGTGTATTATTTGCTTCAGGAGTACACGTCTGTGAATCATCAGTCCTAAACAATTCATAGCATTATGAATCACCATAGCACATACCCTCCCCAATGTCCATAACCCAGCCACCCTATCTCTGTCCCTCAACCCCCAGAAACCCTCAGTTTGTTTCCTGAGATTAAGAGTCTCTTATGGGTTTTTCTCCTTCAATTGCCCCATCTTGTTTCCTTCCCCCACCCCACCGCCCAACAACCCCCTGCCCTGCAATAAAATCAGAATCTAGGTTCTTTCCATAGTTTGGCTATTGTGCACATTGCTGCTATCAGGTGCATGTGTCCCTTCAGATCAGTACATTTGTTTCTATAAGGTAAATACCCAGTAGTGTGATTGCTGGGTCATAGGGTAGCTCTATTTTTAACTTTATGAGGAACCTCTATGCTGTTTTCCAGAGTGGCTGCACCAGCTTGCATTCCCACCAACAGTGTAGGAGGTTTGCCTTTTCTCTGCATCCTCACCAACCTCTGTCGTTTCTTGACTTGTTAATTTAGCCATTCTGACTGGCGTGAGGTGGTATCTCTCTGTGGTTTTGACTTGTATTTCCCTGATCCAAATGGCCAACAGACACATAAAATAGTGCTCAATGTCACTCAGCAACAGGATATTTAACATAAAATCAGGATAGCATTTTCTCCTGGGAGGGAGACTATAGGGATGTGGTGTCATCTGGGAGGGGTAATCTAAGTCCTGGTAGAGTTCCATTTCTTCACCTTGTATATTCAGCATCAAAATTGTTTATGTTATTTCTTAAACAGTGTAGATATATTTTATGCATGCTTTTGCATATATGATCTTTTCTACAATAAAAATAACTTTAAAAATGAAGTGCACAGATAAGTTACCCAGGGCTTGCTTTGCCCATATGCATTAAGGTGGTGGTGGTGAATTATGAGAACCCATAACAGATGATGACCCCCCATCGCCTGTGGGTGAGCATCAGGCAGCCCTCCCTGCAGATAGGAGATCTGATCAGCACATCGATCCACACCTTTCTTCACAAGATCTCCTCAGGCCAGAGACACTAGTTTTCCCTGAATCCCCCCACCTTCAGCAGCATATTCTCAAGAATATGCTTTAGAAACTTTCTTTTCTAAATGTGAGCAATTCATTCTTTATCAAGAAAAGTCATATTATTCCCTCGCTCATTAAAAACAAAAGAAAGAGAAAAACAATTTTACATCAGGAAGAGATAAATTGGAAGGGGGGAAAAAAGAACAAGAAAACACAGAGGCAATAGCAGAGAGAATATGTGCAATGCTACAGATCTCCACTGAAATCATTCCCAGTCAATCATCACGTTACAAGAACCACACTAGCAACACTAAAGTCCTGCTGCTAATGTGTAAGACACCAGACTCGTGAATGTTTCTTACTAACTCACTCTTGTAAATCAGAACACTTATTCTGATGAACATGCCAACTACATTTCTACTTTTTGTTTAAAATTTTTATCGTGCATGTCTTTCCACTGTAACTGCATCATTGGCACTCCTGTATTGTGTTTAGTTTCGTTGTCGTTTGTTGCATTTTATTGAGATGTTAAGGCAGTGAGGAAAAAATTTTACTAATATTCAGTTTCCTTAAAGAAAGTAGCAATTCTCTATATTAGGCTCAGCAATGAACTATTAGAAAAGTGGGGTGGGGCGCCAGGTGGCTCAGTGGGTTAAGCCTCCGCCTTCGGCTCAGGTCATGATCTCAGGGTCCTGGGATCGAGCCCAGCATCAGGCTCTCTGCTCAGCAGGGAACCTGCTTCCTCCTCTCTCTCTGCCTGCCTCTCTGGCTACTTGTGCTCTCTCTCTCTCTCTCTGTCAAATAAATAAATAAATAAAATCTTAAAAAAAAAAAAGAAAGAAAAGTGGGGTAATGATGTCACCAAGATGTTAATATAGGCTGTTTCTGACTTCACTCCTCATCATGAGAACAATGAGTATCTATTCCAAGAACAACACACCACTGAGACAAAGTTAGAACATGGGGATGAAGCTGAAGCAACCCCCGTACCCTGGAGTTCAAGGCAGACTCCATTAGAAGGGTTAGAGAAATGGCTACATGTTGACTACATTGCCCCTCTGGGCCAGCATAGCACTGTGTGGAGTGGTCTTCCCTGAACCTCCAATTCCTCTAGTGGGAAAAGAAAGACCAAGGGGGATAAACAGTTCCCACCTCCAGCATTTTGGGTCATTCTTGGGAGTTCCTACTCTGATCTCACAACACAGGGAATGCAGCCCCCAGTGGGGCTCAACCACTGGGAATCTGACTGTGATGGAGAAGAGGGGAGGCTCTTGCAACAACAGCACTTAGGATATTGGCAGACCAAGCTCATACCTATAAGGCCCAGGTAGTAATCCCAACCAGCAGCTTTGTTCATCAGCAGAACCAAGTCTGGGATACACTCTGACCAAAGAACTCAGCAGGGTATAGACCTGTCTGATTCAGTTCCTCAAACAAGGAGTTTTGCTGGCTCCAGGGCCCAGTTTGCCCACATCCAGGCAAAGAGCTAAAGCACAGCCTTACCTCCACTGTAGAGAGTGTCTCCTGGTCCCATCTGACCAGAAGGACTGGTGACAATTCCTGGAAGCAATGTGGCCCAGCATATTTGAGTTGAGAGGTAGATGAACAGAGTGATAGCCTCCAGAGCAAAGCAATACTGGGCATGGAGTATTCCCATGCTACACACAAGTACAAGTTCTAATTCATAGCCAAGACTGAGGGTAGTTCCTGGCGGCTCCCATCCAAGGAGCCTGTTTAGGAAATAGAGAGTAGCCTGGAGTGAGCCCTACCCATTCTACCCAGGTAAAGAAGCTGAGACACAGCCCCACCCACTGTGGAGAGTACCTTCTAGCTCCATCTGACCAGAAGGGCTGGCAACAATTCCTGAAATCTATGTGGCCCAGCAGCACTCAGCTGAGAGGTAGGCAGAAGTATGAGGGTTCAGAGCAAAGCCAGTATCCCTGTTCAGTGAGGGAACTTTGAGTGCTGGTCAGCTTGAGTTAAGACAACAAATAAAGAGCTTTCCTCACTTAGAGCTGCTTCTCCCACTATACTTGGGCAGGAAATCTAATGAGTAGCTCTGCCTATCACTAAATACATCCTTCAGCCTGTCTGAAAAGGAAACCTTACCAAAGCATGTGGGAAACTGGATAATCCATTCAACTGCCCTTGAACAGAGAGCATGGCCTGTGGCTCCCATCATCTGCAGAGCAAAACTGGTAGACTCAGCTGACCAGAGAATTCAGTGGATACTGTGGATTCAGGCCCCCAAACAATCAGCTGTATAGGCCTTGGGTCTCATCATCTTCTCCCTCAGGGTAGGGAAACTAACCGATAACCTCATCTATCATTGAATATAATACCCAGTCCTGAGTATCTAGTAATTTGATCCAAAATCCAGGCAACCACAAAGCTCATCCTACAGTCTCTTCGTAGAGAACCAAGATAGCAGTCTTATCTAATGGTTCTCAGACAGAGGCAAAACCCTCATCCTCATCCTCAGAGCCCAACTAGTTGACTCACCTCCAAATAGATCATAATAGCAGGCCCCATGTATACAAGGACAATACTAGTGGAAGATCCTAAAGCCCAAACAGCGGGACTGGTAAAAAAAAAATTATCTCTAACAAAACAAATCATTAAAATCTAGAAGAGGAGACTCAAACAAACATATACCAATGTAAGGAATTAAAAAACAAGAAAAATGAGGAAAACATGACACCAGGAAAGGAATAAAGCTCCAATAACTGACCCTAAAGAAATGGAGGTCTATGAAGTGTCAGACACAGACTTCAGAATAACCCTCTTAAGGGAGATTAGTGAACTACAAGAAAACACAGAAATAAACTAAATTAGGAAAATGATGCATGAACAACGTGAAAAGTCTGATAAGGAAATGGCAACCATCAAAAAACAACCAAAAAACCTCAAACAAATAGAAATCCTAGAGTTGAAAAATATAATAATTGAACTGAAGAATTCAGTAGTTTCAAAAGTATACTTGACCATGCAAAAGAAAGAATCAGGGACTGGAGAATAGGACATTGAAATTACCCAGTCAGAGAAGCAAAAAGAGAAAATTTTTAAAAGAATGAAAAAAGCATATGGGAATTGTGAGGAGACACAAAGAAATGAAAGAATATTTTCATTATGGGCATTTTAAAAAAGAGAGAGAGAGAAAAGGAAAGAAACAGAAAGTATATTTAAAATAATAATGGCTAAAAACTTCCAAAACCTAG
Source organism: Meles meles (assembly GCF_922984935.1). Classification (NCBI taxonomy): domain Eukaryota; kingdom Metazoa; phylum Chordata; class Mammalia; order Carnivora; family Mustelidae; genus Meles; species Meles meles. The sequence goes on along the minus strand of NC_060066.1, from coordinate 62,384,647 downwards.
GGAGAAAAATGGACATAAAAATCCATGAACCCAAAAGATTCCAAATATGTTGAACAAAAACAGGGCTATACTAAGACACATTAAAATTAAATTGTCAAAAGTCAAAGACAAAGAAATAATTTTAGGAGCATCAAGAGAAAATAGAGAACTTACATACAAGGAAATCTCCATAAGATTATTGGTGGATTTCTCAACAGAACTTTTCAGGCTGAGAGAGTGGGATGACATATTCAAAATATTGAAGGAAAATACTGTTGGCCAAGAGTTCTACACAAGGCAAAGCTTTCTTTCAGAAACAAAGGAAAAATAAAGCCTTTCCAAAGTCAGCAAAAACTAAAGGAGTTTATTACCCCCAGACCTACCTTACAAGAAATGCTAAAGGGAGCTTTTTGAGTGGAAATAAAATAATGTTAATGAACATCATAAAAACAAAAAAATTTGTGTGAATCTCCCTGGTAATGGTAAATATATAGTTACAATTAGGTTCTGCAATATGGAAATAGTGGAGCATAACTGACTTAAACTCTAGTTTAAAAACAAATTGAATGTAATAAAAATATACATTACTACAATAATCTGTTATTAGATATACCATATAAAAGTCATGTGAATGGTAAGAGCAAAAACCTAGAATGTGAGGTGGAGGAGAAACAAAAGTGTAAAGTTTACAAATTCTATTAAAGTTAAGTTGTTATCAGTTGAAAATACTTTTCAACTGTAAGTTTAAGATACTTTTTCTTTTTTAAAGTTTTTATTTATTTTTAAGATACTTTTTCTTTTTAAGTAAGTTTAAGATACTTTTTCTTTTTTAAAGATTTTATTTATTTTTGAAAGAAAGAGAGAGAGAGAATGAGCATGAATGGCAGAGGGAGAGGGAGCAGCAGGCTCCCCACTGAGCAGGGAGCCTGATGGCAGCCTCGATCCCAGGATGCTGGGATCATGATCTGAGCCAAAGGCAAACGTTTAACCAATAGCCACACAGGCACCCTAGTTTAAGATACTTTATGTAAACTTCATGGTAACCACAAGGGAATATTTTATAGAATTACACGAAAGAACATGATAAAGAGGTCAAAGCATATTGGTACCTCTTAAAAGACCTCAAAACATACCAAAAAAGACAGCACAATTAGATACAAGGAGTAACGGATCTACAAAACAACCAGAAAATAATAAACTAAAAGGCAATAGTAAGTTCTTACCTATCAGAAATTATTTCAAGCATAAACAGATTAAATTCTCCAATTAAAAGACACAGATTTGCTGAATTGACCAAAAAAAAAAAAAAAAAAAAGGAAATCCAACCATATGCTTCTGCTTATAAAAGACTCACTTTAGCCTTAAAGATACACGTAGCCTGACAGTGAAGATGGGAAAAGACATTTTAAGCAAATAATAAGAAAAACAGCAGAGTAACTACTTATATCAGACAATATAGACTTTAGTCTAAAAATGATGAAGAGACAAAGATGTCATTATATAGTGATAAAGGTATCAATACCTCAAGAAAGATATTTATGCACCCAAGATTGGAGCACCTAATACCTAAAGCAAAAACTAACAAAACTAAAGAGAGAAATAAACAATAATATAATAAGAGTTGGGGATTTTAATATCCCACTCTCAACAATGGATAAATCATTCAGAGAATCAATAAGGAAAGAGTGAATTGAACATACATGCTAAATGGACCTAACATACATATATAGAACATTCTATCCGACAACAGCAGAATACACATTCTTCTGGAGCACATGTGAAATATTTTCTAGGGTAAATCATATTTTGTCCACAAAACAAGAATAAAAATTCAAGAATACTGATAGCATAACCTAGTAACTTCTCTGACCACAATGGCATGAAACTAAAAATCAATAACAAGAAGAAAACTGGAAAACTCAGAAAACTGGAATACTTAGAAATTAAACCATACTCTCCTGAAAAAACAATGGATCAAAGAGTACATTAAAGGAGAAAAGAAAAGTTTTTTGACAAAAATGAAAATAAAAATACAACATACCAGAACTTGTGGGATATAGCAAAAGCAGCTATAAAAGGGAAGTTTATAGTAATAAAAATCTACATTAAAAAGAGAAATTCCAGATAAACAATCTAACTCTCTGCCTTAAGAGACTAGAAAAAGAAGAAAAAAATGAGCCAAAGTTAGCAGAAGAAACAAATGATAAAGATTAGAGCAGAAAAGACCTACAATACCATGTTAACAGTTGTGGGTTTTTGTTGTTGTTGTTGTTGTTGTTGTTTTAATAAAGCCAAAAATCCTCTTTGGATTTCTTTTGGTTAGCAGGAAGACAGGAACTAATGTATGTCTTTCATAAAAGCAAAGTGTAATAATGCAAGCTTTCATAAAGTAAGGGATACCTGTACTAATAAGGAGTACAGGTATTAAATCAGTAATAAAAAAATCTAACAAAGAGAAGCCCAGCACTAGATAATTTTGGTGAATTTTACCAAATATTTAAGGAATTAATATCAATTCTTCTCAAATTCTTCCAAAAATTAGAAGAAGAAGAAATATTTCCAAACTCAGTTTGTAAGGTCAGCATTCCTGTTATCAAAACCAGAAAAATATACTAGAAAAGTAACCTATAGGCCAATATCTGATGTATATAGATGCGAAAGTTCTCAATAAATACACTAGCAAACCAATCCAGCAGGACTTAGAAATATTATTTGCCATTATGACTATGATAAGTCAGATCAGACTTAGCCCTGAGATACAAGGCTGGTTCGATATATGCAAATCAATCAATGTGATATATCCCATTAATAGAATAAAAGAAAAAAAATCATATGCTCATATCAGTTATTTGAAATAATTCAACATCCATTCATAATGAAAAAAAAAAATCCACCTCAACAAATTAGGCATAGAAGACATAAGAAAGCTCTTTACACATCTTAATATAGTAAAGGCCATATACGACAAGCCCCCACAGCTAATGTACTACTCAACAGTGAAAGGTTGAAAGCTTTTCCTCTAAGATCAGAACCAACACAAAGGTGTTCACTCTTACTATTTTTATTCAACATAGTACTAGAAGTACTAGCTAGAGCAATCAAAAAGTAAGAGAAATAAAAGCTTTCAAAATTGAAAAGGAAAAAGTATAATTATCTTTACTTACAGATGACATGAACTTATATATCGAAAATCCTAAAGACTCAAACCAAAAAACTGCCAGAGTTAATCAATAAATTCAGTAGGAGCGCCTGGGTGGCTCAGTGGGTAAGCCGCTGCCTTCGGCTCAGGTCATGATCTCAGGGGTCCTGGGATCGAGTCCCGCATCGGGCTTTCTGCTTGGCAGGGAGCCTGCTTCCCTCTCTCTCTCTGCCTGCCTCTCTGCCTACTTGTGATCTCTCTCTCTCTCTGTCAAATAAATAAATAAAATCTTAAAATAAGTAAATAAATAAATAAATTCAGTAAAGTTGCAGGATAAAAGATTAACATACAAAAATGGGTACTATTTCTATACACTAAAAATGAATTTTCTGAAAAAGAAATAAAGAAATTGATACCATTTACAATAGCATCAAAAACAATAAAATACTTAGGAATAAACTTAACCAAGACGGTAAATGAACTTTACTCTGAAACCTAGAAAACATTCAAGAAATATATCAAAGAAGACATAAATAAATGGAAATGTATCCTGTGTTTATGGACTGGAAGAACAAGTATCATTAAAATGTCAATGCTACAAAAGTCATCTACAGCTTCAATACAATCCCTACGAATATTCCAGTGGCATGTTTTATGGAAGTAGATTAAAAACACTCTTAAAATTTATATCCAAAAGACCCTAGAGAGCCAAAGAATTTCTGAGAAACAAAGGACAAAAGAAGAGGCATAGAACTTCCTGACTTCAAGCTATGCTATAAAGCTATAGTCAACAACAGATATTTCTTTCGTTCAGAGGAAGATGGTGGAGTAGGAGGATACTATGCTCACCTCATCTTATTGGTACACTCACATAAATGTAAATAACCCAGAAAACTATCCAAAGCCTGGCTGAATAAACTCCACAACTAAATGTAGAGCAGAAGCCACATCTAAGTTGGGTGTGGTGCATAAACTATGAATCTTGGAACACTGGAAAAATAAAATAAAATTCAAATAAAATAAGATAGGTAGGAAGGGCAGAGACTCATTTGGGAACTAAGTGGACTCTCAGAAGTGTCCATAGGAGGGAGGGATGCTGCAGGCACAGAGAAGGGAGAGGGAGAGTAGCATACCCTTACACTGGGGAACCTGCGCAAAGATAAAGAATATCCATAATATTTGGCTTTGAGAACCAGAGAGGCTGAATTTCATGAATTTTTAAAAGCAACAGGCCGTAAAAACTAGATTTAAAAAAAAAATCAGTATGCTCAGATATGGGAGAGCCAGGAGAATAAGAGGAAACTGAGTCCCTACCCTTCACGAGAGAGCACAACAAACAGCCCATGGAACTATAGCATACAAGCAGCAATTTGAAAGTTGCCTGGAGTATATAGGAAGGAGAATTATTTACTAATCTCAGAGTGTGTCCAGAGGGACAGAATGGCTGAGGAACTCCTCCAGGAACAAAGAAATTGTCGGGTACCATTTGCCTCCCCTCTTCTCCAGCTTAAACACACTGGCACCTATCTAACTTGCTAGCATTGCCACCCCAGCCCCCCTTCCCTGCACTGTACTCCTACCAATTCAATCCTCTAGACAGCCTGCCTAAGTCTAGGTGTTGCAGGGACCCCTTCCACAGAGGACCTGCTGGAGTAATCAAAGCTTGGTAGCAACTGCCACCCAGCCACCCCAACCCCACACTGCTTCAGTGGATCTCTCCTCCCTAACATGTTCTAGATCAGAACCTACACAGGGTGGTGCCACAGGTCTGGCAGTTTGGAAGGAGTCCCTAGAGTGGCTAGCACTATTCCAAAGTAGTGCTAGGAGAGAGGAGAAGATAACCATACACACACTAGTCAGACTATAACCCCAGCAGCAGGGTGGGAGCAGACATTTGTCTGACTGCAGGCCCTGTCCACCAATGAAAGCTTCTCCATGGAAAACACAAGGAAAGTGCCCTGCAGTTCTGTGCTGCTGCATCTCTAACAAATGTCTGGTCTGACTCAACTCACACCCAAGACAGCCCCAGACTGGCCCACTAACAACAAAGGGACCAAACATTGCCTACAATAGGCAAAGAGAGCCATTGAAGGTGACTGGACTAAAGAAAAGAGCAGCTCAGCCACAACAGTAGGGCACACACATCACACATAGGAGACACCCATGACGCACCAGGCTCTGGGCCACAGGGGACACTGCACAGCAGGATACAATAAGACCTCTTCTTTATAAGGCCATTACTTTCAAGTCCAGGAGTAGCTGTCTTTCCTAACACACAAAAACAGACACAGAAAGTTAGAGAAAAAAAAGAGGCAGAGGAAAATGTACCAAATAAAGAACAAGACAAAATTACATCAAGAGAAATAAGTGAAATGGAGATAAGTAAAATGCCTCATAGAGAAATTAAAATAATTATCATAAGGACACTCACTAGACTTGAGAAAAGAGTGGAGAACATCAGTGAGACACTTTCAAATGAGATTTAAAAAAAAAAGAACCATTCAGAAATGAAGAACATAATAAATGGAATAAAAAACACCTAGATGGAATAAATGGTAGACTAGATGATGCAAAAGAATGAACCAGTGACCTGGAAGACAGAGTGATGAAAAGTAAGGAAGCTGAAAAAGTGAGAAAAAAAAAATTATGTAAAAGGAGAAATAGACTCAGGAAACTCAGCAATACCTTCAAGCATAAGAACATTTACATTATAGGGATTCTAGCAAAAGAAGAAAAAGAAAAGGGGGCAGAAAACTTATTTGTAGAAATCATAGCTGAAAACTTCTCAAATGTGGGACAGCAGAAATGTAGATCCAAGTGTCAGAGATCCCCATATTAAATCAACCCAAGGAGGTCCACACCAAGACACATAGTAATTAAAATGTCAAAAAGCAGTGATAAAGAGAGAATTTTAAAAGCAGCAAGAGGAAAAAAACAAAACAAAACAAAAAACCAGTTACATACAAGGAGATACCCCATAAGGCTATCAGCTAATTTTTCAGCAGAAACATTGCAGGTCAGAAGGGATAAGCATGATATATTCAAAGTGCTGAAAGAAAAATCTGAAGAAAAAAAAAATCTGTGGTCAAGAGTACTCTATCTAGCAAGACTATCATTCAGAATAGAAAGAGAGATAGTTTCCCAGACAAACAAAAGTTACAGGAATTCATGGTCACAAAACCAGTTCTTCAAGAAGGGTTAAAGGGAACCCTTTGAGTGGAAAGGAAAAACCATAAGCAAGAGTAAGAAAAGCAGGAAGCACAAAACCAGTATAAATAAGTATATCTATAAATAAAAGTCAAGGGAATCACAAAATAAAAGGATGTAAAATATGACACCATACACCTAAAATATGGGGAGGAAAGGAGTAAATAATGGGTTCAAAGTTAAGTGATCAGCAACTTATTATAGACTGCTACCTATAGAAGATATTACATATAAATCAAATGGTAACCACAAATCAAAAACACAATAGATATGCAAAAAATAAAGAATGGAATCCAAGTATATCACTAAAGAAAGCAAACTTACTGTGAAAGAAAAGAGCAAGGGAAGAAAGGAAAAGAGGGGAACAACAACAACAACAAAAAAACACATAAAACAAGTAACAAAATGAAAATAAATACATACCTATCAATAATTCCCTTGAATGAAAATGGATCAAATGCTCCAGTCCAAAGACACAGGGTAACAGAATAGATAAAAATCAAGACCCATCAATATGCTGCCTACAAGATCCAAAGATGCATGTTAAAGTGATGGGATGGGAAGAATTCATCATGCAAATAGATGTGAAAAGAAAACCAAGGTACCAATACTTACACTGAACAAAGGAAATTTTCAAATAAAGTTTATAACAAGAGACAAAGAATACCATATAATCAATCATTCAGGGGATAATCCAACAAGAAGGCATAATAATTATAAATATTTATGCACCCAATAGGGGAACACCCAAATACTTTAGCCAGTTAATAATAAACATAAAAGAACTAATCAATAATAGTAAAATAGTAATAGGAAACTTTTACACTTACATCAATGGACAGATCATCCAAACATAAAATCAAGGAAATGGTGGTTTTGAATGACATACTGGACCTGCTGGATTTAACAGATATATTCAGAACATTCCTCTTAAAACAGCAGAATACACATTCTTTTCACGTGCACATGAAATATTTTCCAGAATAAAACCCATTCTGGGACAAAAAACAAGTCTCAACAAATTCAAAGGTCAAAGATTCAAAGATCAAAGTCCAAAGACCACAATGCTATGGAACTAGAAATCAACCACACACACACACACACACACACACACACACACACACACACGGAAATTGCACAAATCCATGGAGGTTAAATAACATGGAGGTTAAATAACTCAACAGTGAATGGGTCAACTAAGAAATCAAAGAGGAAATAAAAAAAAACATAGAGACAAATGAAAATGAAAACATAACAGTCCAAAACCTTTGGGATACAGCAAAAAGCTGTTCTAAGAGGGAAATTTATAGCAATACAAGCCTACATCAAGGAGCAAGAAAAATCTCAATAAACAACCTAATGTAACATTTAAAAGAGTGAGAAATAAAAGGAACAAACAAATCCCAAAGCCAGCAGAAAGAAGGAAAGAATAAAAACTGGAGCAGAAATAAGTGAAATAGAAACTATAAAAGCAATAGAGCAGATCAATGAAATGAGCTGGTTCTTTGAAAAGATAAAAAAAATTGATAAACCTTTAGACCAGACTCATAAAATAAAAGGAAGGACTCAAACAACTTCAGAAATGAAAGAGGAGAAATAACAACCAATATCACAGAAATACAAAAGATTGTAAGAGAATATCATGAAAAATTATTTACCAAGTGGGACAACCTAGAAGAAATGGATAAATGGAAACATAGAACTTATTGAAACAGAATCAGAAAGAAATAGAAAATAGACCTATTACCAGCAATGATATTGAATCAATAATCAAAAACTTCTAATAAACAAAAGTCCAAGACTGCATGGCTTCATAGGTAAATTCTACCAAACACTTAAAGAAGAGTTAATATCTATTTTTCTCAAACTATTCCAAACAATAGAAGAGAAAGGAAAATTTCCAAATTCATTCTACAAGGCCTGCATTACTATGATACCAAAATCAGATAAAGACACTATAAAGAAATAACTATAGGCCAATATCTCTGGTGAACATATATGTAAAAATCCTCAACAAAGTATCAATAAACAAAATCCAACAATAAAAAATCATTCACCATGATCAAATGAGATTTATTCCCAGGATGTGAGAGTGGTTCAGTATTTGTAAGATAATCAGTGTGATACATCACATCAATAAGAGAAAGGATAAAAACCGTATGATCATTTCAACAGATGCAGAAAAAGCATTTGACAAAGTACAACATACATTGATGATAAAAACTCTCAAGAAACTAGGTGTGGAAGGCCTTATATTGAACATAATAATAATAACATTAATAATATTAATAACCCCAACATAACAAAAGTCTTAAGCTCAATGGGAAATACTGAGAGCTTTCCCCCTAAGATTAGAAGCACAAGTATGTCCATTCTCATCACTTTTGTTGAACAAAGTACTGGAAGTTCTAGTCGCAGCAACCAGCCAAAAAAAAAAAAAAAAAATTAAAAACATCCAAATTAGGAAGGAAGAGGTAAAACTTTCACTAATTACAAAGGACATAATACCCTATATAAAAAACCCTAAAGCCTCTATCAAAAAACTACTACTGCTAGAACTGATAAATTCAGTAAGGTCGCAGGATACAAAATGAGTGTACAGAAATCTTCAGCATTTTGGTACACTATAATGAAGCAACAGGAAGAGAAATCAAGAAAGTAATCCCATTTACAACTATACCAAAAATAATAAAATACCTAGGAATAAACTTAACCAATGAAATGAAAGAGTTCAACTCTGTAAAATATAAAATATTGATGAAAGAAATTGAAGATAATACAAAGAAATGGAAAGATATTTCATGCTCATGGATTGGAAGAACAAATTTTGTTACAAAGTCCATACTACCCAAAGCAGTCTACAGAGTTAATGCAAACCCTAACAAAATACCAATAGCATCTTTCATTGAATTAGAATAAATAATTCTAAAATTTGTACCACAAAGACCCTGAATCAGGAATCACAATTCCTGATTTCAAGTCATACTGAAAAGCTGTAGTAATCAAAACGGTATGGTACTGGCACAAAAATGACACATAGATTAAAAGAACAGACTGGAAAGCCCAAAAATAAGTATATGGCACAGTTATAAGGTCAACTGATCTTTGACAAAAGAGGCAATATCCAATGGGAAAAAAGCAATTTCTTCATCAAATGGTGTTGAAAAATGGAACAGCTTCATACAAAAGAATGAAACTGGACCACTTTCTTTCAGCATACACAAAAATAAACTCAAATGGATTAGAAACCTAAATGTGAGACATGAATCTAGAAAAATCCTGGAAGAGCGCCCAGGTAGTAATTTCTCTGACATCAGCTATAGCAACAGTTTTCTTGATGTTTCCTAAGGCAAGGAAAATAAAAGCAAAAATTAATTACTGGGACATCAAAATAAAAAGCTTCTGCACAGTGAGGGGGAAAATATCAACAAAAAGACAACCTACTAAATGGGAGAAGATATTTGCAAATGAAGGGTTAGTATCCAAATATCCAAAAAAGGGTTAGTATCCAAAATATATAAAGATCTGAAACAATGCAACACCGAGAAATGAATAATCTTATTTAAAAACGGGCAGAAGACATGAACAGACATTTCTCCAGACAAGACATCCAGGCGGCCAACAGACATATGAAGAGATGCTCAACATCACTTATGGGAGAAATTTTCCCATTTTTTTCTTTCTTTTCTTTTTATCAAGGAAATACAAATCAAAACTAAAATGAGATATCACCTCACAGCAGTCAGAATGGCTAAAATAAAAAACTTAAGAAATAAGTGTTCATGAGGATGTGGAGAAAAAGGAATCCTTACATACTTTTGGTGGGAATGTAAACTGGCGTAGCCATTGTGGAAAAGAGTATGGAGTTTCCTCAAAAAATCCAAAATAGGGGACACCTGGGTGGTTCAGTTGGTTAAGCAGCTGCCTTAATGATCCCAGGGTCCAGGGATCGAGTCCTGCATCAGGCTCCTTGCTAAGCAGGGAGCCTGTTTCTCCCTCTGTCTGCCTCTGTCTCTCTCTCTGACAAATAAATAATAAAATCTTTTTTAAAAAAATCAAAGTAGAACTACTCTACAACCAAGTAATCACACTAGTTTTTTTTTTTTTAATTTTGTTTTTTTTTTTTCGGTGTTCCAAAATTGTTTATGCACCACACCCAGTGCTCCATGCAATCACACTACTATCTACTCAAATAACACAAAAACCCTAAGTTGAAGGATATATGTACTCTTATGTGTATTTCAGTATTTACAATAGCCATTTGGAAGTAGCCAAGTGTCCATCCACAGAATAGATAAAGAAGATGTGTATAGACAAACCATCAGTGGAACAAAATCAAGAGCCCAAATAAAACCCCAAGGGTATATATGGGCAACTAATTGATGAGGGAACCAAAAATACTCAATGGAGAAAAGACAATCTCATTAATAAACGGTCTGTCATGATTGGATATTCACATGTAAAGAATGAAACTGGATTCATATCTTATATTACTCACAGAAATTAACTCAAAATGGGGAGGGAATGTGAAGAAAGATAGTGAAAAGCTATAAATTTCCAGGTGTAAGATAAATAAGAACTAGGAATGTAATGTACAATATGATTACTGTAGCTAACACTGCTCTATGATATAGGAAAGTTCCTAAGAGAGTAAATCCTCAAAGTTATCATCACAAGGACAAGTTTTCCCATTTTTTTCTTTCTTTCCTTTTTATTGTATGCATATGAGAAGATGGGTGTTAGCTGAACCTATTGTGGTAGTCTTTCCACAATATATGTAAATCAGACATCATGCTATAAGCCTTAAACTTAAGCAGTGATGTATATCAATTATTTCTCTATAACTGGGAGGGAAAGTAGTATTCAGCTACCTAATTCATTTCGCCAGATCTGCTGGAGATTACAGATGCTACTTATAAAGTCAGAAAAAGATTTATGAAGGTATTTTGAAGTCAGAAAAGACAAGGAAAATTATTCAGAAACTTAAATATAATTGTATTATCCTATTCATTCATGTATTTATTTAAAGTATTTATTGGTTGCTTATTATTTCTAAAATGATGAAAGGACAAAAATTCTACAAAACAAAAGAGAAGATCACTTTCATACATCATGGCAGGAAAAAAAAGAATTACAGATGAAAATACGATCAACCAAAATAGCCTGCTGAAAAGATTTTTTTTCAGTGAAATTTTTTTTTCATTTTATTAAAATGCTGATAAAAGTATTTTAGGACAGAGCTAGAAACATGTCTACAGTAAGGTAGTGTTCAGCACTAAAAAGCTCTGGCGGCCTCAGAATAAAAATGGAAATATCCAAGCAACGATTCCCTGGCAACATGGTTTTTATGTCAGAATATTTCATACAGAAGAATAAAATTTTTGTGCATATATAGACAAACACGAAACATACCAAAAGCAGCTCTTGTTTAGTGGAACTCTTTTGAAATGCTGGCCTTAGAAGAGAATAATATGTAATAAAAATTATATTTTGCATTGAGTGATGGAACATGCACACTATGTAGTACTTGATTCATTATATTCAAACTCAAAGCATTTGAAACATGAATTATAACTGGCAATGATTGAAAAATATCAATAAGAATGCATATAATTTTATGTAAGTAGGTATAGAGATATAATTCTTAATCAACATTTTTTGAAGATTTTATTTATTTGAGAGAGAGAGAAAGAGCACAAGCTGGATAGAAAGGCAGAGGAAGAAGGAGAAAGAGAAGCAGACACCCCAATGAGCAGGGAGCCCAGTGTGGGGCTCAATCCCAGGATCCTGGGATCATGACCTAAGCTGAAAGCAGACACTTAACCGACTGAGCCACCCACGCACTCCTTAATCAATATTAAGGCAGCTGCACACACTATAAATTTATGATTACAGACATACTTCTTGACAAAATGTTTCCCAGTGGAGCACCTTAAAAGTCGTTTTCTGAATTAAACATGTTATTGTTTTTCTAATAAAAGGGAATAAAAGTAATAGAGCAAGGAAAAGACATTTATTTAGAAGCAGAATCTCTGGAGGAAAAGAGAACCGTTGGAAGTTAAGAGGCAGGAAATATGCTCACATTGTTGGTCTTTGGAAGTCTTCCATCTTTCCTTCTTAGCACAAGGGTAAGAGCCATCCAGACTCCTGGGTTTAAAAGTCATTGTTTAAACCTTTGAGGTCTACTAATGAGAGGATTTAAATATGTTTAATATTTATATTTGCATTATCAGAAGAAGGACCACTTGGGAATAAATAGGTACACAGTCATATTCTAAACCATGTCAAGCTTTTTAGGCTCATGAATTTGTAAACGTATTTCATTCTAATAATTAGAACCCAGTTCTTGTCTCAGAAATAGTAAGTAGCTAAATGCGGGAGATAGAATTATATCTGCATTAAGAAATACATCATGATTTTCAAAATAAGTAACTTCAAATATCCATTTTCAAACACACACAAAATTAATGTGCTTTCCAGAGTCCAGTATCCTTAAATCTCTCTTGTTTTTAACAATGTCTAATAAATGAGACATTAGAGTCATCTTAGCCATTTGCCAACTACGCAGAGTATTAATAAATGTTTTGTAAGTCATTATCCTTCCTTGGTGGCATATTTCCTTCTGAGAAGGAACAACAATAAAAAAATTACTAGTACCTAGGAAAAGGAAGCAAATTTACTTTTCTTATTGTATATTTTAACTGTTAGTATGTTTTATTTACCATGTTAAACAAGTTATAAGCTATTTCCTGCTTCCAAGGAAGTTTGGTACTTTCGGAATCATCAAAGACCTTTTGTGTCTCTTGGGTACCATTTAAAACACACTATTTTGTAATTAATTTTGAGAGTTTCTTAATAAGTAGTTCCTGTTAGAGTCATTGACCAGGAAAGAAAGCATATCAAAGTACAGAATATCTCAAGTGGACATTGGTTTGTATGGATACCAGCATAAGTGATATATTATTATACATGAATATACATGCACAGTTATCTCAAATATTAATAGCCTGATAATAAAGATGATTTTGTACATTAGAATCTCGATAGCATGAATTTCAGTTTCTCTAATACCTCATCATATTAAGTCTTGAAAAATTGGAATTTTCCTCTTTTTTGGTTAGACTATTTACTAAGTCTCCACAGACAGATGCCACACTGAACTGAACATATAGTAGGGAAGTAGTCCATAGCCCTGACTTTGAAGTTATAGTTGCCCAAAGGCAAAGTCTCTGTAGCATAGCCAGGATCCATGGGCAGTGCCCAGCTGAGCTAGATAACTATTTTGGCCTCTTCATCTAGTATTAAGACCAAATGACTCCCCATTTTCAGAGAAAACATGGAGCATTCTTTCATAAGCCATTTTAATACATTTGGATTCATGAAGTTTACCACTGGTAAGGCATCTTGGGGATATAAGTAACTGGCCTAGTTTATTCTTATAAGCAATAGAACATACCCATTAATAGCAGGGCTACTGTGAAAACTCTGGTCTCTGGTCTTCCTATCCAGTAGGGTTTTCACTGCTCTCTCATCTGGAATGGTTTATCTTCTATTATTTTGGCTTCATTTTTTTGCAGTTCCAGGTATGCGAAAGTAATAATTTTTTCACAAATAAGCTGGAGTTGGGGGATAGGGGAAAATGAAATCAAAATTTACATGAGTCTAAAGAGAATTTCCAGCAGGTAACTGGTTAGAACTTGTCAGATTATTGTTTTCTGAAACTGTCACAAACATACATCATGAATGTTCATAATGCCACTGAATTATATACTTCAAAATGGTTAAAATGGCAAATTTTATAACATGTGTATTTTACCACAATAAAAAAAATTAATGCTGGGATGCCTGAATGGCTCAGGCAGTTAAGCGTCTGCCTTCAGCTCGGGTCATGATCCCAGGATCCTGGGACCAAACCTCACTCTGGGCTCCTTGCCTGCTTCTCCCTATCCCTCTCCCACTTCCCCTACTTGTGATCTCTTGCTCTCTGTCAAAGAAATAAACAAAATATTTTTTTAAAAAAAGAGTGTGTTGCTGTGAGTACTATTCCCCACCTAAAACGTCTTCCCTCCAGTTGTCCAATATTTTCAATCCCCAGGTAAGTTCCATGTCTCCCATGACATTCTTCCAAATAACTCCAGATTCTACATTATTTATGTTCACTTAATAGTATCACAGTTTTAATACATATTAAATATTCCATTTGTTTTTATGGATTTTATCACTGAATAATTATAAGCTCTCTGACAGGAGACAATGTATGTTATATTTCTTGGGATATCCACATACTCTCACTAGGACTGTCTATTCTAACATAGTAAGGACTAAATAAATGATTATTTTTCTTTTTTAAGATGATTTATGTATTTGAGAGGGAGAGAGCATAAGCAAAGAGAGGGAGGGAAAGAGAGAGAGAGAGAGAATTCTGAAGCAGACTCTCTGCTAAGCACAGAGCCCATAGAGGGGCTCCATCCTAGGACCCAGGGGTCTGAGTTGATATCAAGAGTAGGTCACTTAACTGACTGAGCCACCCAGGTGACCCTAAACAAATGACTCTAGAAATCAGCATGTCCTCTAGCAATAAGGTTTAGTTAATTCTACTGTAAGAATTATTAGCATGGAACTTGGTATCTGGTTGGGTCAAATGTTCGCTCATTTATTCTTTTATTCATCACGCTAATTAAAACATCTAGTATGTATCAGGCACTCTGTTGGGTGTTATTAACAAGATGTAAGTAAGACAATCTGTCTTCAAGTTGCTCAATTCTTAGGAGGAGAGAAAAGCTGTAAACAATTAACTGTATATCAATATGGTATGTACTATGTGTGGGGTTTTGTTTTTGGTTTTTTGGGTGGAAGAAATGTCAATGACTCCTTAAAATTGTAGGCTCTGTAGTCAAAGATGGATACAGATACTCCTACCACTTAGCTAATTGTGATTTGCAGAAACACAACTTTAACATTTCAGCTTCCTCCCCTGTAAAATGGGCATGAAAATAGTACCCATCTCAGTGGTACTATGAGGATCAAACGAAATGATGTATGTGTCATGCTTAGCACTGTGCTTAGCACATTGTAAACACCCAATAAATATTAGCTCCCTTTCCTGCCTTAGCATATAATCCTGAAACAAAACTATGCTCTCTTTTTTTCAATCTGCCTTCAGGTGTGTACAGACATGCATGAGTGTGTGTGTGTGTGTGTATACTACACAGTCAACTGTTTTTACATTCTCTCTAAGCACATTTGAGGTTTAGTACATGACAGTTAGGTGCACCTCCAACACACTGGGATTTCTCTGTCTCTGGGGATAGCCAAATACACAAATGCACACTTTGAGTGTACCTGACTTCCTCTTGATTATAACTAATTGATGTGAGGGTAAGTGCATGATCTAAGATTGTATCAATCTGGTTCGTTCTCTGGAGCATTTGATCATTAAAATGAAGACAGAGAAAAATGGAAGGTCTTTGAAACTGAGAATCCCTAATGGCAAAACTTTAGAGGGACTGTCCCTGAATTGCCCAAGTGCTACCCTTTTGGAGGTTTGAGTGTTCATTAGGTCTTTTGATTCCATTAGCTATGACAACATTCTTCCAATAAACCCCTCTTCACTTCAGTCACCAGAGTCAGCCACTATTACTTGAAAGTACGAAAACCAGCAAGAAACAATACTGGAAAAGCATTCTTCTTTTGCTAGTATTGGCCAGATGGTTCTTTTCCCATCAAAACCCATGAGAATCTCCCTGAATAAGGTCTAATCAGTCATTCTATGCAATTGCTCCCCAACAAAATTTTAAAGGATAAATGGAAAAACATGTATTTGATTTCTAATTATTTTGCCTTCGACCATGGCTTTTACTTCAATATCTAAGACTTTAGGTGAGTCACTTCTCCATTCCTTTGTTTTCTCCATCAGTCAGTAGAAACAATGATACTCCTCTGACTTAACTCATAATGAATTATGTGAGTTCATAACCACATGTGAATTTTATAAGAAAAAGGGAACCAGCTCTACATTTATTGGAAGCATGTAAGGCCTCTATTCCCTTTGTAGAAGGAGAGGTGTTTGGACTATTTAGTCTCTAAGGGACCTGCATTAGCTAACTCATTCTGCCCCATTGATCAACAGAACACAGGTCGAAGAAATATTAACAGGATATAGAAAAGATTAATCCTGTAAGTAATGCAGAGACATTTCATTTTTTCAGATATCCTAAATATTCAAGGATGAAGGAGAAGAATATCCTTTTAATAATACAGACAAGACTGTAAGACTAAAAGATACATACAGCATTTTTTTAAAGTCCTATCTACTTCATACTGTATGAAGAAACAATATTTGATTTACCTTTAACTTCTGACTAGGGCTGCAGCTGTGATTGCTCCAAATGTTGCAACATATCAAACAGCAGTGCCAACAAATTATTTTTTAAAGGAAAAAAGGAGACAGACCTCACTCTTAAGACATTTATGCTCATTTTTCCACATCTTTTAAAAGTTTACTACTCTTACTTAACTCATCTTGAGTTGTTAGAGGTTCTCAAACATGTGTGGTTCAGAATTTTGCATCTGGTGGTCCTAGTTAAGCCCCAGAGAAAACCAATCTCTATAATAAAACTGATATTTCATAAGACTCACAGGACTCAATTAGCATAGGATCTGAATTGCCTCTTACTCTGGGGAAAAGGTCAGAATTCCAATCATTTAGATGATGTGAACACAAATTTTAAAAAACTGTCATATAATTAGGTCTTTAATTAATTTCAAGAATGACAGATGAACATAAGTCTTATTTTCTGAAAATATAGAGTTTGTTATTACAAATGCTATATAAAGCAAACTATTACCTAAAAAGTTAATATATATTGACATGTACACATACAAAATTTTAACGTAATGATTGTATGTGTGCATATAGGGATGGTATATGCATAAGAGTTCACGTTTATGTATGTATATGTGTATATACATATATACCTATATATAAATTAAAACTGAAAAGTAACTATTTTCTCATAAATACGACACAAAATTTATTATCTAGTACTCAACTTCTAGGTAATTTTTTTCCTAGTTATATTCTCACCCCGGAGTAATGTATTATACATTTTTTAAATTATTTCAAATTATTTGAAATGATTTGAACTCCCCAAAGTATAAGTGGGATTTTGTTATTTTTTGTTCTGTTTTGTTTCTTGCTGTCCTGTGGTTGGTGGGATGCAAGGGGAGGGTGGGAGAACGGGATGTTATCATATAATGGAAACTAAGTTTCTGGAGTTGTGGCATACTTGTGGTTTTCAAAGAGCCAAACTTTGCTTTTCATTTCAAATCATGAAAGTCTCTTTTATAGCCCATATTTCTCCATTATAAATTGATCACTTAAACTGGCAAGTGCAAAATCACTCTTTGTACGCTTATGATAAGCTTGCAAGTCTTCTCCAAATACATATGCAGTTCTGAAGAAGGACCCACTGCTCTTTCCTAGGAACCAAAATCCTGTTTGTCCCAGGAGAATTAGTAGAAACAAAGATCATGTGGAGCCTAATATAAGTCTTATATCCAACCATAAAAACATTTACCCTCGGGGTGCTGAGTAGCTTAGATGATTAGGCATCTGCCTTCGGCTCAGGTCATGATCCCAGGGTCCTGGGATCCAGCCCGGCATGGGGGTCTCTGCTCAGCAGGGTGTCTGCTTCTCCCTTTCTCTCCCCACTGTCTGCCCTGCTTGTGTTCTCTCACTCTCTTTGTCAAATAAATAAATAAAATCTTAAAAAAAAAATTTACCCTCTTTTGCAACTGCATTTCTCTTTTTTGTGAAATCATTCTGTAAGCCTGTGCTAGTCTGGTGTTTACAGTTCGGTTTCTTTTTTCACTTTCAAACAAGGCAGTCAGCCAACTTTAAACACTGCCTACTTCTAGCCAATTGTCCTTTTCTCTCTGTCAACATTTTTGTTAAAGGAAAAGAACATGAGTAAATGCAATGTTTCTAACACCTTTAAAAAGAAACTGTGAGCCTCAGGCAAATCAAGCAGCAGAGAAATTCTATTGAGAAAGTGACAATTCCTAGTAGGTAATCACTATACATCATTTCCTGGAATAGTGCTCCCTCAGTTCTTACTTTTTTTTTTTTTTTTTTTTTTTTGCTATATTTGTGGTTGCTGACTTGACCCTGTATGCAGCTTTGAACTGAAAATAGGTCATGGCCATGGCCATTTATTCATTAACTATTTTAGATAAAAATTACTAAACAATCAAAAAATAGCCATTATTATTATGATAGGCACTAAATCGTTTACAGTGCATAATCCCATTTAATTCTCACAGCAACCCATTCAGGTTTCATTTTTTCTTTTTTCATAATTTTTTTTTAACAGTGAAGAAATTGGGGCTGTGGGGGGAGACTATGTATCTTATATAAGGTAATTACTAGCCATTGAATGGCATCATTGCCAAAGTACAACTCAGGCTGCCTAAGTCATGCACTTAACCAATATATTGAGTCCATGTATTTTAAATGTAGCTTTGGAAATATATATGTATATACGGAAATATGGAAATATATGTGTATATTGAAATCTATGTATACATGTGTACATGTACATATGTGTATACATGTAATAGATATGTATGTATTTAGTTATGCATAGATGCATGCGTGCATGTATCTATGCATATTATATTTATTTGTATTGTCAGCTTACAATCTAGATGGAAAAAGAGCAGAACACTATATAATCAGGGGAGTACATAATTGTCAAAGTAATAGTATAAAGCAGTGTTTTAAAAATATTTTTCCAGGGGCACCTGGGTGGCTCAGTGGGTTAAGTCTCTGCCTTAGGCTCAGGTCATGATCTCAGGGTGCTGGGATCGAGCCCCCCATCGGGCTCTCTGCTCAGCAGGGAGCCTGCTTCTCCCTCTCTCTGCCTGCCTCTCTGCCTACTTGTGATCTCTCTCTGTCAAATAAATAAATAAAATCTTAAAAATAAATAAATAAATAAAAATAAAAATAAAAATATTTTTCCAGCAAGCCCTATCTGCAAAACATACTCTCAACCAACAGACTTTAGCTTAGATTAAAATGAGCTCAAATAATAACTAATTCTAGTTTGGTGGCTTTAAGTTCATCTCCTTTCCTACATAAGAAAACAAAGGAAGGCAAGTACCAAACATTAGCATTATAATGTGAACTGTTTAAGTCATTCATCTATTCAACAAAAATTTTTCCAAGAGAAATGATGAAGGAAAAAAAAGTCAAGGCCTTTGTTTTCATAGAGTTTACTGTCTGGTGGAAGAGACAGACATTAATCAAATAACCATATATATAAAATTTTAGCCAAAGGCACTGCTATAAAAGAAGTACTATGAGGACATAATGTAGAGCCATTTGTCAGGAATATTAATCAAGTTTCCCCTGAAGTAGCAATACTTGATTATAGAATGGAAAAATGAGGAAGACAAAAGTAATGGAATGTGCTCCAGAGAGAGACAATAGGTTGTTCAAAGACTCTTGTTCAAGGACTCTGGTGGAAAGAGCAAAACTAAAGCAAAAAAACTGAGCCTGGGTGGCTCAGTTGGTTAAGCGTCTGCCTTCAGCTCAGGTCATGTTCCTAGGATCCTGGGATCCAGCCCCATGTTGGGACTCTCTGCTCAGCAGGACCCTGTTTCTCCCTCTCCCTTCTGTTCCCCCTGCTTGTACTCTCTCTCTCTCTCTCTCTCTCTCTGTCGAATAACTAAACAAAATCTTAAAAAAACAAAACAAAATTAATGAGAAACATAGAAGATCATTGTGGCTGAGAGGGAGTCAAGTGTAAGGGGGACGCTCGGTGGGGGCAGTGGTAAAGAACACAGTATGAGATAAGGCAAGATGTAGGTGGGGTAGCTAACAATTTGTTCTAATTCATAAAATTATCAATAAAAGTAGAAATAGCTATTACATACAAACACCATGTAACTGATTTTATGACAACATGCAAGTTGGTTACTATTACTATAAATAATGGTTTAATCAGAATGCAGAGAAAGGGGGCGCCTGGGTGGCTCAGTGGTTTAAGCCGCTGCCTTCGGCTCAGGTCATGAACTCAGGGTCCTGGGATTGAGTCCCGCATCAGGCTCTCTGCTCGGCGGGGAGCCTGCTTCCCTCTCACTCTCTCTGCCTGCCTCTCTGCCTACTTGTGATCTCTCTCTGTCAAATAAATAAATAAAATCTTAAAAAAAAAATACAGAGAAAGAGAGTGCACCAAGGATCTCAGTAGAACGGCACACTTTCATGAAGAGGATGGGACTTCATTAGCCTTAAAATGATGGGTATTGATTAGACAGATGAAGAAGAAGGAAAAAGTAGGGAGCCAAAAATGGAGCCAGACGTAGGAGTAGTTATTGACCTAATGGGATCCTGACAGGTTAGTGCTTTATTCAGAGTAGACCTGTGCTTTCTCATTCTGGCAAATGCCTATTTGAATGGTGTTGAAACCTGAGTCTACTGCTCCCTTTGTTCATGCTTCATCTTTTGGACAACTTGCATCAGCTTATTATATTAGTTCTAGACAAAATCCTGTATGCTACCTTCATCTACTGAACAGGTCCAATGGTCTATGTGTATGTGGGCAGAGGGGCTCAGGAAAAGAGCTTGAACTCAAATGGACCTTCTCCTTGTATCCAGCTTGTACTACTTTCCAGATGGGGGCACAAAACTGATGGGCTCCAGGGGTGAGGATGAAGGGAGAATACAAACAAGAGCAACAGTAGAGGACTACATATTTTATTTGCTCAGCGTCTATGTCATACAGTTATCCAGCAATCCTAAAACAGCATGTTATTTTGCAGCATGACAGAATAAAGCTTCTATCTAAAGAGCTATGCTATCAAGTTCACAAACATCATACATACTCTCAACTCTACAACTTGTTTTCAATTCCATGCGTAGTCAGCCTTAAGAAGTTATTTATTAAATAATGACATTTTATATAAAATTGTGAAAATGATAATGTACAAAAATACCCTAGGGCGCCTGGGTGGCTCAGTGGGTTAAAGCCTCTGCCTTCGGCTCAGGTCATGGTCCCGGGGTCCTGGGATCGAGCCCCGCATCAGGCTCTCTGCTCAGCAGGGAGTCTGCTCACCCTCCTTTCTCTGTCTGCCTCTCTGCCTACTTGTGATCTGTGTCTGTCAAATAAATAAATAAAATCTTTAAAAAATTAAAAAAAACTCTAGAAAGCATAATTGCTTTCTAGAATAGAAAGAATAATTTTATTCTTTCTTTTATTCTATAAACAAGAAAGAATAATTTAAAGCTAATAAAAAGAAAAATAGTATCTTTTTAATTTCACTCTTCCTACATCGAAGATATGTAATAATCCTTTGTAATTAAAAAGAAAAATAAAAGAAAATCTATGTTTAGCAATTGAGGACGGTTTAAAAAATTATAGTTCATCCACATAATTAAGTATTCTGTAATGGCTACAAAAAATGAAGTACACATTTATGTGTTGACTTGGAACTAACAAGACAGACTGTTTATTTAAAAGATCAAGGTCCATAATAATATGTGTAGTTTGGGCCAAAGTTAGGTACACATATGTGCATGAAAATGTTCTGAAAAGATAAGAACCAGTTAAGGAGTTATGTCTGGGGAATAGGACTAGAGGTCTAGTGCAAAATGAAGATTTGCTTTTCATTGATCTACTGTTTTGTTGAATATTTTTTAAGTGTGCATATACTTTTTATAATAATAAAAATAAACAAAACTTAGTTCTAAACATAATTTATTTTTATAAAGACCTAGGCAAAAAAAAAAAAAAAAGTGTAAAACCAGAAAGATCTATGCAGTAAACCATAGTGAACTTTTTTTTATTACATTTTCCTTCCTTTCCTCATCTGTCTGAAAGTCTAATGTTATAGACTCAAAATAAGCACAACAGTATAACTGTTGGCAGGCAAGATAAAAGCTTTGGTTCCTCCTCCAATTTCTTTCCATGGCCATTAAATTTCTCCTCTCCAGTTTACATAGCTGAGCAAATGGTTAGAGATTGGAGATTTTTTTATAAACAAAAATCTTTGCTGGCTACAATTTTCATTTGCTTATTTTATTACTCAGTCTATCCTGAAATAGAACCTCAAATTATTACCCATTTTGTTGTTGATATAACTAAAAGCAAATTTCAAACTGATACACAACTTCTTGAAGACTTTTTTAGCCTTCACTAGATATGCTGCTAAGAGTCATGGAATATTTTAAAATTTGATTTCCCAATATTAAAGAGCCATTCAATGGAATGACTACATCAAATTATCTTAGTCTTCCCAAGTCATGTTTCACCCAAAACTCTTATCCAAAACTGCATGGGTTGTAAACTGGTATTGGCTCAGTTGATTTTATAAACAACTTTGAATTAAAAAAAAAAAAATCTGAATTTCTGTTCCTCATTTCCTTTGCCCAACCCCAATAACTGATGCCCTATCTTAACCATGTGATGTTCTTACAAATCAAAGCATTTGCATTATTAGTCTTAAGAGGACAAAGCCTATAGAAAAAATTTACAAAATTCAGCTCTTCTGGGACAGACGTGACAAAAATCCAAAAGTGCTTTTTCCTTTAAATCACCATGATCTTCCTATAATGTAAATAAATTCTTGGTGGCTCAGTGGGTTGGGCTGCTGCCTTTGGCTCAGGTCGTGGTCTCAGGGTCCTGGGATCGAGTCCCGCATCGGCCTCTCTGCTCGGCGGAGGGCCTGCTTCCCTTCCTCTCTCTCTGCCTGCCTCTCTTGTGATTTCTCTCTGTCAAATAAATAAATAAAATCTTTAAAAAAAAAAAAAAAAGAATTTATTTGTTTACTTGAGATAGAGTGAGAGGGAGGAGAGAGAGTGCAAGCACAGAGATGGAGGAGTAGACTCCTTGATGAGCAGAGAGCCTGACATGGGCTCTATCATAGGACTCTGAGATCATGACCTGAGCCAAAGGCAGACACTTAAACAACTGAGTCACCTAGGCAGCCCAATCTAGAAAATTCTAATGAAGAGTGAACTGAACCCGATTCTCTTGCTACATAATCAAAGAACAGCAATGTAAGGATATTCATTTCTCAAAATTGGTTCAACTTAACATTTGCACATATTCTGAAGATGAAATAAGAAACTAATTCCACTTACAACAGCATTAAGAAAGTATAAAATATCTACAAATAAATTTAACCAAAGAAGACAAATCTCTTTTACTCAAAAGTATAAAAGATTGTTGGAAGAAATTAAAGATTTAAATATATGTAAAGACATTCCATGCTCATAGATTGGAAGAATTATTATTGTTAAAATGATAGTACTCCCCAAATTGATCCTCAGATTCAATGGATTTCCTGCCAAAATTCTTTTTTTTTTTAGATTTTATTTATTTATTTGACAGACAGAGATCACAGGTAGGCAGAGAGGCAGCCAGAAAGAGAGGAAGGGAAGCAGGCTCCCTGCTGAGCAGAAAGCCCGATGCGGGGCTCAATCCCAGGACCCTGGGATCATGACCTGAGCTGAAGGCAGAGGCTTTAACCCACTGAGCCACCCAGGTGCCCCTCCTGCCAAAATTCTAACTGCCCTTTTTTTTTTTTAAACAGAAATAGACAAGCCAATCCTAAAATCATATGGAAATGTAAGTGATTCAGAATAGCCAAAACAATCTTGAGAGAGAAGAACAAAATGGTAGGATTCACAGTTCCTGATTTCAAAACTCTTTATAAAACTACAGTAACTGAAACAATGTGACACTAAAAAAGGGTAGGCATATAGATCAATGCAAAGAACCGAGAGTCCAAAAATAAACCCATACATTTATGATCAGATGATTTCCAAAGAGTGCCAAGAAAATTCAATGAGAAAAGAATAGTCTTTTCAACAAATGGTGCTGAGACAACTGAATATTCACATGCAAAAGAATGAAGTTGGAGCCCTATCACCTATCATAACTGAAAAGTCACTTGAAGTGAACCAAAGAACTAAATGTAAGAACTAAAATTATAAAACTCAAAAAAGAAAAAAAAAGAGTTAACCTTCATGATCTTGGGTTAGCCAAAGATTTCTCAGATACAATATCAAAAAAACAAAAATAACAGAAAAAATAAAGTGGACTTATCAAAATTAAAAACTTTAACATTTTAAGGTGCATCATCAAGAAAGTGAAAAGACCACACACAGAATAGGAGAAAATATTTGCAAGTCATATATCTGACAAGGGACTTATACCTAAACAATCTAAAAACTGCTATAATGCAATAATGAAATGACAAATAATCCAATTTAAAAAAGGCCATGAATCTGAGTAGGCATTTCTCCAAGAAAATACATGAAGAGACAATAAGCTTCTGAAAAGATGCTCATCTTTAGCTGTTATGGAGAGGTAAATCAAAATGAAGAGATAACACTTCACTAGCTCTAGTGTGGCTATAATAAAAAATTAAAAAAGTGGTGAGGGGGAGATTGAGTGACAGAGAGAGGAAAAGAACAAGGTTTGATGAGGATGCAGAGAAACTGGAACGCACATGTATTGCTGGTGGGATTATGAAATCGTGGAGCTTCTGTGGAAAATAGTTTGGTCTTTCTTCAAAAAATTAAAGACAAAAATATAAACATATACCTAGGAGCATTGCCACTCCTAGGGATATCCCAAGACAAATGAAACTATGTTTATGTAAAAAGTTGTAAGAGAATGTTCATAGCAGCATTATAGTAGCCAGAAAAGCAAAAACAAACTCAATGTCCATCAACTGTTGAATGAGTAAGCAAGAGGTGGTATACCCATACACTGGAGTATAATTAGGCCATGGAAAGGAGTGAGTGCTAATATATGCCACACCAAGGATGCACCTTGAAGGCATGGTGCTAAATGAATAAACATGAAAGGTCACATATTATACGATTCTATTTCTATGAAGTGTCCAGAATAGGTAAGTCCATAGAAACAAAATGTAGATAATTAGGGATTGCCAAGGACTGGAGGAGGGAGGAACTGGGTGTGACTGCTAACGATTCTGTGGTTCTTTTTTGAGTGACCATAATGTGTTAGTATTAGGTAGTGGTGAGAGTTGCATATATTGTGAACATACTAAAAAACACTGAATCGTACACTTTAACACAGTTAAAATGGAGGGGAAAACAGTTTGTGGATTTCACTCAATGTAAATTTTATCCTGATAAACCTACCATGAGGGAAGGAGAGTCAGCAACAATTATTTTTAAGAACTTTTGAAAGACTGGTTAGGTGGAGAAAGAATAGAAAATTATCAGCACCCAACATTATAACTAGAGGTCGTCACAGACATTATTTGATATAAATATGCTAGTGCCAATCGATCACTGCTACTGGATAGAGACAACGCAATTAACGACAGTCCAATAGAACTGTCTCCATAAAAACAGCAAGGGACTAGTACATTCATACTTTGTACAACAGTCACTTTAAGAAATGCTGTCCTTGGACAGCACCTGGGTGGCTCAGTGGGTTAAAACCTCTGCCTTCGGGGGCGTCTGGGTGGCTCAGTGGGTTAAGCCTCTGCCTTCGGTTCAGGTCATAATCTCAGGGTCCTGGGATTGAGCCCCACATCAGGCTCTCTGCTCAGCAGGGGACCTGCCTCACCCTCTCTCTCTCTGCCTGCCTTTCTGCCTACCTGTGATCACTCTCTGTCAAATAAATAAATAAAAATCTTTAAAAAAAAACAAAAACAAAAACAAAAAAAAAACCTCTGCCTTCGGCTCAGGTCATGATTGGGATCGAGCCCCGCATCAGGCTCTCTGCTCAGCAGGGAGTCTGCTTCCCTTCCTCTCTCTCTGCCTGCCTCTCTGCCTACTTGTGATCTCTGTCAAATAAATAAATAAAATCTTAAAAAAAAAAAAGAAAGAAAGTAAGAAAGAAATGCTGTTCTTGTAGAACCAATGGCTCGGGTGAAAATGTTGGAAGTGAATGAAAGAGCCCCATAAAGCTTAAAGTCTTACTCCGAAGGCCTCTACCGATGAATAGCCACTCAGCCAGAGAAGGAGCTAGCAAGAGAAATCCTGCCTCCGTGCTGTGGACACCAGCCACAAAGACAGAAGTTCCTCTGAAGACCCTTCTGAGGTTATTGTGCACCAATCTAGAGGACCCAGTATGTTCACAGCAGTGGGGGGAGGAGGTACATGAGGACTTCCACGGAAAACCTACAGCTTAATTAGTCATAGGGTCCTGGGCAGAGAAAAGACAACAATACCACAATGAGGCACTTTATCATCAGATTGATCAAAAACCTGGGCATGGGTGTGTTGCTATTTTTCATTCATCCATTCAACAAATATTTACTGAGCAACCACCTACACAGGTACTGGGGGGTTACAAGAGAATAGTTATCTTTGCATTGCATTCTTTTGTGGGTATCAAGAAGAATATAAAATGACGGGATCTGCTTACAGCCTTGCAATGACTCTCCATTTTTCTGAGAACAAAAGCCAAACACTTTACAATGGCCTATGAGACTCTAGAGGACACGGGCCCCACCCCCCACCGAGGGCACACCTTTACCTCTCTGACCTCACCTCCAACTTTCTCACTTCACCTGCTCTACCACAGTCATTGGTTTCTTCGTTAGTTCTCTAACACAAGCATGTTCCTTTATCCCTCTGCCCTAGGTGTTCCGCCTACCTGGATTCTTCATAACTCACCTTCCTTACTTCCTTAAGGATCTTGCTCAGATTACAATTTGTCAGTGAGGCCTACCAACTCTGTCTATCTTACCAAAATTACAACCCATTTGTCCCCATCATTTTCTATCCCCTTTACCCTGATCTGATTTTATTTCTCTTTCTCTGTTCCATTTTAGCACACTGTGTAATTTCCTTATTTATTATATTTATTGTCATTACTCTACCCCCTACTGTAAGCTCCACGAGGGTAGGGATTTATTGGTTTTGTCTGTAGTATTCACTGCTGTTTCTCCAGCATGTTCCATAAATACGTGTTGAGTGAAGGTAAGTCGTCAATACCAATACCTTTAGAATACTTTCCTTATAAGAAAGTCTCCTTGGACTGCCTCTTTGGGGACACTATTTTAGAGCATCTGAAATCACAGCTGGACCCCCATGGCAACAGCAACTATGCTCAGCCTCTGAGAAGTGAGGGGGAAGATACTCTATCACTCAACAGTGGATAGCATTTCCTGAGATACCTGAACACCACTCAGCTGTGCTTCCGTCTCTGCTTTTCCATTAATACCTGTCAGGGAGCTATGTGGGTGGACAAAAATTATTTCTATGTAAAATGTTTATTGTGTAATGGTCTGAATTTTCCACAAACAGCCTGAAGAGACAGGAAACAATGAACTGGAAGAGAATTATTTTTACCCTATTTTCCTAAATCTTCTCTGATTCTTTACAATCCCTGGTATTTATTTCAAGAAATACATGTGGTCACTTACATTTTTCATTTCCTCATCTTGTTCTCATTTCTTTCACTTTGAGGAAAGAAAGAAAGAAAGAGAGAAAGAAAGAAAGAAAGAAGAAAGAATGAAAGAAAGAGAAAGAAAGAAAGAAACCCATCAATCCCTGGTACTTTACTCCTAAGTAAAGTTTATCTGTAAGGTATTATTAAAGTTTTCTTAATTTTGTTTGTAATTCCTGTCTAATCTTGTACATTCCCAGGCTAAAAAACCCAAAGCCATTTAATCATGACAGTTCTAATCAACAGAAAAGACATCATTATCAAAATGTTCATTTACAGATGTGTGAAAAATGTAAATGGGGATTATCTGTATATGACTTGAGATTATCAGGATATAAAATGGGGCCAAACAAGGAACCTTTGTTTGCCTTTATACAGCAGTACAAAAGCAATAACTTGGCTGAGAGCAGATGCTGTTTTCTATTCTCTTCACCTATTCAGTCACTTGCACACATGCATTGTCGTGAACCATTTCAACTAAATCCCATTGATTTGTCTGTAAAATTGAGAGATTAAGAATAGCCTCTAAGCAATTTATTTACCTTCTAAAGTGAAAAAAAAAATGCAGGTATCTTCAGCCAAAAAGTAAAAATCCCATGAATGCCTTTTTTGTTTTCAAACCTGAGCTTAATTTCTCAGTCTTGTGGAGTTCAAAATAATGCATGTCGATGGATTTAGCACCAAGGAATTGAAACATGATACCTGATTTGCTAAAAAACATCAGTAGAAGGGGCAGTTTAAGTTTTGATTTTTAAATAGATCTTTAAACAAAATACCCACCTGTTGAGAATATTCTAAAACAAACATTATATATATGTGTGTGTGTGTGTGTGTGTGTGTGTGTGTATGTATTAGGTAGATATATATATGTATATATACACATATCTACTTAATACAAATGAAAAGATTTGCCTTTATGTGTATATTAGCTTTAGAAGGTCTGGGGAAATTTCTTTGAGGTAAAAATGTTTTTTCTCAATGGGAAAGACAGATTTTTTTTTTTCTGATGAATGAACTTTTAAAAGCTAATGTCAAAACTTGATTCAGAAAAGTTCCTGGAGTTTTAATATTAAAACTATTTTTAAGTAATTATTAGGCAACAAGTTAGACCTCTTTTTTTTTTTAAGATTTTATTTATTTATTTGACAGAGAGAGAGAGAGAGAGGAAAAACAAGAAGGAGGAGCAGCAGAGGGAGAAGGAGAAGCAGGCTTTCCACTGTATCCAAGGTGGATATGAGGAAGCCCAGTGCAGGCTTCAATCCCAGGACCCTGGGATCATGACCTGAGCCAAAGACAGACACTTAACCAACTGAGCCACTCAAGCATCTCAAGTTAGATATCTATTGTAATGTTATAAGACATTAAATGGGGCACCTGGGTGGCTCAGTGGGTTAAAGCCTCTGCCTTCAGCTCAGGTCATGATCCCAGGGTCCTGGGATCGAGCCCCGCATCGGGCTCTCTGCTCAAGCGAGGAGCCTGCTTCCCCACCCCCACCTCTGCCTGCCTCTCTGCCTACTTGTGATCTCTGTCTGTCAAATAAATAAATAATTAATTTTAAAAAATCTTAAAAAAAGACATTAAATGGATATTTTAAATATAAGAACATAAAAAAGGAAAATATATACAAATGAACAAAGAAAATGCATGGATTTTATTCTGTTGGCCTAGAAAAACAAACAAAAATTTATAGAACTTATTAGAATATACAAAGTAAAGAACATAATAAACAATATAGCTAGGCATTAAAAGTTTTTTAATTTAAAACTCCATAAGGATATGAGGTAGCAATGTACAAAATATATATTTACATTTGCATAAACAGTTTTTTTATTAAAAAATAGGAAACATGTGCTAGCTAAAGTTGCCATTAATTTTTAAGATAAAAGTCACTGATTGACCAGAAGAGCATCTATGACACCATCTCCTACATTATAATGGAAATAATGATTACTTGTAGGGTGTTACATTGACTGCAAGAAACTATTTCTTGATTTTTTTCAGAACCAATCCACTAAAGCTTCAAAAAAGACATGTTCTGAGTGCTTCCTATGTGCCAGGACTGTGCAAGTTGTCATATATGGTACGCAATAAAAATGGTACTGCCTTTGTCTTGTCTATACTTGATTTCTACAAAACTGGGCTAATTCCCTTGATAGGAGGAGTGTAATGGATAATTGCAAAGCAAGTGGATCAACTAGAGAGTCCTCTGTTATATTCTGTCCCCTACTCTTCCTTAATCCAGCTGGGCAGGCCTGCAAATGCCCTGAAAAGGATCAGTAGCATCAGTAGTTATTACAGGGGAAAATAGAGCCAGAAGATAACTGCAGTAGGATGGGATCTATTTTCTGATGAAGAACAAAAAAGGAGGAGGAAGTGGAGGAGGAAGAGGCGGAAGGGAGGGGGAGCAGGAGAAGGAAAAGAAGAAAGAATAAGAGAAGGTGAAGAGACAAGATATTTTAGTGGGTGGTTTAGTCTCAAACCTGCCTAAAAACTGGTTAAACCAAAGTTGCTTCGATTTCTCTAACTTTTCTCTTTAGGAAAAAAAGTTAAGAGAAAAACAATACTTTATCATGGCAAAGAAAGCATCCATAAAAGAAAATATTAGTAAATTAATCTTCATTAAAATTTAGAGTTTCTATTTCTCAAAAATCATCATTAAGAAAGTGAAAAGGATAGTAATAGACTAGGAAAAGGTATTCACAAAACACATATCTAACAAAGGACTTCTAACGAGGATATATAAACAACTCCTACAAATCAATAACAAAAAATATTGATAACTCAAAATTTAAAATGGGCAAAAGACCTGAACAGGTACTTCATAAAAGGCTATACAAATGGTCAGTAAATATATGACAAGGTGTCCAATATCATTATTAATCAGGAAAATGCAAATTAAACCACAATAATATACCATTGCTGATCTACCAGGACAATTAAAGTTAAAGGACTAATAATATCAATAGTTGTTAAGGATGTAGAGTAACTGAAGTGCTCACACATTGCTGGTGGGAATTTGAATTGATTGAACTACACTGGAAACTGTTTGGTAGTACCTTCCAAAATTAGACAGTTGCCTAACCCATTACCCACTAATTCCAATCAATATAAACTCAAGATACAAACTCAAGAAAAATAATGCATACGTTCAACAAACGATATGAACAAGTATGTTCAGAGTAATTTCCTTCGTTAAAAAAAATTGCAAACAAATGAAGGTCCATCAACAAGAAAGTGAGTACATTTTGCTACATTAAGATAATGGAACACTGGACAGCAGTGAAAAAAATAAACCACTGACATATGCAATAGACACCAGATGCAAAAGAGTATATACTAGTTGATTTACATTTACATGGAATCAAAAAGAGGCAAAACAAATCTATCAGAGTAATGGTTACATTTGTGCATGAGTATCGACTGAAAGAGAGGATACAGTAGAAATGCTGAGAATATTTTATCCCTTCTTAGTGGTGGTTACAGGGGTATATATGTAAAGAAAAAAATCATGCTCCCACTGTGAGGAATGACCAGTTGGTTCTTTGAAGACATGAGGCATGTCATGATGTTTCTTTGTTCAAAACCCATCCGTGGCTCCCATTTTACTCAGGGTAAAAGTCAAACTCTTTATAATGGTCCACACTAACCTACACCATTAGGTCCCTACTATTCTTCACATTTATCCTCCTCCTTGCTGCTGCTGAAGCATGCCTTGAATATTCCTGTCTCAGGGTTTTTGTCCTGGGTGTCCCCTTTTCCTGGAATGCTCTTCTCCCAGATAGCTACAAAGCTCATTCACCCATCTTCTTCAAGACTTTCTTCACACGTCGTCTTCTCACTTAAGCCCTACCCTTATCTCATTCTGTTTAAAATTTCAACGTCCTCTGTTCATGTGTGTGCCTGTGTGTGTGTGTGTGTGTGTGTGTGTCTATCCAACTGTCTGAGTCTGCGTGGGCTTTTTAGGGGGTTGGCCAAAAGAATTTGATGGGAATCAATCACAAGAAGACTGATAACACTGGGGAAGAAATAAAAAGAAACTGAGCTTCCATGAATTGTCAAGAAACAGAAACATACTTAGACTTTTTCTAATGTTTAGCAGGTTTTTTTTTTTAATATGCAAAATTCACTCACATTCTTTCCCCTTTAGTCTTCAGCAAATATTTAGAATAGACAAAAAGACTTTTTATGTGGCCTCTGGGGAGGCTGGGAAAAACCAGCAGGATGTGGGAAGAATATGACCATATCCCCAGTAGTATCCATGGTGTATGTGTGTGTGCATTTTCCTGGGTATGCAAACATACAGGATAGAAGGCAAGAACTGAAAGCGGTGATGTAATGCATAAAAATGGGCCCAAATGCAAAGTTAACAAGAGCTTTTCCTTCATTGTGTCCTTACATTGACCCCTGAACACAACAGGAAGATTGCTTCTTATTTCTCCTTCGAGCTGAGAAAATGAGTTTGGCTAAACAAGGATGAGGTACTAGACCGGGTTTGAGGAAAAAAAGCTGGATGAGGAACAAAATGAGAGATGAATTGCTTCCTTGTGCCATGGCACACAAATTTAACAAAAAAGACAAGAGGGTCTCAGCCACAGAATCCTGAAATTTCTGTGAATTCCACAGGGTGTTTCAAAGACAGGCAGGGGCAACTATTGAATTATATGTGGGCCACACATATCAGTCAGCTGGTCAACACCCCTGGTCCAGGAAGGCAATGGGGAAGGTAATCTGCCTATGCCAACCCGAAGACCCACAGCCACCCATCCCTGATGGGAAAACGGAAAAGACCAGTGCTTGTCTCAGGAGCGTTTTAGGAAATAAAGGTATGGAAAGACTTTATTTCCAATTAGTCATGTTCTGTGGAAAATGATGACCTAAGACCAGAATCTTATGTTCAGAAAATTCCAAGAATCAATTTTGCTGAAGTATGCCCTGTACAAGAATGAGGAACAGGAAAACAAGCATCAAATTAGTCAATTAAAAAAAAAAGTACATGCTGACTGTAAAGTGCCAGGCAAATGTTTCCTATTTCTTTTATCACCTGCCTCAAAGAGAGAGTGAGGACCAAACGAACCAACACACAGGCTGTATGCTTGGGTTTTACCATTGGTCATGAGCTGTTCTCAACTTGATACTTGTAATGAGGGAACTCCCAATTTAGGCACCAAGTGAGTCCATGCATGGGGCTTGAAATCCCTGTGGGTCATCTGTCTGCAGTGGGTTGGGGACGTGGGCACAAGGGAAGGGTACAATGACTTCTCTATCCCTGGCCAAGATCTCATACTTTCATTTTGCACTGGGCCCTGAAAACCACGTAGCTGGCCTATACGGTGAACTGTAACGTGGAGAAATCCTCTCCAAAGGAAAGGATGAGTTATATTCATCCCAGTACCCAGAAAGAAGCAGAACCCTTTTTAGACCTCTGCAGGTTTTGAAGACAATATATTTTAAACAAAGGGATACTGCTTTCATTCATTTCTCAGGTCCCATGAAACATTAACACGGCTCCTTGCAATCAGAGGGTGATGCAAGCAGACCAGCAGGAAAGTGTCTGGCACTAGAAGTATCTGTGATGAAGAAAGACGCTCTGTGGAGCGTATGGCTGGCTTCAGCAGGAGAATCACAGCATAGACTCTTGGGATTCTGCAGCAACACGAGGCCATCCGTAGCAGGGAATTATTACATACCATTCAAAAAGCAACACCTGTGTCCCTTTAGACCAGACAGAGACAAAGCATCTGATGATGGTTCCTTTCCTGCTGGTGCTCCAGAGCTTCTCCCAGGTAACCACATGACAATCTAGTCTGCCCATCAACGAGAAGCCCTTACAAGACCTACATGCTTTGCTGCCCAGTAGTAAATACTACTCTATTTACTGTAGAGAGGAAATGCTACCTGATCAAAGACTCCTGGGAAATCATTACACCTCCCAGGAATGTATTATATGTTCGAGTACCAGGCATCATCCCACTGCCCACTGCCATGCCAACTCTGAGAAGCCTATCTTACCATAACCCCCTTTCCATGTGCTGGCTGACAGCACAGGCCTTGGCTCCAGACTGACCTGTCCCAGGGACACTAGAAGGTAAGGAACAGGTGCTGGGTTGGGAACCAGGCCTGTGAAATTCTTCACAAGCCACATGTAAGCAATGTGAAAAGCTCTGTGCCCCTTTCAGCAGGTTTCAATGGAGTCTGCCAAACCCCTTAAACAGCCTCCTGGTCATTTACAAGTGGGACTGCGTTCCAAAGATAAAAATTAGAGGAAGATCTGACTGATTGACACACACTTCTATTCCAAACTGCTGTTGGTATATACTACATTTTGTGGATTTATTTTTGTGAATAAAAGATGGAAAAATGTTTTTCACATTTACACTCACCAATATTACATAAAGCATCCAAGTATTTTCATCCAAACAAAGAATTATGCAAATTTTTAAATGATCAAATATTTCACATTGAATGAAATGGTGATTTTTCATATGTGTGCAACTAATAAAAATGTTGTTTTCATATTTGAAACATTTCCCTTTAGAATGTCAAAAATAAATCTGTATAAATACGAATAAGTGTTATTCTAAAAGAGCATGGCTTTGGAGAAAAGTCATCAGTTGAGAATTTCAAATCCCATATCCACCTAGTTTTCTCCTTTCTTGGAGTCATGCAGGAAGAACTTCTAATCAAGAAGAGAACATACTTTACAGAATAAAAGTACAAGTGAATAGAAGAGTAAGCCAATGGGAGGAATTACTGGTTTTAGAAGCAGCCACCCCAAGTTCTTAATTAGCCCTGGATAAATGGATTATGGCTTTTGTTTTTCTTTATATTGTATTTAAAAGTGTACTGGATTTTAAATTAAAACCTGCAGAGTTATTCTCCTAATCCAATTACAGGGGATTTTTACTGATGTCCAAAGTCATACTAAGCTCCGTAGATGAGTTTAGGGCTTTTATGAGTCTTGGGGAACAATATAGAAAATTGTGTTTGATGTGTCTTTTATTGAAGGAAGGGGTCTACGGCTTTTGCCAACTGTTACAGAGACCTGGGAAGTCCCTGCACTCCCTCCAAAGATTAGGATCTGAGAAATAGGGTTTCATTAGTGCAAATGGTTTTGGAAGAATCGTGGCAGTATCGGGTTTCCTGGTTTGAAGGGTGGGGCCGAATCATCACAGCAAGTACCTAATGCCTGCCATGGTTCAGACTTCCTACCTGGTGGAGGGCTATCAGACCTGGCATTGAGGCACCGTGCCTGACTTGGAGAAATTCTCACTGCAATGGTGGAGGCAGAATGGGAACTCTAAAGGTGGAAAAGTACTATGCAAACACAGGTCTGGCTCTCAGAGAAGGTCTAGAGGTCAGGCTCTCCTCCTCTGCCCCTAAAGGATGCGAAGGGTGGGGTTCTGGGTGTGCACATCAGCCCTGCAGACCCAAACTCTCCTTCATGGGGGCTGTCTCAAGGTCATGCTGGGGAAGGGGAGAAAGACTATAAATATTAGAGACTCCAAGTGTGGCAAGTCACTCACGCTTTCCAAGTCAGCCTTACTGGTAATAAAGGTAGTATTTTATAGCATATCCCTCTGTGTGATTCCATGTTGCCTCTCAGGTAGTTCCAAGTTCAGGAGTGGGGAATGAGGTAGGACTCATTATTGTCCCTTAAATTCCCAACAAGAGTTTCCTAGAAGTTAAATGATTTCATCACAATCACACACTGAGTAGGTGGTTTGCCAGTGGTAACCACATTTTCCCAATTCCTTCCTTTCCAAAAAAACCTCGTCCCAGGAAATCATCTTAGAAAGGCAAACGTATTATTAGGACAATGGGACGATTATTTGAAGGGAGGATGAATACAGAAAATCTTCCCGGGGGAGTTCACATATTCTTTAAGAAACAGCTCCAATTTCACTTTCTACATCAAGTCTAATTTAATTACTGCACATTATTTAGCATTCTTAAGCTTCATTTTCATCTGTAAAATGAGGAGTTCAGCAGATGAGCTCCAAAAACCTTCCCAGTGAATATTCCCTAAGTCTTTGAGCCCAAACAGTCTACAAAGATCTGGATTCTTCTTGTATTAGCTACCATACAATTACTACCTTATTCTCCATGGTCTTATTTTCTACCTGTACCTATAATTTAAGCATTTTACCATAACATTCTGCTGTACTATAGGTTCTTACCGGAGAATATCATAGGCAACCCTCACTGTTCTGCCCAACTCCTATCAAAGGCTCAGGATCTTTTGTTCATCTGAAAACATCATTAACACAGTAAAAAGGCTAGCTGTAGCCTGGGCAAAGGTACTTCTAATACGTAAACCCAAAAAGGACTCATATTCAGAACATATAAACAATTCCTACAAAGGATTAAGAAAAAGACAATCTAATTTTTAAAAACAGACAAAAAAGGCTAACCAAATGACAAACAGGCATAAGAAAAAGTACTCAACTTATCAAGGAATTACAAACTAAAATCATAACGAGATATCACTATATACCACAATTGCTAAAATGTTTAAAGACTAACAATAGAAAGGATTAGTGAACCTGCAGAACAATTGCAAGACTCAGATACTGCTGGTGGAAATGTATACTGGTTTTGGAAAGTCGAGCGGTGTCATCTACATAGAGACACACATTTGCTCTATGATCAGCCATCCCATTCCTGGGAAAAATGAGCACACATTTCTAGGAAAAGACACCCGTGAGGACTTTCATAGCTGCTTCATTCTTAATAGTGAAAAAAAGTGGGAAACAATCCAATATTCCAATATATCAATGGGATAAAAGACAAAGTGTGGTATATTCGTATACTAGAATACTGCACAGCAATAAAAAAAATGAACTGCTATACAAAAAAGGGATGAGTCTCATTGACATTTATACTGAGGAAGACTCAAAAGAGTACATAATACTGTATGATTCAATTTATATGAAACTCACATAGAGACACAACTAATCAATTGTGTTATAAGTCAATAATGAAGGGTCGTAGTGACTAGGAAGGAGAATGAGGGAACTTCTGGGTTGCCACAGCTGTCCTAAATCTTGATCTGGGTGATAATTCTAAACAAATATATGCAGATGTAAAAATTCATTGAACCATGCGCTTGATATTTGATTTTAACACATTTTACCACCTATATGTTGTACTTAAGTTTTAACAAGACAGTTAAAATAGCCCAGGCTCACAAAATAATATTCGTGAGAATTAACCGAAGAATAGGTCACCCTCTGCATTTTTGGGATGTTCTCAATTTTACTCTTGAATGAGAGCAGATCTACACACAATCCTCAACCGTCCTGTGTACCTTTGCCTCTAAGTAGAAATTTACTGAACTGTGTTTCGGGATTATCTCTTATCTTACATGGAGGGCTTTATATGAAACAAGGTGAAGTCTGATATCATTTTACTGAAGGATAGTATTTGAGGACATTTTCTGTCATTTCTCCTTTATGGAGAAGCCCTGGAGAGAGTTCTTTGGGTGCTCAGGTCAGGAAAGCTGCTTCTCTTGAGCAACTGGTTTGTTTTTATCTAATGGGTGCCACTAATCTAATAGGTGAAGTTCCTGGTGGTCAGAACAAAAAGTGGAAACCCCACATCCATTTGTGTGTCACTCTTTTCTGACCTTCCACCTACCTCAAACCACTCTCTTTTAGAAATTTCTGGAATGTCTATTTTATTAACTACTTTTATTCCTAGCTTCATTTTGCCACTATACTTCGTTTCTCTACACTCTCATTTCTTTACATTTCCTCATATTGCATTATTCATTACTGTACTATGTGATAACCACTACAAACGCTTTGCTTAAACTGAAACAGAGTGCCCACAGTACATGGTTAAATACTGTTCTGCTCACTAACCTTTTTCACATAGGCCCACTTCATCCCTTTACGCTATAAGCTCCTTGGGTCTGGCCCATGTGTGACTTTTTAAAGAGTCTCAGGTAGACAGTAGGGGCGTAATGAACACCATTTCACTGCTTCTGTGCAATTACAGCTAATGGCAATGTTTCAGATCATGTGATCCAGAGCATGAATGTATTTTTAAACCATGAAAGAACCCTTGCTCTAGGCCTGCAAAAACTTGCACACCATTTGGAAATTGGGTTATTTTAATTATAATGTCATAGAGAGCGACACGTATTTTAATCAACTTCAGTTGACAATCCTGCAACCACATCACAGCCGATGCTGATTTCAAACGATCTAAAGAATTACTTCCAGGTTTTAAGAACTGGCAGCTTAACTAAGCCAGTGAGAAGCATGGCCTGCCCAGCTGCTTCCTGAGCCTGACCCTGGAGGATCCAGGACTTGTCATTAGAAAGATTTTGAGGACCGCGGTGCTAGGCCAACTGTAATCTCTAGGACTGGATCCCAGGCGCTGGGGAGTAAGCACCTCCCAGAGGCTACGCTTTTTTAAGCAATTTTCTAAACTACTGGCAAGAATTTATATTCTCTGCCCTTCAGCATAGTCAGCAAACAGCACCAAAGTTTTGCTTGGCACTTCCTTTTGACAACAACTTGCAGTTTACGCAGCTGGCTCTCTATTATAACAGTTGTGGGCGACCTTCCGTACATAATAACGCCTTCAACTTTTGAGAAGCTGGTTGCCGTTTTTGCCCACTGACCACAAGACTTCCTGAAGGGAGATGATTCTCCACCATTAAAACGGACTGACAAGGTTTCTTGATTTGCTTAATTAAGTAACCATGGGGTAGCTAATGTTGAAATAGCCGTTTCAGAATTCAACCGTATGGGTACATTGTGTGAATGTTACTCTGCCCAGCAAACAGAACCGTAAAAGCTTCCATCATTTATGTTTTCAATGAGCTTATTAGAAAATTAGTTGTTTGAAACAGATACTTTAAAAGATCCATTATAAAGGTTGGGAATATTGGAGATGCCAATAGGAATGCTTACAAAAAACAGAATTACTTTGAAAAAAGTATTTAAAGGGTTGATATAGATACATATGAGACATATATATATAAATATATGTATATAAATATATATATATAAACACATATGCATACGTATATTGTGTATCATGTGGCATTAACCCTTGAACAACACAGGGGTTTAGAGATACCCACCTCCCTATGCAGGCAAAAATCGACATATGACTTTTGTCTCCCAAAAACTTAACTCTTTTTTTTTTTTAATTTATTTGACAGACAGTGATCACAAGTAGGCAGAGAGGCAGACAGAGAGAGGAGGAAGCAGGTTCCCCGCTGAGCAGAGAGCCTGATGCGGGGCTTGATCCCAGGAACCTGGGATCATGACCCGAGCTAAAGGCAGAGGCTTTAACCTACTGAGCCACCCAGGTGCCCCCAAAACTTAACTTCTAATAGCCCACTGTTGACTGGAAGCCTAACTAATAACATAAGCAGTTGACTAACATGCATTTTATATGTTATATGTATTTTACACTGTATTCTGACAGTAAAGTAAATAAAAGAAAATGTTATTTAGAAAACATAAGGGAGAGAAAATACATTTATAGTACTGCACTATATTTATCCAAAAAATCTGCATATAATCCCAATTATTCAAGAGTAAACTAAATAAGTGAGAGAAGGATAGGATTGAGGGAGTTTACAAGATAAACCTTTGAGAAATTCTTGTGTAATTAGGTTTTAAAACATGTTTCAAACATCCCAGTGAAAAGTCTTAACATTTTTAGGAAATAGCTATGGAAGCAAAGATTAAGTGGAAAAGAATCCACAACTTCAAAAGTTGTTTAGAAGAGAAAGTTGTAACCCGTGAAAACAGAAAAATTTTGCACTGAAGAAGTGATTTGCAGGCTGTAAAGAAGCACTGACCAGAAAAGAGGGTACAGAGAAAAGGAATGAGAATCATATGTGAAATTTAAGGAAAAAACAAAGGAGAAAAGGAAAAAAAAAGAGAGAGAGGGAGAGAAACCAAGAAACAGACTCTTAGCTGTAGAAAACAAACCGGTGGTTCCCAGAGGGGAGGTGGGGGGGGGGATGGGTGACACGGGTGATGGGAATTAAGGAGTGTACTTATCACAATGAGCACTGGAATTGTGGAATCGCTATATTGTATATCTGAAGCTAATGTAACACCATATTTTAACTATACTGGAATTAAAATAAAACAAAAGAAAAAAGAAAGTTATGAGGAATTAAAATGTGTGAGGTTGTACTTCAATTGGATAGCACGGAGCCTTCTTGGGGGTCAGGGCACATAAAGTAGATCACACTACTGACACTCAAATAATTGGTGAATAAATGCTTGAAGGAATAAAATAATACTATGTAGAGTCTTGAAATATTAGCTCTAGGAAAAACCTAAGCGGTCGTCTTGTCCCACCTCTTTATTTTCTAGAGAATATAAAGCACCTATGGCCAAGTGGCCTCTGCAAGACGCTACTGCTAATCAGTGGCGGTGGTGGGGCTAGAACCTAGGACTTCTGTTCGTGGGTCACCACTTTCTGTAGGTCACTATGTTCCTTTCTTTATTTTTAAAAAAGCAGTAAGAGAAAAAAGGAAGAGTTGTTTGAGGAAGTGGAACTCTAGTTATTTGCAGGACCAGGAGGAAATAAACTCTTCATTCTAACAGATAAAGCACAAAGAGAAGATAGTCCTTAACCAGAGACTAAAACAGGTTGTTATGGGCTGAACTATGTCCCCTCCCCACCCCCCAATTTCATATACTGGAATCCTAATGCCCAGTACTTCAGAGGGCAACTGTATTTGGAGACAAGATTTTTAAAGGGGTAATCAAAGCTAAGTGAGGGCCCCAATTGGAAGGGCCCCAATCCAATATGGCTGATGGCCTTATAAGACCAACAGATTCAAACACAGACACAGAGGGAAGGCCATGTGAAGACTCGGGGAGAAGACAGCCATGGACAAGCCAAGGAAAAAGGCCTCAGAAGAAACCAACCCTGTAGACACTTGATCTTAGACACCTAGCCTCCAGAATTGTGGGAAAATAAGTTTCTGTTATTTCAATCACATAGTCTGTGGCACTTGGTTCTGGAAGCCCTGGTGAACTAATATATAAGTATTGCTACCTCTTGCCCCTACAAGTCAGAATAACAGGTGCAATCCCAAATTCAGTTATACAGTAGTTACTAACAGTAGACAAAGGTGTGAGATGTATGTGGTCTTCTATGACTACCTAGATTATTGAATACAGTGAGCCAACTTATACAATTATTTTAATTAAAATTTGCCTTTCTACTTAAGAAGCGAAGTTAACGTAAATGTGTCCAGCATTTAGTTATTCCTAAACAGCATCCAGTGGGGGAAGGAACTACTGGACCCAGTTTCCTCTGGTTGGATCAGCTTTGCAGGAACTATGATTCTAAGCAGGATGGTGGATGGGTTTCAGTTCAAACACCAACTACAATCCATGACAGTTGCTGACTGAAATGTCATGTTTAAAATGATTCCAAGGGCACCTGGGGGGCCCAGTTGGTTAAGCAACTGCCTTTAGCTCAGGTCATGATCCTGGAGTCCCCGGATCGAGTCCCGCATCGGGCTCCCAGCTCCACGGGCAGTCTGCATCTCCCTCTGACCTCCTCCCCTCTCATGCTCTCTCTCACTGTCTCTCTCTCAAATAAATAAATGGAATCTAAAAACAAACAAACAAATATAGATCTGTTAGATAACTACTAAGTAAACACGCCAGCCACCTTTTATATTCAGTTACTTTTGAAAATCGTCTTGGACTAATAATACATACAGCATATTTTCAATGGAATAAGAATGGAGAGAAGATAGCAGCAGGAAGAGTCAAGAATCATCAGTCTTTAGCAGATGTCATGCCCTGCCCACAGAATGAAAGATATGACAATACACCAACATACGCATGCGTGCACGCGCATGCACACACACACACCTCTGCTCTATAGGAACAGGGGCACCCCTTCTGCTACCCATAGTCTTACCCTTTCCTCACCACTCTGCCTCCATGACTGAGATACATTCGTAACAGCTTAGAGGCCTGGAATCATATTGGTACAGGTTATTAAGTAAATAGTAACATCATGGTCAGTGGTAAATAAACAGTGAAACTGTCCGGAGGAATTGGTACCTTTCTTACTACATACAAAGACCACGTGGAATTAACTACCAATAGACAACTGAGTCATATAAGCTTTCTGCAATACTTCTTATTCAATACTGCATGTAAAAATCACTTTACTCCCAACCGGGGGGAGAAAAGCATTTTTTCATTTTTGGAAGACACTTTAAATATTGTGTGTTTCATTATACATTATATGTTATATTTTTCCAATTGAAACTTTCTGTAGTGGATTTCAAGAGGTTTATTTGTCTCCATAAGGTTGACTGGACCAATTACAGAAAATTTCAAAATAAAATGTAGTTTCCTTTTTTTGTTTCATTGTGAATTACAATGATGGTATTGAGGCAGAATAGCTTTACACATAATTTCAAAGCTTAGTTTTGTAGATCTGAAATTAAACAGCACTTCATTTCATAGATTCCAAACAGACCTCAGAAACAACAAAACTGTAAGACAACAACAAAAATATAAAAGCTGGTGGCTCCCAGCGTACAGAAAAGATTTACACTCTAATATTAATTCATTTCAGAGTTCTAGTTTGCTTTTTTCTTTAGGTTATACAAATTTTCCCTCATGTAATCACTGTTATTTTAAGCAATTATGACAATGTAACAACAATGCCATATTATTTAAATAGAGATTCAAAAATTGGTTACTAAGAAAATTCTTCTCACTTGCTCGTTCCTTTTACTTGTTATTATAGCCTCAGCAAGGTATACCCTAGCCAAAACCAGTATTCTTTCATGTAAAGCACAGAGGCAAAAGAATTTTATGAAAAGTAGACCATTAGCTTCAGTCACCCTATAACATTTGTGAATAATTTGCTCGGTTTCAAAAGTGCAAGAAAAATGCTGCACATTTGCAATCTGGTGAAAGGTAAATGAAGACAAGGCCTGGAGCAAGTCTTACGTGCCAAGGGCTAGAGAAGAAGTGGATACACAGCTGCTTTAAGTCAAGCATTTATAATCTCAAATATGTAGAAGGAAAACACCCTGTAAATAACAGAATTAAGCATGAGAAACACATATGTGAATATTTTTTAAGCCAAATTCAATAAAATATTCATTAAACCAGTTAACAGACAAAAGTCGAACCATGAGTTTTGAAATTGCGTAAGGTTCATTCCATCTCTTAAGGCCAAAGCAATGAAGTATTTACAAACACAGCAATAGCAAACTCCTAAGTAGTTTATGAATATTTTCTGTGCTTCTGGAAGATACCACAATACAGAATATACTTAGGCAAACCACTAACTCAAGGCTGATGACCTTGCAAATTTATCCTTTTTTTTTTTTTTTTTTTTTTTTTTTTTTTTTTTTTTTTTCCCCCTTTTATTAATTTTTTCAGCGTAACAGTATTCATTCTTTTTGCACAACACCCAGTGCTCCATGCAAAGGAAACTGAAAAGCAAAATACACACATTAGAGAGATAAACATTAGTGGTTCTCTAAAATTCACTGCTATAGAAGATAATTCTTTTTTGCAATAAAATGCTTGAAATCTACAAAATTACTACCATAGTATGGCTATGACAAGGATTGTTTGCTTTTTTTTTCCCTTCCACAATAAAAATAACAGCTAACAAACTGTGGTAATAGCTCTGATCTGATGTAAGATTTATTTTGGGAGTTCAATAAAGCTTAGTTCTATGAATCCTGGAAGTATTAGCATCTTAATTTTAGTTTTAAGTCAACATTTTATGGTGATTCTCTTTTCTTCTATAGCCTAATTAACTTCTCAGAAGTCCTCTATTTTTAAAAAAATCAATCAAAATGACA
This sequence comes from Meles meles, assembly GCF_922984935.1. Taxonomy (NCBI): domain Eukaryota; kingdom Metazoa; phylum Chordata; class Mammalia; order Carnivora; family Mustelidae; genus Meles; species Meles meles. The sequence continues at coordinate 62,341,044 of NC_060066.1, read as the reverse complement.
AACATAATTCAATAATTAGTGAATATGAACGGCCTTCCCCGGTGAGCTGGCAGTATCTTAGAGCTTCCTCCCAACTCCCATTGTGAGAGGCAGTGCCCCACCAGGAGATCATCCCAGCAAATCCCCACAAGCATTATGGGGACTTTGTTCACTGGATTATGGATTCTAAAAAGTAAAGGTTTGTAATGGGTGAGAAGTGAATTGTCATTATTACTCCTAAACATCGTTAAATCTCAAACCAAGATTTTTACATGTTTAAGTTAAATTAACTTAAAAAAAAAAACAACTCATGAATGGAGACACTACTTCTTTTTTTCTTAACATTTCAGTGAATGATTTTCAAGAAGAGGCCATATAACTTAGCTGAAATATGTAGAGGCAAGTCTGATAATCCCCAATTCCCATAAAACTCAACACCTGCAGCCTATGCAATAAATCAGTTTGTGAATCTAATTGCTCTTGTTCTGCATGCTTCCATGAGCCTGTATAGCTAAGCTAACACCATTGTCATAGCCTTGATCACAGCCACGTTTATTTTTGTTGGCAGCCTTATGCAAATCATTGTATTATGGGTCTTTGCACTTAATTCGCTCAGATTATACCCTGATACCAAAAACAGATTGCAAAACAGGAAGGGATCTTTGAATTGTTTAATTAACTATGAGTTGTAATTTCTATTTATATTCTAACTGAAATGTTATAGTTCAAACTGTGTTAAATATTCATAGGAAAACAGATTATTCTGTTTCTAATTTAAAATACTTAAGTTTGCTGTAATTTAGAAGTTACAGTACTCACAGAAAGAATATATCAGCATTTTTTCAATGTTTTAAGCCAATTTCTCTTTTTCTGTGAACTAACCTCTGGAACTAAAATTCATCAACAAAACACTAATTTACTAAATGGTACCTTTGTGGCCTAAGAGAATTGCAGCAACTTCAAAATGGCCCCCCAGTTCACCCTCTGCCGTTAAGTCCTTTACCACACAGTCTTTTCAGGGAACCACAGGGAAACCAATTGTATCAGTCAATTACCACCAATTATTGTTGGTTGATTAAATTCGCAAGAGCCAGAAAATCTGATATCTATCCCACATTGTTTACCTCTTTCACTTTTTCCAGCATGGTAAACTATCTACAAAAAAAAAAAAAGGAAATAGAAGGGCCACCAGTTAAAATCTAATCCCATTATAGTCTCTTGCCCATGAAGGAGCCATTGGATACTGGCAGCAAAATATTCTTCTATTTAGAATAGAGTTACTTTCAAACTTTTCTTTTTACCATTGTGATCATCCTGGTCTTAGAATTATTCTGAGACTAATGTTTTCATAACAACTGAGTAGTGGGTAAAAAAGGAAGAAGAGTACAGATCTTCCTCAACTTAGAATGGGATTACTTCCCTATAAATCCACTGTAAATTGAAAATATCATAAATTAATCATGCATTCAATATACCTAACCTAACAAGCATCATAGCTTAGCCTAGCCTACCTCAAACATGCTCAGAACACTTATATTAGCCTATAGTTGAGCCAAACCATCTAACACAAAGCTTATTTTGTAATGAAGTTTTGAATATCTCATGTAATTCATTGAATGCTGTATTGAAATTGAAAGACAGAATGGTTGTATGGTTATGGAATGGTTGGAAGCTTATCAGTTGTATACCCTCATGATTGCATGGCTGATTGGGAGCCTCAGCTCACCACCACTGCCCAGCATCACAAGAGAGCAGCTGCCACATGTTGTTTGCCTGGGAAAAGATCAAAATTCAAGTTCTGGTTTCTACCCAATACATATTGTTTTCATAGCATCCTGAAGTAAACAAACAAACAAAAACTAAGTCAAAACATCATAAGTTGGGGGCTTTCTGAATAGGAAAACACCTCTATATTCTTCCCAAGAACATTGACAATTCAATGAATATAATGTTTGTAGCATTAGCTATCAAACCATACTCTGTCTACCAGACCACATGCCCTGGAGAGGCTCAATTCTGGAACACTCTCAGGATCTCTCTTCACGTGCGAGCAGAGAAGAGGTCCAGAGACCATATGAGAAGTCAGGGAAGATCTCTTCTACCACTGGGCAACCAATCTCTGTGTCTGTTAAAGCATGTATAATCTATGTTTATGGTAGAAAGGTAGTGATAGGATTCTGAAGGTCACTTGAGTCAGTCATCAGAGACTGCACAGAGGTCATAAGAAGAGCTGGAAATATATGTCCAAAAAAAATGATCATTCATTAGACTCAAAATGTCCATCATCTTTATGTCACTGTTGAGCTGTGAACCGAAAGCATCCTTCTGATGAAAACATCCATTATCTCCCAAACAGGAACCAGGTTATTGTTGGGGCAAGTTACTGTAGATAAAGACAGTACGTCTTCTGTCAGCTCTAGAAGGAAAGGCAGGATCTACACAGAATGGGTTGGCCCTCAAGACTCCTGGGATACGGTTTCAACCAGGATGTAGCTGTGGATGTAGCTGGAGACCCTCTGCCCAGGGATTTTCCTCACACTCTAAATAATACCCACCAGCTCATATGGTCTAATTCATCTTCCAAATGAAAAATAGTCTTACCACTAAAGTAAGTCTGTCAGCAAACCTGGCTGGTCCTTCCCCTGCAATAACTTCTCTTTATTTATCCTCACTTTCATAAGATATTGAACACATTATAACAGTAGGTTGCCTACTCTATGCCAGACACTGATTGTCCTGACGCCTGACATTCATGCCTCCTAACAATTCTGTGAAATAGGTGCTATTTTCCCTAATTTGCAAATGCAGAAACTGAGCTACGGGAGCTCTTGTAACTCACTAGAGATCGTTCTTACAAAATGATAGAGCTAGAATTGAAGGCAACCTGATTCCAGAGCCTGTTCAAAGCCAGTATGCTACACTGAGCAAAGGAAAATGAGTGAGACTCTGTCACTGCCCACTGGATGAACAGAGAATTTCTGCTTGTTTGTTTATTTGCAGGAGTAGGAGATGGCTGAAAGCTATAGAAAGCTCAAGACATTGTTTAAATACACTGTGACTGTAACAGATTTATAAATGGGGCAGCTCACTCAATCTGGAAAATAAAATATGGAGTAAGAAATAGGCTGAGATTTTGCAGAGTGGTTGAGATGGTCAGGCCATGGAGAGCTTCCTATGCCAAGGATCTTGGGATTTTTTTCTATAGTTTAGTAAAATTGCCTTTAGATAGATTATTCTGGCTGATAGGTATGAAAGATAGGTATGAAAGGGGCAAGAATGGCATTAGATGGATAAATTGTCAATGACTGAAATAATCCAGTCAAGGAAATTTAAGGAGCAAATTCATTGAACTAGATTGGTGGTAACTGGGATGGACGTGACAGCAGTTTAAGAGTCATTGTGAAAGTGAAATTGACAATTTGATTGATTGAATTTCAAAATGAAGACTCGCAGGTGGCAGTAAAAAATGACTCCCACAATGAAATGGGATGTAAATACACAATAAGGTCAGCTTCAGGCATGTTGAGTGAGCCAGTCTCCATGCGCTAATGTACAAGGGATGTCCAGAAAGCCATCTGAATGTATGAGTATGACCTTCTGGGGAGAGGCTAGGAGATAAATGTGTGAGAATATCATATTAATAAATTTGTCTAATTCATTGCAACCACCTTAAAGAAAAGTATCAGACACGTTGCCAGAGAACAAATATGCATAAAAGCAACCTAATTGTAAGGACTGACCTCCGTGTATGAGGAAAATAGAAACCAGACTTGGCTTACAACATCTACGACTGTCAGAAGCTACCACACCCTATAGCTAGGAGAGGAGTGTTTGTGGAATCTCCAGGATGATTCCTGAGGATTTCACGTCCCCTCCTCCAAATGCTCTCTCCCCTTCTCCACTTTGCTGCAGGCACTGTTGTGTCCATATAGATCCAAATGAGAAGAAATAATCTATAGTCTGAATTTATTACCGCTTCATTACAGCATACACATATTTGTTCACACACACATACACACGGGCAGTTTCACTGTGACTTTATTTTCTATGCTATAAAATGTGAAGAGCTTTAAAAACAACATAAGTTCCTCATCTCAGCTGAACATTCATAATCTTTACACTTTCATTGTCCCCAAACTTGGGCCAGATAAAAAGATTTCTAGTGATACGATCTGATGAGGCTAAGAGATTTTGTGCAAAAAATTATCTCCCCTTTAATTTCTTCCCATTCCAGTTTATGCTTACATTCTGTCTTGGCCTCAACTTGGTGTCAAGACATAAAAGGTCACCATTAAAATCTAAATATGTCATCTGGCATAATAACTCATCCAGCCATTAAGTTTTATTAGCATACCAGAATAAATTTTTCATATTAACCTACAAGTTACTTGATATGACTTTAAAACAATAATATGGTATACTAAACTTGGGTGGTGAGACAGAGGGAGAGAATGATGCAGATTAAGAAGCAAGGTCTGGGATAAAAGGGAAACCAGGGTTCTTGTGGGAGGAAAATGTCAAAAGCAGAAGAAATAAACACATTTGCCTAGAGCAACCTTGCCCAGATGATGAAAAAGCGCTTTCACTTTTGAGTCTCTGTTTTTTTGAGATGACTTAAAACACAGTCATTATTTGCCTGAAATCCTCCAGGAAACTTTGAATTAAATATGTACATATTGTACTAGTTATCTCAGAAATGTGATTGGGCTGCAATTATGTCAGTAAAGCTCTAACTACCAAAAGAAAATTGTATGGCATCCTCCATCATGCCTGGACAAATTTAGATGATTGAAAGCATAAACCAGGCCATATTTTATACTACATCTATGTAAAGAAAAGCAGGACAACTCTTAGCTCATGCATGCTGGATGCTAAAACAACTTTGGGACTTCACAGTGAAAGAAGCCTGCTCCGTGGGGAAAATGGACACGAATCGCTACTGGTAGCTATCCTGGCTGCTGCAGCTACACGAGGTCAAGATAATGGTCCACGAGCAGAGCACCGTAGAGCTAGTTCCATATGGTTTTACAAACCCAGCTTGTAATTCAGTTTTTCTGGAACTGGCAAATATTGTACACTTAACCGTTTTAGCTATGGATACCCTGCTCGTAATTTCTAGGCTCAAGTGATGGTGAACCATGCAAATGCTATGGAGGTGTGTGCAATCAGAACAACAACGATCTCTGTAACTTGTCTCTTTTATATTCTACATTTTCAGACTCAATAAAACTTTCAGTTCTAGGACCTACTACCCCCATCCTTCATTTCATGGGATATGCATTTTGAAGTACCTAATATGCTACCTGATGTATATTAAGTGCTTGGTAAATATTTGTTGAATCTGAACCCAAGAAAATAAAATTTTTAAGAAGTAGATCTCTTTTTTTTAAGATTTTATTTCTTTATTTAGAGAGTGCAGGGAAAAGGGCAGAGAGAGGGGGAGAGAGAATCTCAAGCAGACTCTGCTCTGAGCAGGAAGCCTGATGAAATGCTTGATCTCGTGACCCTGAGATTATGACCTGAGCTAAAATGAAGAGTCAGTGAATGCCTGGGTAGCTCAGTGGGTTAAGCCTCTGCCTTCGGCTCAGGTCATGATCTCAGGGTCCTGGGATCGAGCCCCACATGGGGCTCTCTGCTCCGCAGGGAGCCTGCATCCCCTCTCTCTCTGCCTGTCTCTTTGCATACTTGTAAACTTGTAATCTCTCTCTCTGTCAAGTAAATAAATAAAATCTTAAAAAAAAAAAAATGAAGAGTCAGCTAATTAAACAACTGAGCCACCCAGGCACCCCTGAAAGTATATCTCTCAAACAACTTTAATCATTGGGACCTTCACATGATGCAACACCAGATTATTTCTCTTCCTCTCTGATAGTCCATTAGACCCAATGATACGAAAAGAATGTGCTGAAACCTGCAATGACAGGTCTGCGAGCTTTGTGGTTACTTCCTGTTCTGTGCACATCTTATTTGATCCCTGGTTTTCAGATCATTTTCTTTCTTATTATGTTTCCTGTGTTCCACATTATTATTTTTATAGGGAATGAAACTACCTATCCTCCCAGTTCTTATCACCCATACTGCCAGGGTTAGAATTTAGTCATTCTAATTGACTTGGTGTCGTGTGTGGGATTGTCAGATTTAGCAAATAAAAATAGAGGATGCCCAGTCAAATTTTAATTTCAGAATAATTTTTCATATAAGTATATTCCATGAAACATTTGGGACGTACTTATACCAAAGAATTTATTCGTCATTCGTCTGAAATTAAAACTTAAAGGACATCCTATATTTTACCCTGCAATACTAATCATTTCATAAAAATTATAGATTATGACTTCGAATTTAACACTTGACATGTAAGAAGACTGAAGCATGGAGATAAAGAGATCTGTGTAACTCAGACTGGCTTCTAAAGCCCTAGTCAAGAGCTCCTCTACAAGCACGTCTCTTAATAATATCATCTGGTCAACCTTATCCACTTGACTTTATTCAGTGGAGTATATCTTATCACTAGATCTCTGAGGGTAGGGGGCATTTTTATTATAACTGAATGGTGGATTCTGCGCACACCCCTCATCAAAACAAACATTTTTTTGGTAATAAACTTGTTAGTCATCCATTACCTTCATTGTATCACTTCTGATATTGAATTATAATTGCTTCCATACATACATTTCTTTCCAACAAGAGCATACATATGCTCCTTGAAGTTAGGAGCTCTATCCATTTACTCAGTGACTAGGACAGGGTCCTGGCTCACAGTAGCTTTTCCTTAAATACTTAATAAATCTCAGAACAGTTAAACAGTGTAAACAGATAGTATTCAAAGTAGAAGAGACTGACTTCAGTGCTCGCCAAATAAAGATGGGAAGGCCAGAACATAGATCCATCCTTGAAGTCTGCGTACTTTGAGTACAGAAACACACTCTTTCACAAAGTGAGCCTTGATGCTGTGATAATTGATTTCATGTGTGAACCTGACTGGCCACAGAGTGCCACACTATCCATTATTGCTGGGTGTGTCTATGAGAGTGTTTCTGGAGGAGATTAGCATTTGAAAGAGTGGACTCAGGAAAGCAGGTTGTGTTCCCCTAGTGGGTGGGCATCATTTCATTCATCAAGGACCTGAAGAGAACAAAAGGTAGAGGAGGAAAGAACAGGTATATTCCTGCCTCACTGCTGAGCTGGGACACCTCATCTCATCTTCTCCTGCCCTCAGACTGGGATTTCCATCAGCTACCTGGTTTATGGGCCTTCAGACTCAGGACTTCAGACTGAATTATGCCCCAGGCTTTCTCCAGCTTACAGAGAACAACAGATCCTATTATGAGACTTCTCAGGCTCTACAGCCATGTGAGCCAATTCCTCAAAAACATCATAAATAGCCATCTCACAATGACCACTGTTGGGATAAATATATTCACACACATTATATAAGACTTCAGTGCTAGAAATACTACTTCTATAACAAATGATTACTAACATTAAAGGTTAATTATATACCCAATGTCCCCACAAAACACAGAAAAATCTGGACTTTAATCCCACTGTCTCCAATTCCAAGCCCGCATGCTTAATTAACCACCCGTCAGTAGAAGTCCCACTGGTGGTCTCACCTCTCAGTGATGCCTCCTTTGTTGGATATTCCAATATCAGTTACTCCTTAGAATGAGAGACCCCTGAATTATATCGATAATTTTTATGGGTAGCACAATCACTTCTTGGTTTAAATAAGTGTTTTATTTATGTTACTTTTTATGAAATTATCTTTTAGGGGGTACATGTGTTCATGCCCTTGCTTCGCTGTGCATCACTTTCTGGTTCAGAGATAAATAGCACAGATCTTGTTTCCATTTCCTGTAACTTTTAAGAATTTTAATTTACAACTTAAAAATGTGGGGCACCTGGGTGGCTCCTTCTGTTAAGGGTCCAACACTTGATCTCAGTTCAGGTCCTAATCTCAGGGTCGTGAGTTCAAGCCCCATGTTGGGCTCCACACTAGGTATGAAGCCTACTTAAAAAAATTTTTTTGATGTAACACTATAGAAATAGAATCACTAACTGAATTATTAATTATAGAAGGATTTCCAGGGCTGTCTAGCTTATATTTATTTGTAAATGAGCTTAAAGTCATCAAGGAATATTTTCAAATTAGCAAATCAAGTGAATTTTAAAATATGCATAATATGGATACACTGTTTAGATTTTTCAAGGGCCATTTTAAGGTGGCTCTCAATTTGTTTACAAACCACACAACAAACATTCCATTATTATCTTCTTCATGGGTATTTTTACTATTGAATCTCATAGTTAAGGTTACATATATATATATTTTTTTTTAAAGATTTTATTTATTTATTTGACAGAGAGAGATCACAAGTAGGCAGAGAGGCAGGCAGAGAGAGTGAGAGAGAGTGAGAGGGAAGCAGGCTCCCTTCAGAGCAGAGAGCCGGATGTGGGACTCGATCCCAGGACCCTGAGATCATGACCTGAGCCGAAGGCAGCGGCTTAAACCACTGAGCCACCCAGGTGCCCCGGTTACATATATTTTTAAATCAGTTATGAAATAAGGTCTTCTAAAATGTATTCACAGAGAGAGATATAAAAATTTTTCCTTATCTTCACAATTGTAAAGTTCATTTTATTTCACTGGCTTCAAATATTCCAGGACTCACTTTCATGTCAGTTCTTAAACCTTACTGTATATCAGAATCAACCCGAGATGGTTATTAATGCAGATGTCTGGTCTCCATCTCCAGAGACCCTGCTTTAGTCAACCCAAGTTGGAGTCCCCAGGTCTTCATTGAAGGTGGTTCTGACACAGGGGGACCAAAGACTTTAAGAAACCTGGATTTTTGTCTTCCGCTATGATACTTCCCACGAAAGTCAAACAGATAAAGATTAATGCACTGGTTCTCAATCTTGGCAGCAATTCAGAAACACTAGGTCTGGAGCTAGGCCAAATGCCCTAGGTGATTTGATCTAGAGTCAAGGGTGAGAACCGCTGGCTCAATAAATACCCAGAAAGACTAGAGAATACCATGACATGTTTCTATATGTTGCTTGCGGGATAAGTCCTCATTAATAAGCAGAACTTGTAGTTAGGAGTAACAACACCAACAAAGACCTCTCTATTAAATTTCTTCATCTTTCCTTCCATGGCGACTAGGGACAGGAAGAAGTGACTCTTGGGGTGACCACCCACATAGGAGAAGCCATGCTCTCTTCTTGGCATCCAAAAAGACTGTGAAATTTAGGAATGCTTTTGCAGCAGCACAGATTGCCACCCTCTGTGTTCCCTAATTTTTTGATCTAACAGATTTTTGTGGGTGCTGCAGCAGCCACAACCACCTTGAAGAAGCCAACCAGCTCTGTCTTGAAATCCTGGTCCCACAAAACCAGAAAGGCAGAGCTCGTTTGCACAGCCAGCTTTAGTATCCCTTCCCCATTCCCATTTTGATATTTTTGTATTAAAATAGAGAGAGTAAAGAAGTGGAATCTTCATTCCCTTCCCCACAAAGAAACCAAACCCCACCATCATGATGAAGTACGTCAAAGGAAGACCCAAAGTCAGAAGCATTTAGGAAAGGAAAGAAGTTAACTCACCAAAGAAGATTTGCAAGAAAGACCAACATTTGGAAATATCAGTTCGAGACTCCATTTAGTTTGTGAGGTGAGCCAGATAAGGTGGTCCTGGTTTTATGTGTTTGTTTATGTCACATGCAAAGCATTCTTTTCCGTGTCCCTGAAACATGATGTATATCCTATCCACTACTACAAAAGGAAGGCAGAGATTGCAGGAGTTTCTTCTCAAACCTATGAGTGCTTATCTACTCTGGTTATTATAATTTTGCAATTTTCATTCTATTACATAAAACATACTCTGTATGGAAAAAGAGATTTTTATTACTCCTTGAAATTGAATCAGCACTTGGGAAAAGATCATTGATAAAAGCAAATCAAAATGCCATACACCAGCATAAATTCCAAGTAGATTAAGGATTTAAATGTAAAAAATACATAGCCACACACCAGCACAAATTCCAAGTGGATTAAGGATTAAATGTAAAAAATGAATCATAAAAGTACTAGAAAAAAAAGTATGGAGAATTGCCTTAAAAACTTAAAGTGGGAAAGGCTTCTCTAACTATGAATCAAAATCCTAAAACCATAGGGAAAAAAGATTGATAAATTTGACTTACGTAAATGTCAAAAGTGTGTATGACAAAACATTGTTGGTAGAAATAAAAGACAAGCAACAGACTTACAAAGATATTTGCAGATTATATATAAAGAACTAATCTTAACATATTAAAAGCTCATAGAAACTTTTAAGAGAAAGTTCAATAAGTAATAGAAAACTGATAGGGAAAAAAAAGAGGTTGAATAGAGGTTGAGGAGATCTTCAGCTCCACTAAGTACAATAATAGCCATGACACTGTGTGTCAGAAACTAGTCTAGCTCTTCGTATATGTTAACATATCTCACTACTTTAAATATTTTATTTACTTATTTTTGGAGTGAGAAAGTGTGTGAGCATGGGGGGAGGGGCAGAGGGAAAGAATCTCAAGCAAACTTCTGGCTGAGCAGGGAGCCTAACTTGATCCCACAACCCTGAGATCATGACCAGGAGCCAAAACCAAGAGCCCAATGCTTAACTGACTGAGGCACCCAGGCACCCCAATATATCTCGTTTTCAAAGTAACCCTGTGAGGTATTACTGTCTGTACTATATTCACAGGAAATGGAGACATCAAGAAGAGAAGAAATCTGCCCCAGGCCACGGAACTGATAAATGGTGGAGATTGTGCTTAACACTGAGTATCTGGGCCCCCAGGTCAGTACTCTTAACCACTATGCATACTTCCTTTCCTAATAAGAGAAATGCACGTTAAAACCACATTGAAATTTTTCACCTCTCAGGCTGACAAAATTTAAGCTTGATAATATACTCTCTCAGCAAATGTCCCTCAGAACACAGACACACTCTAATAATACTGCTGGGGAAGTGTGAACAGTTATAATCCTGAGGGCAAACCAGCAATGACTATAAAAATTACAAACACTTTTGCCCTTTGAGCCATCAAACCTACTCCTATATGTATATAACTGTGCATATGCAAAATGACATATTTTTAAGATTATTATTCACATAGTATTATATATAATAGCAAAAAATTAGAAAAACTCCACAGACCCAATATAATGACACGGCCATTCAATAGAATACTATGGAACTATAAAATGGACAAAGCAGCCCTCTGTGTACTGACATGAATGATCTCCAAGATATAGTAAATGCAAAAACCAAGGTTCAGACCCGTGCATAGAGTGAACTATATTTTGTACAGGAAGAAGAAATACAATATCTATATTCATTGTAGCCTAAGGAATAAGAAAAGACGATTCTAAATTCTAAACCTGGGTCCATTCTCAAAGGAAAAGCTTTGTCTAATATCAAACATTGACAAATAAGTATATCTTATGTCTTTTAAGTTAAAGGAAGGTGATAAAATACTAATTCATTCTATTCTTTTGAGTCTATTCTAGGCAACTTTGTCAGTTAATCTAATCATGGATTGATGGGGTTTAAATGTGATGCTCTGCCTAAGGGACCCTCCACATGCACAACTACCTCACCCCGCCCCCCCCAATGGAATGACCTCTTTTTTGCTGACCAGCTGGCTCTGTCCTTCAGCTTGTACATTTTCCTCTTTGTTGGAATTTCCATTTCCCCCCATTATACAGAAAAACTTTCTATCCACACTCCTCCTCAGGTCTTTAGGGACAACTTACAAGTAGATATCTCTCACCAGAACATTTTTTTTTTTTTCAAAAGGGGAGTGTCTCAGGTTATCCAAAGAAAATACATTTCATACCTTATTCTATTGCACTAACCAAGGTGGGTAAAATGATCACTATACCATATTTCTCAGAACAGTTCACTTCATTTGGCTTCTTATTAAAGCAAGCGAATGTATCATCTTTTCTAGAGGTAGTGTACATCACACAGCTTCATGTATATTTTATTTTAAAAAAAGAAAAAAGAAAACAAATCTTTCTTCAATGCCATTATTCCTTTGCATAAGGTCAACTTTTTATAATTTATGCAATAAATTATTTACTTTAGAAACCACCTTAATACAAAAATAGAAATTTTTCTGCTGCATAAAGCTATTTCAGAAAGTATGCTTAACTAGGAAAAAAAAATTCCTGAAATATCTTAATTACCAGCTCAGAAGGGAATTTTCTAATCAGAGAAAACTAATTCTTTGGTTAAGGACTATCATGTTATAATCACACACAGAATGTCTTTTTATTTCAAGAATATACTTAGAGAAGGTTTAAATGAATAGCAGTTTTACTACACTTGAATCTGTTCCACTGGAGAACACATAGTCTTGTCTGTTAAAGATAAGGAGTCATCTTCTGCTTTAAAGACTGACTGCTTTAATAGTACCAAGAAAAAGTCCTATACACGAAATAGAGTTTCACGAAAATTCAGAACCAGAAGACAATGCCTCTTGCTGAAAGAACCATAGAAAAGATGGTATGGTATTTTGGGTTGTTGTTCTATAATTATATTCTACTCTATCCTCCCCCTCAAAATTATTCATTACTTTAATGTATAATAAAACACATTGTTTAAGTAAAGTTAGGCCTGGCCATGTGACTTTCTTTGGCCAATGAGATGCTGGAATGATGAGACACTAGTAGAAGCTTTAAGAATGCTTCCTTTTACACTTGTGCTGTTTTCTGGCTATCATTAGACCTGCCATCATAAGAGACAGGGAGCAGATCTAAACCAGGGCAAACCTAGAAGCAAACCCAGCTTACCCTGGCTGGAAACAGAACTGCCCAGCTAAACCCAGCCTAGATCCGCCAAACTCCAGTCAACCTGTACATATAGGGACGAGGATACCTTTCTGCTACAACAAACCGTGGAGACGTGGAATTGTTTGTCACGCAGGCTTACTGTGCCAAAAACTGACGAAGGGAGGGTTTTGAATTGGACATAAAAGATGGATAAAATTTATATATGTGAGGAAAGAAACTATTCAATTAAAAGATAGGCAGAAGAGCTGAATAGATATTTTCCCAAAGGATATATACAAGTGACCAACAGGTGGGTAGAAAGGTGCTCAACACCACTGATCACCAGGGAAATGCAAATCAAAGCTGCAATGAGATGTCACCTCAGATCTGTTAGAACGACTATTATCAAAAAGACAAGAAATACGTGCTGGTGAGGACACAGAAAATAAGAGAACCCTGGTGTACTGTTACTGGCTATAAATCAGGATAGCCACTACGGAAAACAGTATGGAGATTCCTCAAAAAACTATGAATAGTTACCATATTATCTAGACTTTTACCTATAGGTAATTATCCAAAGGAAACAAAATCCGTATCTGAAAAAGAAATATCCACACACGTGTTTATTGCAACATTGTTTACAACAGCCAAGGCACAGAAACAATCTAAGTGTCCACCAAAGAGTAGATAAAAGATGTGATATTCATTGACAATGGAATCTTATTCAGCCACAAAAAGGAGGAAATCCTGCCATTTGTGAGAACATGGATGAATGTTGAGGGCATTATGCTAAGTGAAATAAGTCAGGCAGAGAAAGGCAAAAATGTTCTGATCTCACGTACATGGGGAATCTAAAAAAACAAACAGCAACCATCACCACCACGACAAAAACAAAACAAAAAACAAACAAAACCCAGAACTCAGAGTTACAGAGAACAGATTGGTGGTTGCTAAAGACAGAGGGTGGGGAATGGGCAAAATAGATTAAAGTGGTCAAAATGTACAAGCTTCCAGTTATAAGTAAGTCCTTAGCACTTAGTTATAAGTAAGTCCTTACTTAGTTATAAGTAAGTCCTTAATGTGTTGCTAAATGTGACTATAGTTAATAATACTGCTCTGTATTTTTGAAGTTGCTAAAGGAGTACATTTTTTTAAAGATTTTTATTTATTTATTTGACAGAGAGAGAGCACAAGCAGGGGGAGCAGCATGCAGAGCAAGAATGAGAAGCAGCCTCCCCGCTGAGCAGGGAGCCCAATGCAGGGCTTGATCCTAGGACCCCAGAATCATGACCTGAGCCAAAGACAGAGGTTTAACCAACAGAGCCACTCAGGGGCCCCAAAGGAGTAGATTTTACAAGTTCTCATCACAAGAAAAAAAAATTTTATAACTGTATGAGGCAATACATGTTAAGAAATTGTGGTAATCATTTCATAATATATTCATATATCAAATCATGTTTTACACCTAAAACTAACACAATGTTATATGCCAACTACATCTCAATTTTAAAAATTAAAATTGAAAAAAATCAGGGGTACCTGTCGGCTCAGTCAGTAGAATGTGTGACTTTTGATCTCAGGGTTATGCGTTCGAGCCCTACATTGGGTAGAGAGATTATTTAAAAATAAAATCAATAAATTAATTAATAATTAATTAAATTTGATAAGTTACATATGTGAAAAGAAGAGGAAAGGCTTCCTAGGCTGAAGCACTATATGAGTAAAGACATCCCATCAAGCCCTCATCAAGATCTGTCATTCATTCTTTATAATATTTCTTGCACTGTTCCTTTCTTTTTATTCTAACTGCTTTGACTGCTTTGAAAAGAAAGTCGAATTCATCTTCATGTCACACCTAACACTCTAACAGTTTTCTAATAAGTCTTCCTCATTCTCTCTCTTAAACTACCCTGTACATAAAAGCCAGATTAATGGTGCTGAAGAAACTGAAAGTAGAAAATTTCTATTGAGAAACCTTCAACTCATTCCCATGTAGATGAGACTAATCTGTTGGTCCATTCCTTCATTTCAGTAAATACTTTGCATACCTTTTATATTCTCACCTCGTTACCAGATGTACGCAATAAAAAGTCACAATCAGACATGTTCCGTGATACAAAGAAAACTAAAGTCTCCTGGAAGAGATGAGCAAGCTATTTCATGGTAAGGAGATAAGACCATGACCAGAATGTGTAGAGAGAACTGGCAGATCATAGCTGAAGACAAAACATCTTCTCAAAAGAGATGATGCTGAAATGGAAGAGTTTTTGCTGTTGTTGTTGTTGTTCTGTTTTGACGAGTAGAAATGAACCCCAGAAAGAGATCTACAGGGATTAGGCAGAGTAGACAGCACAAGTGAGGGTTAATGGTGCCAAAACACCAAGGTGCACGGTTAGAATCAAGAGAGTGCGTGGAAGGGCGCCTGGGTGGCTCAGTGGATCAAGAGAGTGCGTGGAGGAGAGAGATGGTGGTCCATTCATGAGGTCATTAGACATCTTGTGAGTTTCATACTCTATGCTAGTACTTAAAACATGCTGCCACCACTGTTTTGTTGTTATTCAATAAACCAAGCCTCAAGATTATATTTTTAAAAAAAATTGGGGGAAGCTATGTAATTAATGCAAGAACTTTAAGCGTCTTCTTCCCACCAATGCAAAGAGCAAAGTGAGAGGGAGAAAACACCACCCAAACTAGAAATCTCAGGTGGGGATTCAGTGGTGGTACACATTCCCCTGGGCCTGCTTCACGAGCCTGGTGACCCTGACCAAGATTCACACACTCTTTGAAATCCAGACCCCTCCAGAGGGGAGATAGCAGGTAATATCTCATCTACTCATATTTTGTTGTCATGATCAAGTAATACATAGGAAAGCGCCTCCCAATCTGGAAAGTGCCAAATAAAATCTAAGCATTCCTGCACAATGTGAGAGACTGTGTATTTTGTCTAATTCCAACCCTGATCCATTAGAGGAAATCACTAGCTTCGCTAATATCCTTTCAGAGTAGCTTCACGAATGAAAGATAATGTCTTCTAGGCTCAATGTACTTCAATAGGAAATTTCAGAAAGGCACTCAATAGTCCAGAACTCTATATGTCACAAGAGACATTAGGTAGGGAGAGTGAAAAAAGAGTTTAGAAAAAGAAATTTTAGATAGACCACATGAGTTCTTAAAGAAAATTTTATAGACTGCTTGAGTTCTTAAAGAAAGAAAACTCAAAGAGACACTATAAAACAACAAGGGGCAATAAAATTGAGCCGGCAGAACTCCTGAAAGAAACAGAAAAAAAAATTGGGAATGGTTCTTTACAAAGATCAAATCTACAAGAGAAGAAACAACGAATAGAATAAATATGAATGGAACAGTCAGAGATACCAAAGAGAAGCTGGAGAAAATCATTCAAAACAAAATGGAAAATAATTAAAAGTGGATTTTATGGAAAATGTCTGAAGAGCAGATGATAGATATCTCCCATATGCACAATCAGTATCCAGAAGGAATTAACGTGGCAAATGAAAAGACTAAAATTTAAAATACAATAAAACAAAATTGCTCTTGAAATCTATACTTGAAGTTTTCAATCTAAAAGGCACACCATGGGGCGCCTGGGTGGCTCAGTGGATTAAGCCACTGCCTTCGGCTGAGGTCATGATCTCAGGGTCCTGGGATCGAGCCCCACATCGGGCTCTCTGCTCAGCAGGGATCCTGCTTCCTCCTCTCTCTCTGCCTGCCTCTCTGCCTACTTGTGATCTCTCTCTGTCAAATAAATAAATAAAATCTTTAAAAAATAAATAAATAAATAAAAGGCACACCAATCTCACAGAGCATTTATAAAGTTTTTCTAGTAAGTGTTTTAAAAGACACACGATGTGCCATGAAAAAAGCCAAAATAGTGGTACAGAAAAATCAACTCCCAAATATATGTTTTTACTAAATCTCAAGGACAAAGAAATCTCAAGGAAGGATATTCAAGGAGAAAAGAATGTAATCATGCACAAGGGTGAAAGATGAAGTCGATACCATCACTCACAGTAGCATGCAACAACAGAAGAAAGTCATGCAATGTCTCAAAGTTAAGGAGACAAAAAAATGAGACCCAATGATCTCCCATTCTTCCAACTTGCCTTTTAAGTATGCAGGCAATATAGGTGTTAACCAAACTTGAGCCTTGAGCCAAATTGGCCTTGAGCCAGTTACACAGAGATGAGTATAATGAATATTATAACGAACTCTTCTTGAAAAATTACTTTCCTAAAAATTTCAAAACTAGCAAAAAGACTGGTGGCGATACTGGATCACTGAGTTACTAAAGAGCATTTAATACTTCAGATTAAAAAACCATCACAATCTTTATAATAGAACATTATAAATCTAGACAATGTCAAAAGAATAACTAACAAAAACTGTCAAATGAGAAAGAGGAAGTGAGAAGTGGGCTAATTTCCTCAGGTTTTAGGGCAAAAAGTCAGTGGTCTGTTTAAAATTAATACACGTAGTTAAAAAATAACTCAAGTTTTATATTCATCTTTTCTCACTTGAGATTTTCTTTTATAAGCTAATATTATTTGGAAAAGTAACATCTTCCTGGAGTTCAACAATTCTTTTGCTCACTTTGGTTTTTTCTTTAATTGAAATCAAATGGAATTAAATAGAATGATCCAACTTTTATAAAATTCTTTTACATCTGCACATATGCATTAAGACAAGTCTGGAAGGATAGGTATCTGTTATCATCAATGGTTATTTCTCAATAGTAGGATTTAAGGTGGTTTTCTTTTGCTTTATTTTTCAATAATTTATTGTATCATCTGAAGCTTTATTGTCAATGTACTACTTCTGTAGAAATAGCACAGCCTTTTAAGAAAACTTAAAGACATAAAAAATCAGTAAAGAAGACAAAAAGTGGAGGCTATAGTAGGATCCAGAATTAGACAATTCCCAATAGTTGGCATTAAACTTGCCTCTGATCTTCCTTCCTATTGGAAAGGTGAAAAAGAAAGGACAATGAGTTACATACATTCAGTTACAAGAGAGAGTAGAATAAAACCAGCAGAAGAAAGAGAGTCAAATATTAACTGAGTAGCTACCATATGCCAAGCACTGTATAATGTGTGACTTGCAACTCCATAACATTTTAGTAGCTCATTTTTTGGAAGAGGAAAGCCAAATAAGTAATTTGATGTGGGCCACACAGCCAGCCAGTGACAATGTCTGAATGAGGACCCAAGTCATATGACTCCAAAGCCACGCTCTCCCCTTCCCGTCCTCTGCTGCCCAATTTCTTGACTCTAAGAGAGACTAATCTCATTATCCTTTTATAATAAATAAAGTGCTTAGTTGCTGGCTCTGTAAAAGTATGCAGTTAACCACAAGCTCAAAATCAAGTTGAATCTGAACAACATCAAAAGAAAAAGCTAATTAATTATGTAGTAGCACATTTTTACTACTGATACAGTTCATACCAGGACATTACCATGATAGGAAAGTGCCAAATCTAGTATTGTTGGAATAAATGATGAGAAACATAGAAGATTATGTAAAAGATTTCTTAACCCAAGTCTTTTTTTAACATTAATTTTCAATTGCATTTACTTTGAAGATTCTTAAGCAATGGGGGGAACCGTTGTAAAGAAAAGAATTAGAAACAAAAAAATGTTTCAACAATAGTCCATTGAACATGATGGCCTCTATTAAAACTATAATTGTATCCTCGAAATACTCCCAACAAGACATTTGGCAATTCAAACTTCCTTATGAAATTCTCATTTATTTTCTCTTTTTTTAACAAATAGTGAATATGCTAAACAGAGCATATCTCTACTTCAACCTATTATATACAATAGGAATCCTACACAGATACATACTTCTTAAAGGATGAGATTAATAAACTAAGCGTGTTCCTACCTTGAGTCAGCAGGGGTCATGATGTGTAAATATCATCTCAATTAACTGTAATAATTGTCCCCTCTTTATAGACCAAGTTGGCCTTGAGCCAGTTACACAGAGATGAGTATAATGAATATAAATAGACAGTGTTTGGTTGCCTCTTCTAATGCTTACAGTCTGTCTTTATTCAAGTCCTCCTTTGTTAGTTCATTCATTTGAGCAATATTGATTGAGGAGCCATGAAATGCCAGGCAAGGAGATGGGCTAGTGATTAAGAGAGAGTTCCTCTGAGAATTCACAGGTCATTGAAAGAGAGATGTGTAAATAGCTAGTTGTAAATCAACTTACAAAGGGTCACAGTAGAGCTCTTAAAGGATCACAGAAGAGAGGGGACAACTAGTGGAAGTTGCCAAAGTAGACGTCAGATAGGGTTGGCCTCTGACTTCAAAACAGGAGGAGGAGAAGGCTCTTGCCAAGCAGAGAAACAGGCAGAGAAAATGTGAAGCCAAGATTGCAGGGGCGGCTTTTAGGGTCAGGAGAGTTGTGAACAGCAGATGCATACGAGACAACGTGACATTAGACGTAGCTCAAGACCAGAGGAGGAAGTGTAGGTTTTCCATGGACTACCCCTGCATAAACGTCTTCTCCTCT
Source organism: Meles meles (assembly GCF_922984935.1). NCBI lineage: Eukaryota > Metazoa > Chordata > Mammalia > Carnivora > Mustelidae > Meles > Meles meles. The sequence continues at coordinate 62,321,712 of NC_060066.1, read as the reverse complement.
AAAAATCTTCCATCAATCCTTAATCTCCCTCTAGCTATGGCCCTAACTCTTTTTTCTCAGCTGAACTTCTAGAGAGTGTAGCTGACTCTCAATACCACATCCCCTGTATCTCACTTCCCATTGACTTATCAACACAGTAATTTGGATTTCACCCTTCACTATCCCACTCAAACTGCTAGGACTAATGACGTCCTATCAGTTCTATTTCTCATCTGACTTTATCTCTCAAAGGAACCTGGCACCATTGGCCTTCCTCTTCTGGGAGCTGTCTCAGGGTCTCTGGTTCACCTACATCTCCAACGGCACCTCAGACCTCAGAGTTGGCTCCTCATCTCCTCCCTGGTTCTGACAGCCCCTGAAATCTTCTCTTCTTTGGTCCTTTTCTCCTTCATCACACTTTTCCTGAGTTACCTCATATATGGGCTTTAGTACCACCTACTTATTGGTATCCAGTCCACTCCAGAAGCCCATAACCAAAAAAATTTTTTTAATCAATTTTTTTTCTTTTTATTTATTTATTTTTTCAGTGTAACAGTATTCATTGTTTTTGCACAACACCCAGTGCTCCATGCAATACGTGCCCTCCCTATTACCCACCACCTGTTCCCCCAACCTCCCACCCCTGACCCTTCAAAACCCTCAGGTTGTTTTTCAGAGTCCATAGTCTCTTATGGTTCGCCTCCCCTTCCAATTTTTTTTTTTTATAAACATATAATGTATTTTTATCCCCAGGGGTACAGGTCTGTGAATCGCCAGGTTTACATACTTCACAGCATTCACGATAGCACATACCCTCCCCAATGTCCATAACCCCCTCCCCGTCTCCCAACCCCACCTCCCCCCCAGCAACCCCCAGTTTGTTTTGTGAGATTCAGAGTCATTAATGGTTTGTCTCCCTCCCAATCCCATCTTGTTTCATTTATTCTTCTCCTATCCCCCTAACCCCCCGTGTTGCTTCTCCATGTTCTCATATCAGGGAGATCATATGATAGTTGTCTTTCTCTGATTGACTTATTTCACTAAGCATGATATCCTCTAGTTCCATCCACGTCGTCGCAAATGGCAAGATTTCATTTCTTTCGATGGCTGCATAGTATTCCATTGTGTATATATACCTCATCTTCTTTATCCATTCATCTGTTGATGGACATCTAGGTTCTTTCCATAGTTTGGCTATTGTAGACATTGCTGCTATAGGACATGAACAGACATTTCTGCAAAGAAGACATCCAGATGGCCAACAGACATATGAAAAAGTGCTCCACGTCACTCGGCATCAGGGAAATACAAATCAAAACCACAATGAGATATCACCTCACACCAGTCAGAATGGCTAAAATTAACAAGTCAGGAAATGACAGATGCTGGCGAGGATGTGGAGAAAGGGGAACCCTCCTACACTGTTGGTGGAAATGCAAGCTGGTGCAACCACTCTGGAAAACAGCATGGAGGTTCCTCAAAATGTTGAAAATAGAACTACCCTATGACCCAGCAATTGCACTACTGGGTATTTACCCTAAAGATACAAACATAGTGATCCGAAGGGGCACGTGTACCCGAATGTTTAATCAATTTTTTAAAAATTTTATTTATTTATTTGGCAGAGAGAGAGAGAGAGAGAGACAGTGAGAGAACACAAGCAGGGGGAGTAGGAGAGGGAGAAGCAGGCTCTCCACGGGGCAGGAAGCCCAATGTGGGGCTTGATCCCAGGACCCTGAGATCATGACCTGAGCTGAAGGTAGATGCTTAACACCTGAGCCACTCAGGCACCCCAACCCATATCCAAATTTTTAATGGTCTATGGAAATCACCTGTATATTTCCGAAGCCTTTCAGGTTCAAAATATCTCAAGCTGAACTCATTATCCTCCATCATTTGCAGTTAAACATAGTAAGACAAAGTCTTCTCCTGCATGCAAACCTTTTAAATGCTTAGGAAAAAAGCACTCTGTCATCACTAAGTCTTTATTACCAAGTAACTATAGTTCTGTTTATGCAGAGGTCAAATTTACAGTGATTCCAAGGAGAAAGAAATGATCAAACAATGAATACTGGGGGAAAAATTTATTGTAAAGACCATTACCATAATTTCAAAGAAAAATCAACTACCTTTTATCCAAGGTACCTCCTTATTATATGTACACATAAGGTAGCATTTATGCAACGACATACATTTACCTTATGGTGATTCAAGCAAAAAATTAATATTAGCTTTTAGAGATAAAATATGGTCAAGTCCCACCAAGATATGTTGTTCACACATACAGAAAAATACAAACTCGGTGTTACCAAAACGAAAATATCTATGTGCATACATTAATCATGAGTATGGAATTTCATATTTCAATTACAGTTGACCCTTGAACAATGCAGGGCTTAGGGGCACTGACCCCCTTGCATAGTTGAAAAGCCATGTATAATTTTTGACTCCCCCAAAACTTAACTACTAATAGCTCACTGTTGACAGGAAGCCTTACTATAACATATAGTTGATTAACACACATTTGGTATGTTATATGTATTATATACTATATTCTCACAAGTAAGCTAGAGAAAAGAAAATGTTATTAAGAAAATCATAAGAATGGGGCATCTGGGTGGCTCAGTTGGGTAAGCAGCTGACTTCAGCTCAGGTCATGATCCCAGGGTTCTGGGATTAAGCCCCACATTGGACTCTGCTCAGCAGGGAGCCTGCTTCTCCTTCTCCCTCTGCCTGCCTCTCTGCCTACTTGTGCTCTCTCTCTGTCAAATAAATAAATAAAACCTTTAAAAAAATAGAAAGAAAATCATAAGAAGATGAAATACATTTACAGCACAAATCCACATGTAAGTGGACTCACGCAGTTCAAACCCGTGTCGTTCAAGGGTCAATGATACTTCAGATTTCTGATCAACATGTACAAGGGCTAATTCCTAATGGACAATATTCAGGGTAAAATATACAAAGCTAACTATTGCCCAAACTAACCACCTCTAAATGTTTTTTTAAACATTAATTCCTCATCAGTAAAACAAAATGTGAGCACACGTATATCTATATGCTATACACAAATAGCGCCTTACTACAATATTCCATATAAAACCTACACAAAATATATGCTCTTTAAAAGGATGAAATTAAAAATTCTAGTTGCTTCCCATGACTCAATGGATCATACAACCCCAGGCGACATTCTTCTTTGCAGTCCACTGGTATGAGCAAGTCTTATGTCCCACGTGTCCCCCCGACATTTTCAGCTGCACACATTTCTCAAATCTGCCATGTACTTATGCAGTCTTAGTTCTTATTACCAAAGATAGCTTAACTCACCGTCCCTCCGAAATCCATCAACATCGCTGGCCCCAGTGAACCATTACTTAAACCTCTCACATTCCTTCTTTCCCAAAGGCTATTTTCCACAACTAATTTAAGAGCTGACTTTTTTTTTTAACTCAGAATTTCAGTAGTTGAAAGAACTTAAAGATGATATAAAAGTGAATGGCAATGCTGTTTTCTCTCTGAAACACCTTCGAATAATGTGACCGTTGCCTCCCATTAGAACCCTCTGCCTTTAGAGGTTTTCTTCTATTTACTGTGTACTTTGGCTTTGCAAGAGCAGCTGATTAAATGGAAAGCTGATCTGAAAAGATGAAACTTAGAGAAAAAAGGGTGGACAACTTCTATAGTAAAAATATCAAACCCCAATCAACGCAATGTGAAACAAGCAAACAAACTTGAAAATAAAAAATAAAATTACAATAGATGTCCTATTTAAATTAATTCAGACCACATTTTACCAATTAAAGAATGACCAGTTGGCAGCCGTAAGATTGACACGCTTGTGGCCTCATCAGCACGTATATTACTTTGTGATTCTCAAAAACTGCCAAATAAAGCCTACATTCATAAAGTCCGTTGGCATCTAATATCCAGAACTTTTAAATTACAAGTATCATTCAGCCTTTTTTTCCCTAAATACCACTACATGAGCATAACAGCCCTACAGGCGACAAGGAGCGTCTTGTGTAAAAAGAAGCATTTCCTGTCTTTACCTCAATGTGAAGTGGTTTGGTTGCTAATTCTTATTTTTAATTCCCTTTCTTCACTAAAAACAGAAAAGGTATTTTTTTTTTCTGTGACAATGAATATTTATCAACAGTATAAAGAAGAAATCTTTTCAAAATGACTTTGATCCATTCCTCTGACTGGGTAGTCAAAAAATATTTGTTACACCTGGACCGTCCTATGCTTTGGCTCACATGACAGTTTGCTTTAAAGAACTGATGGCCTTAAAATCTATTAATTTTTTTGAAAATTAGACAAATACGAAATATCTACTCAGTGTTTCTAGTAAACTAATTTAATATAGCAGGCGATTTCAAAAGATAACCTAGTTTATTAAAATTAAGATTAAAAACTTAGTAATGTTTTTAGATGGCAATAATTCAAAGCAATTAACTTTCTCTTTAAATATGAAGAAAATAATTCAGGTAGGGGTGATGAAAATATAGATATGTTGACGAAAATGTGTCCCCTGTAAGATTTTTTTGCCGGGTATAATAAATTTGATTTTTGCCAGCAATCTTGGTTTAGTAAATAAGCTTCTGCTCTATACTTTGGAACGTTATTCTCAGTCTGGTTGCCTTCCTGATTACTAAGTCTTTCTAAATTAGAGCAAGCAATTTCTCTTTGTTTTACCTAATATTTGAAAATGGCAAAAAAAAATCCCCTGGGTCACTGAAAATTATCCTTTCATTCCAGCCGCCTGTTTCAAGTCAGTCAAAACATTCCAGACTTCAAAAGGAGGCTCTGCCTTCTTAGGCCATTTTGGTGTCCCTCTATGGTTGGCCTAGGAGGGATCGGTTATTTGGATAAATTAATTTCTGGAGCCTGCTGGCCTTCTAGAAGACCTCAATGTCTGACTGCAAATTAGTTCTACTGAACATGAAGAAATCCCTGGACAGGCTAGAAGAAATAAATGGTGATAAAATCTAATACTACAATGTTTGTAATGTGATTTTATTCTGCTATGTAGCTTGTAAGCACAGTTAATGTTGAATTAAATATTTTAGATTTTTTTTTTTTTTTACAAAGGGCCATGAAAGCAGAAAATCAGATCAGTATCCAAGTCACAGTAAAAAAGGCTAAAAGCCAACTTTAAAATAAAACTTCGAGCAGGAATCTTTTCTGAGAACAAACAGAAATGTCCCAGTTTTCCACAAAATCAACTATATATTTACATTACAAATACAAACCCCAAAGCCGGCCACCCCCTCCTCTGAGACAGGAAGTCACGCAGTTGAATTATGCTTTAGCCGGGGCTGTGAATAAACTGTCAGACAGCCCCCAAGTACGCCTTGTACAAGTGCCTAAGGAGAGCTTATCCTGAAGGAAGAGAAGTCTCTGAGCCAAGACTAACAAACAGGGCCCCTCGAGCGGAACAATGGTCCAGAAAACTCAGCAAAAAAGAAAATAAACTTCATTGGCAGTTTGTTTTCGACTGTTAAGAGCTTAGCTACAACTCTATCAAGATTTTTAAGAAGGTAAGAAATTTCACACGTAAGGCATTCTCACAGCTGCCTGAGAGTTTATAGTGCAAATGTATCATCTCGGCTTGCCATGTCTAATCCACTTTAGGAGATACTTGTATCTTTTCTTTCCAAAGTAAACAAAACCACACCTCTGAGAAAGAGATGAAGAACACTTCCTCTCCCCACCTCCACACCCCCTGGGGGCCAGAGTTCAGCTTGAGTGAGCTGAATGGAGCTCCCAGTCAATTTGTGCTAATTCTATCAAAGAGCTAAATGAGGATTAGAAATCAAGGCTGAAGCCCCGGAACACTTTTTTTTTCCAACCAGAAGTATGTGCACATAAAATAAATGAACCTAAAGCACAGTATCAAGAAAATTTTTTTAAATGTACTAAAAATTCATGTCCTTCTAAAACTTACATAAGCAATTGCAATAAATGGTCTTTGTAGTTAGTTGCAAATATATTCTGGTTTCCAAAATTCCAAGAATCTCAACATGTCATTAAATTTGCAAAAGTTTTTAAAAAATACTTACCACAAGATGGGACATAGATTAACTTTCGCCTAATCCTATAGTTGGATCCCTCTTTAAAAAAAAAAAAATCTTTCTTTTCTAACACAAATTATGCCAGCATTACTCGGAGCTGAATCAAAGAGACTATATACAGTATAATTAATAATAGATGGAAACAACATGAACAAAGAATGGGGAAAAATATATGAAAATGGCTAAAACTGATGCTTTCAGTATCTCCAAAGTTGTGCTTAGTGTCACGCTCACATTTCAGTAACATGGAATTAAGCCTAATAAGATGATCATATTTATGATTTTTATTCTAATTTAACTGAAAATACTCACAGACTAATTAATTTTGCAAAATTCAGAGCCATGGAAAGTCATTCATTCAAATAAACAAGAGAAATTTGAAGACTTCATGGTAAAATGAAGATTCATCTAGAGATTCCCTATAGAGACTTGTAAAAGTAGGATGCAGGAAAAGCAGGCATCTATTACCTGGAGAAATCAGTGCAGAATTCTTGGATTTCTGTAAAATTTCTGATGGGGGAAATATGGTCTCAACATATTTTTTTAAATGATCAAAATCTAAACATAACTTATTTTTCTCCCTAAGTGCAAAAAATTAGATAAATATTTTCAAAGATTATTATTCAACAAATAATTAGCTACATTTCCCATTTTAAGATCAAGTTTATAACTACTGATCTGAACTTCTGTTAAAGGAGAGAATAAGAGAAAAGGGGAAAGGAAAAAAAAAGGAACACATTATTACCTTGAATGAATGTATAACAAGTTAAAGCTTATATTACTTAACCATGGGTCACTAAGTAATTTTGTTAGATATTATAAAGAAATAAGAGGTTTGATTACTATGTTTGGGGTTTCACAGAGGGCTTGGAAAAATGGAAGAAATAGAAGTATTTCTAATCTGTATGTGCTTTGTGTGAACCTTTCTGGGAAAATACAGCAAGTTTTCTTCAAAATTACATGCTAACCCCAAAGGAACACAGAGAGCATTATGCATTTTGCTTCCTTGAATATGGAAAAACCACCTTGATCCTTACAGCCTTGCTTCCTCTCTTTCATTAAGCACTAAGTAATAAATCATGGATTCGCTAAATCTCAGCAGTGGAAGGGATTTTAGAGGTAATCCAATTCCACTTTATTCCCATGCAGGAGTCTACTGGAGACTATGACCAAGTACTAATGAGCTAAAGCTAGATGGGTAAAGTGCTTAGAATACCCCCTCCTCTGTAGTAAAGGCCTAATAAATGTTATTTATTTGTAGTTGTGATATTCAGGCACCGAACATCTCCAAGGACATAAAGCTGATACCGCCAAGAAGATCAGCCCATTTCATCTTTCCCTGTAACTTGAAGTATTTAAGAACGATTCCTGGCATAATGACTTAAAAATATACAATGTATGGAGAATTTAGCTATCGATGCAAACAACTTTTTTGGCAACAACATAAAGGGACTCTTGGAACAATAATTTGATCAATTTAATATGCAATATATTTTTTTCATTTTTTAGCAAAACATTTATCATCTTAGAAGTTTTCATTAAATTATAGGATTACAAACTTTACTTTTATAAACATCTTGCATATTATCCTATCTTTTCTCACTTTTTAAGGTTGGTGAGAGCATCACAAGATTGTAAGGCCTGGTATTCCAAAGTAGTATCAAAACCTACTCAACTCTTATTGGCACTATAGGCAAAAGCCACTAACTTCAGTCACAATTCCAATGGATCACCTTTGTCCAAGAAGGTAATGCAACTTTCTTAATGCTCCAAGTACTGAGAAGTTCACAGTACAATCTCAAAGCACACTTGTGTGAATTAGTGTATTTATTTCTCTTGTGGCCATTGTTGATGGTTCTGTGAGTTATTGTCCTCATTCAATATTACAAATGGATCACACAGTTCATTTGAAAATATCTGTGGGCAATAGCGTTTTAAGATGGCAGCCTGATTCACCATTTAAATTTAAAACGTAAGTAAGAGTTTTATCGATTTTGACAGAAATCAGTCATTGTATTTAAAAAATTATCCTTGGGCAAATGGAAAGATAAGCATTTTTTTAAAAGACAAGATAAAATGCTAATTGATTAAGTTAAAATATGGATCTGATTTTGTTAATCCATAGTAAACGGTTAAGTATATTTGTTTCCCAAATAATTTGAAATCTTAAATAAGTCATTCTAATGACTAAAGGGAACGTTTTAACAAATGAATGTTAATAAAAGTCAGCTTTGTGGATGAAATTATTTTAAGTTGTTTGGGCTCCATTTCACCACCAGTAGTTTCCTATTTTGAGAAAACAAGTGGTTAAACGCAGGCATGCTTAACCAATTATAAACATTTTTCAGGGGACATAATTTCACACACCCAAACAGAAGAAGTTTTTGGACCCATTTTTAAAGTTTACGCTCCCAGCCCACCAGATGAAGCCAGACAAATGTATGTTTTTTAAATGTTTAACAGAAACCTGAATGGACAGATGAGTAAAAATTGCCAATATGAGCACGGACAGTAAAAGACATAAACGTGTATTTGGCCATTGTTCCTTATGCCGAGAAAATATATTTCTTTTTGTAAATGGAAACTACAGATGAACTTTTAAATAACAGATTGTTTGAATAATAAATACTCTAGCATATTCTTTCTAGATACTATTTTTAGATTATAAAAAGCCAAGGATTTATTTTTATCCTTGTAAAACACGACTGCTGTTAAGGTTAATAGCTGTTTACACAAAGCGTAAAATTTCATTCTTGAACAACACCCAAATACTTTGAAAGAAATACAAAAGCCTCGATAAAGAACAAAATCAGCATGTACTATATACCTTTCTAAATATTTTTGATATAGTAAAATAATTATGGAATTTCTAGATACCAAATTATCTTAAATTCTGGGATCCCTAAAAGGAATATTAGTTTAGATATGATTTAAGTAAAAAGCAAGGACTAGTGAATGCACAGTCATCCATTTCAACATTTGCACAGTCCAATAACAATTATCCCTTGCATCTCCTTGTCTTATGCACATCAATTCAAAATAAAAAAGAATTAATGAAATAAAATCAGGAATTTAAACTTTCCCGTTTTTGTTTCTCTTTCAAAGAAAAGGGAAATTGTTAAAACGGGACATAGAAATTTGTTTTGGAATACCACCTAGAAGAGGTAACATGCTTTGGCTGTTTCTTAAGATGTGCTTTTGGTAAGCACAGGTGTATGTATTTTGCTATCTTGCTTAATAAAGGCATAGTCTCCTTTTGATCCTTACACCAATTCTGAGATTCACAGGACTGAACTATTATTATAACTTTTCAGAGATAAAGACGCTGGCTCGGAGACGATCAGAGATTTGCACACACCCAGAGGGGCCACTGAGTCAGGACGTAAGACTTCTGAGGCTTGCTAAGCCCACACTCACTCCTGTATCCTCACGGCTACCTCCTGATTTAAACTGGGAAGAGTACAGGCTCAGTTATTGCTGTATCGATGTGAGATAGCTGTATATATGTTCATAGTGTCACGTGAGTCAAAATTCTAAAAATAAGAGAATGTTAGTCTGATTTATGTCAAGTTTGAATTTGGGAGCCCTCTTACAGAGATCTCAAGAATTCCTTTGAAATATAAACATTAATTGATCTAGTTTAACCTAGCAGAACACTTTGGAAAATTTCCTAAGTGAATAAGGTTTATTTACAAAAGCACATGAAATGTTTGGTATATGATTGTCAGCCTCTTTTCCCCACCTGTTTTTCTATACTCATATACATAGGTAAAACTATAGTGTCATTTTATAATCCTGTTTCCATAAAAGGACATATATAAGAATTAGCTTCATCCTTTGCTTAAATTATCAGAAATTTCCATTAATGGAGTTCCAGTTGAAGACATTTCACAGCAGTTGTGTTTGTTTTCAGTGTCCCTCTACCTTCATGAAACCTGACAGAGCAAGAAAGGCTCTGAGCTTTCCAAAGATCTGTTTCCAAAGGTGCCTGGTTCCCGGGAGATGTGTGGAGTAAAAGCTGCCCAACCAGCAATTGGAAAGATTTCTCCCTGTTTACAGAATCTTCGCTCTAGGCAATTGTACTTATTCATTCATTCATTGAATCAACCAAAACATCGTTTGCGTCTATGCTGTACAAAACAGAGGGCTGACTGTCAAAGAGACAGGTTACTGACTATTCCTCTCCAGGGTTCTCTGCTCTCTGACAGCTCACTATCAAGAAGGCAAGCAGATTTGTGAGTATGTGTTGACAATAGAACACAGTATAAAATATACAGTAATTAGCAGTTCAAAGCACTTATTGTATCAAGAAGAAAAATTTCTGTTTGTTTAATGGGGGGACAGATAAAGATAAATAAATTGACATCCGAAGGTACCCAGCTGGCAAAAGGGAAAAAAATAAAAACATCTTGTGATTGATTCTACATGAAACGCAATCAGAAAACAAGTTATATTAGCTATATTTATACAATTATATATATACAGATAATATGTATATTATTATCTGTATTATCTGTAACCAATATATTACCTGTAACCAATTATCTGTAACCAATATAACATTTATTTATATAATTATATAAATTATCAAGCTTCTGTATTATCTGTGACCAATATTATTATCTGTAACCAATATAACATTTATTTATATAATTATATAAATTATCAAGCTTCACTTTAATTCACAAATATGGAGTAAAGACCATTTTAACACAAAAATAATTGAATGGGATTACTGCATTAGTCATCTATTGCTGCATAACAAATTACCCCAGTACTTAGCCTCTTAAAATAACACATATTTATCATCTCACACAATTTTTGAGATTCAGAAATCTGGGAGCAGGTTATCTTAAGTATCAGGGGATACTGAGATATCTGGACATCAGGGGCTGTTGTGAGGATACACCGAGGTTGTCTGTTGGGGCTCTGTCACCTACAGGCTGGACTTGAGCTGGTGAATCTACTTCCAAGAAGGTGCCATCACATGGAGGGAAAAGAAGGAGGTGTTAGTTCTTGGCCACATGGTCCTCTCCATGAGGCTCCCTGAGCATCCTCACCACATGGCAACTGGCTTTCCCTACCGTGAGTGATTCCAGGGAAAGCAAGGAGGAAGCCAGAGTGACTTTTATGACCTAATATCCATGGTGGCATACCTTTTCTGCTCGTGTTTCTGCTTATTAGAAGTGAGTCACTAAGTCCAAACCCCACCCAAGAGGAGGGGTCAAGTCAAGGGGTTCATCATCAAAAGGCTTCATATCTTAAAGGGAGGAGTATCAATGAATTTATATACTTATATTAAAATCACTATAAACACATTCAGGAATGGGATACAAGATACAGAAGTGTTTCTTTATTGCTCTTCCCAGCATCTTTTAAAAATAATCATAGGAACATTTGTATATGATATTACATATAAAATAAAATTATATGTATACAGCAATATGGGCAGCAAAAAACCCTTATCACGATATAAGTGCCAGAATAAAGATGTATTATGGGCTCCACAAAGAATAGTATTCATTGACTGAGGGATGAAGAAAGTTGCAAAAGAAAAAAAACAGGAGGCCTTAGAAATGGGAAGACACATTACGATTCAAACCTGGGAACTACAGAATGGGGTCATCAAACAGAGCACTCGGTGGGGTCACAGAAAGTGATGGGTCCTTTTGCCCATCCCTTGGCGACCAGCACACGTATTTATTCTGTGATGTCTAAACTTTACTAACTTCGATTACCCAGTACATTATGAACACTACTAGAATCATTCTTTGTTAGAACCAAAAGAGATCTCCTCAATCCTTCATTTTATACATGAGAACAAGGAGGCCAGTGGGAGGAAAAAGTCACGTCCAAGATGACAGAGCTAGCTTGAGAGGGACAAAATGAGAAACCTTGAAAGGGGGTAAAGGTACAAGGGCAGCCTCACCGGCACGTGCTAACAGGTGAACAAAGGAGGGGAGCCTCAGTCTCTCTTCGGGCATTAACCGCAGCCTGTGGCTCAGTTCCCTTTCTCCCAGACTTTCATGCCACAGCTGTAGACTGGAGATCTTCTCGCCCTCAAAGTCCAAAATACTTACTCTCTGGTCTTTTACTTTCTCTAAATGAGAATGTTTATTATATTATTGCTATATTGGAAGGGCTTTCTTATTCCAGCCCACAATTTGGGTGGTGTTTACAGAGATATAAACCAGGAGGTTTTCTTTGTCTCTGTTAAGGATTTAAGCTACCTTTCCTACCTAAAAAAAAAAAAAAAAAAAAAAAAGTCCCAGAGTCTGTGCTTTTTACTCAGAAAGAGAGACGCACATAGCATCATTGCTAACAGTCATATACATCCGATCTGATCCCGAATTATCAAGAGTGCAGAGAGACAGACCGGAGGCAGGGAGTCTGAATGGTCAGAACTCCTCTCTCCTTCCTTTCCAGCATCAGCCACAAGCAATTTTCATCCCTGTCACACTCCATCTGTTTGGTGCATATGGACCAAGTGAGCTATACCAGGACATGAGCTGCCAGCCAACTCAGATAAACAAACATTTACTGAGTGCATGTAAAGGGCCTGACCTTGTGTTTGGCCCAGAAATATAAACAAGTCACTGTCCTGGCTCTGGAGCAATTTTCCTGTCTAGGTTTTATTCTTCACCTAAAATACCCAGCTGGTAATAAAACCTGGTGCCCAGTTTGAACTCTAACAGCCAGTCTCTTCCAAACGCTCAGATCACATTCCAACCTGGGTTCTTTAATGTGCCCGCACCAGCCTTGCCCGTGCAAAGGGGAAAATGTGCCTAATTCCTTCCAGCATGAATCTGACATCCCGAGTCATCACCTCATCTTAACCCTGTGGATGTGGGTCCATTAAAATTAAATTAAGAGGTAGTGCCTCATCCTCCCCAATCAAATCCATTTTAATTAAATAACAACTCAAGGTTTTTAAGCGCTTACCTTACATCTGCCCGACATGTCAGTAACAACAGAAAACACTGACATAGCATCATCATCACAGAAACGCTCTCATTCAATCTTCACACCAACCCGTGGTGTCAGTTATGACTTTCATCAACGCTTAGAGACCAGGAAAATGGCCTGTGGCAGGCACGTAGACATGCCCAGTGTCATGCGGCACATGAGAACCACACCTCAAACCGGAACCCCAGAAGTCAGACTCCAGAAACTGATCTTAGTCACTAGTTGTCTTTCATACATTATTTTGAACCATACAGCCATGCAAAGAAGGTATTACTATCCCCACTTTACAAACGAGGACGCACTGGGGCTGAGAGAGGGCTAAAAACTTGCCCAAGGAAGGAGAAAAGACAGAAGCAGACATATTTGACTCAAAATGTCCTGTGCTTTGGGGAAAGATGCCCCACAGGGCTTGGCACGGGCGACCGTATATATCGTTTTACAGTTTACACAGTGCCTTGGCACATGCAAGTTTATTTCTTCATCACAGATACCCAGCAATATAGATCTTATTATCTCTATTACAAAAACAAAACTGAAGCTAAGAAGAATTGAAATAACTGGGCGCCTGGGTGGCTCAGTGGGTTAAGCCGCTGCCTTCGGCTCAGGTCATGATCTCGGGGTCCTGGGATCGAGTCCCGCATCGGGCTCTCTGCTCGGCAGCGAGCCTGCTTCCCTCCCTCTCTCTCTGCCTGCCTCTCTGTCTACTTGTGACCTCTCTCTGTCAAATAAATAAATAAAATCTTTAAAAAAAAAAAAAAAAAAAAAAAAGAATTGAAATAACTTTCCCAAGGCCCCATATTTGAGCTATGATGCAAAACCAGGTATTCTGAGTCTGTGTCACGGTTTCCTTGCTTAACTTGGAAGTTGGTGTCTATGGAATCTTGGAAGTTGCTGTGCGCCCGTCCCAACCAGTTCTGCCCCAGCTCTACACTCCATGACTGAAAAGGCTAAGCATCACTGTTCTCAGACGGGTCAAGGGAGAAAAGAAAAACTAGGATATTAGGGATGCAGCTTATAGCTCATAGTTGTAAAAGGAACCTTATGTCATCAGGAAAGAATTATTTGTTATTAGATATTATTAGATATTTTAGATCCATCAAGGGGCACCTGGGTGGCTCAGTGGGTTAGGCCTCCGCCTCTGCCTTTGGCTCGGGTCATGATCTCAGGGTCCTGGGAGCAGGCCCCACGTAGGGCTCTCTGCTTGGTCGGGAACCTGCTTCCCCCTCTTTCTCTCTGCTTGCCTCTCTTCCTACTTGTGATCTCTCTCTCTCTCTCTGTCAAATAAATAAATAAATAATCTTAAAAAAAAAGACATTTCCATCAAAACGATCAGAATGTAAGTGATTGGCACATCAGGGCTCTTTCTTCCCAACTATGAGATAGGACTAGACTTATGGTTTCAAACTGGTGCTTCCCTGACGAATTTTCATGAAGGGCCAGAGAGGTACCTGTTGGGTGGTCTGCCAAGCCCCCTAATCTGGAAATCTCCACGTTTCTGCTGCAGCCCCCTGTTCTACCCGCCACAGAATCAAAACCCCGGCAGTACTCATCAGAGCCTCCCTTTCTGCACGGTGGATGGCCCAGTAAGCCAGAGAATGTACAAGGGGAGCAGACAAAGCCAGCCCATAAAAAGAGACAGGACTGAAGAAAATATGCAGAGAAAAACAGAAAGAAAACTGCCTAGATTTCCCGGTTCCTTCCTTTCTTTCAGATTTCCCTTTTGTTTGCTTAAGCCAGCTCATGGTGATTGTCCCCCTTTAGACCAAATAAACCAGAGTTATTCAGACATTCGAGGCAGGATGGGTAGGCAAAGATAAGGTTTTATTTTAGGTCTCACATTTTTATTGGACTTCGTTATGTGTTGAGTTGTATCCCATCCCACACCCCCAAAAAGTCTGTTCAAGTCCTAATTCCCAGTGTCTGTGAATGTGACCTTATTTGGAAATAGGGTCTTCGCAAATATCAAGTTAAGATGAAGTCATTAGGTTGGGCTCTAACCCAATATAACTATTGTCCTTATAAAAAGAGAAGAAGAGACGCAGTCATAAATGGGGGAATGCCATGTGCCCATGTGGCAGAGGTCAAAATGCTGCAGCTACAAGCCAAGGAATGACAAGGATTGTTCGCAAACCGCCAGAAGCTCCGGAGAAGCAAGGAAGAAGTCTTTTTTCCAGGTTTCCGTGGGAGCCCTGCCAACACCTTCATTTTGTAAATCTAGCCTCAGAAGTATAAGACGATATATTTCTGTTGTTTTATGCCTCCTACTTTATGGTAATTTGTTACAGCAACATGAAGAAACAAATTAAAAAAAAAAGTGCTTAAAGAAAAAAAAAAGAAAAGAAACTGAAAACCAGTGAATTCTATATTTTTAAATTTAAGTTACTTAAAAATTTCACGGATATAAAACCTCTCATTCATGGTGAAGCTGCATAAGTGAAATCTTGATTTAATTTATAATTTCCCAGTTAATTCGGCTTCCACATATGTATTGGATAACTACTTTTAGTAACTTCTGCTCAACAGTGTGCCTCTCTCTTAATAAAATAAATATTTCATTTTTTCATTTTGGTTAAAAGTTACTTTCCATTTTGAGAATCTTCAAGTATAGGAACATATGTTGTTTAATGGTTTTCTTGCAAAATCCAGCATCTCAGCAAAAGCTGGAGTTAGCATTTCAAATTTACTATAATTTAAGGCATAAGAGGTACATTTAAGAGAATACAATGGAGCCTTAAAATATTGTTATTCCTAAAAGCCTTAGCATATCATCATTTGAAATTTTTGTAATATAAGCGAGTTAACAATCTAGTATTTATAATAAAATTTTTCTCTAGAAGAGTCTTTTGGGAGACCTGATTCCCCCCACAGCTGACAACACCATGAGCAAATATAGGTAGTGTTAGTGCTTATAATTGGCACTGATGTGATAATTGCATTTTTTAAATTTTATTGCAAACTTGCAGGTGGCCAGATAATTTGTTATCCACGACCACATTTTCTTAGAGATATTTCCAATAAAAGTGCATTAGAGTTATATTACACTTTTCAGTTTTCAAAGAACTTTAAAATACATGGTTCCACTTACCTACAAAATTGTAATTTTAAATAGAAGAAGGCAAAAATTATCATCTCTGTTTTACTGCTGAAGGGACAGATGCTAGGAAATCTACCCCAGGTCCATACAACTAGTAACAGTTAAAACCAGGTCTTCTGACTCTGAATCTAAAATGTGGTTTTCAAGATACCAGGCTGTCTGTCTAATTTGGATACAAGGGTCAGGTGATTACATGGTGGGTTTTTTAACTGCTGGTCTCACGACTTCATAAGAAAAACACAATGATATATTTTTTTGACTCACTTTTTTCCCCCAAAGAGCTAGCAGATGCTTTTTTTTATCTTGACATGATCTCCTTCCAGAAATCCTCATACGCTAAAGAAATTGAAAGACACAGCCATTGTTTGGCTCTTTGATGTTTGTGTTTCAGAGGTGTTTACCTCACCGAGGGCCAGTCTTGGTTCTACTGAGGGAGAGTGGAGCAGTTTTTCCCCAAATGGGTCCTCCTCAAGAGGTGGGGGAGGAGTGGCCAGCATTATGATGGGCCTCCTCCTCCCCTCCTTTCCGTCCTCATGAGGCAAACTAAAGGGTGGACAAAACTTACAAAATCACATGAGCTACTTCTTTCTAGATGTGGAAAGCACATACACAGAACACTCCAAGATAAGAAAGGTGGAACTTACAATGTAACATTTTTGCCCAGTGCAGTGTCTACTTAGGATCAAAATGAGAACCTCTGCCAATAGTCCCTTGTCACATGCCAGATTCATTTCCAAAGTACCTCGAGGGTCAAGAGGCTAAATTATAGAAATATTATACTCTCTGATGCTCAGATCATCATTTTCTCTCCTTCAAACAATCATGGGCCACCTCAGAACTTAGCTTTGAGTCTCACATCTCATGGCAGCACCAAGATGAAGAGCATTCCCTCTTCACTGCCCACTGAAGGCCTTGGGATTTCTTTTCAGATTTCTTTTCTCTCACACACAGAGACCCTAAGGGCTCACAGCTCTCAAGAAGCTAAAAGAGGCGGCCCTCTCGTTAGCCTCCTGCCCAGCCCAGATGTCCAGGCTTCAAAGAAGGTTATGTAGAGGCTCCACTGTCTCTTCTCCCACCTAGTCACATATCCTTTATCTAGGGAGTAGAGAAAGAACCACTGAGATGTGAGAAAGAATCATTGCTTGCAAAGGCAGTAGAGATTCGTAATTTTACGCTGATGACTACACAGGGTGAGCCTTACAGATAAGTTTCAAAAACTGGTATGTGAAACCTCTCGAGAAGTTTTTCTTTAAAAAAATACCATTTCTCTGCTGAGGGAACTAAAGCTCCCACTATCAGAAATATGCTGAGGGAAACAATTATGAAGTCTTATCGGAAGAGGCACAATCTAGAATGGGCCATTAGCAGAGGTAATTCTGTGCGCAAAGGTCTGTAGAGGAGAAGAAAGTAAGAGCTACAAAAATAAAGCTGTAAAGGACACTAGGTTAAGTGGGAGTTCTCTCTCCTACAGAGATGTAGAAATTGAGGTTCCAAGAGAAATGCATAGAATATACTTAATATTGCATAAAAAGAATGTGTACTATGAAATACTACTTAGCAAAAAAGAAAAAAAAAAGACTAGTATATGCAACGACACTCACTACTCTTCAGAAGCCTAATGCTAAATGAAAGAAGGCAGAAACAAAAGTAAACATGCTGGACGACTCAATGTATATGAACTTTCGGAACAAGCAAAACGGACCAAAGGTGAAAACCATTGAAGGGTGGTTGACTTGGATGGGGGATGGATACTACGAAGTATCAAGTGAGAAAATTTTGGGTGAGAACTTTCTGGGCAGATGGAAATGCTCTAATTTGTGGTAGGATATGGATTATGTGGGTATTTTCATTCATCAAAACTCTACAGTTAAGATTTGAGCCTTTCAGTGTACGTAAATTTTATCTTAAAAAAAAAAAACCTATAAAAGAATAGCAGTGTCTCTGTGGTGGCATGGGCCGTGAATGAAAGAAGATGAAATGAGAACGGCTGCCTGTTGATAATGTTGACACGGGTACGGTGGGGGTACAACGTGCTCTTGTGGTTGTTCTGGAGATTGTTGAAACTTGTTCTACAAAGACTTTGAAAGGTGAACAAGCCAATCAAGGGGAAGTTCAGTTCATGTTCAGGAGTGTGAGCTCTTCTTGATACTGTTCCTGGTCTGCTTTTGATCTTTTTCCTTTCCCGAGTTACACGACTGTTTTCAGCTGTGTTCGAGGTCCTCTTCCCATCTGCAGTCTGTTCCCCACTGTAGAGAGCACAGTGGAGTCTCTCATGTCAAGCAGTGACACAAGCAGTCAAGGTATCGAGGTTAGGAGATCTCGCCGGGACCAGCATCAGCTAGCTGACACTCCAGAACTGACAACAAGCAACCAGAGGAGGACTCCAGGGACCCAAGCAAAAGGGGGGAATTTTTGTAGCAAACTGTCAGACTCTTCAGACCGGACCCCTCTCCGTCTGATCGCTTAAAACAGGCAGCTGCCACAGAAGGCTCTGTCCGACGGTCTCCGAACAGAACTGAGATCCTTCGTTGCTTGAACATCAGAAACACTGAGGGCCACGAGCTGACCGGGACCAGACCGAGGCCTTATCTCAACTGGGAACCCACAGACCGACTTCGCGTTTGGTTGGCTCATGTCCTGCGCCCTCTGTTATCTTGTTTGTTGCGTGGCTTGTCTTCAGTCCTTCTCTGTGTGCCGTGTAAGAAGCCAAGTTGAATCACATGGTGAGACACATGGTCCTTGAGTGTGGGATCCTGAACCTGCTTTATAATTGTGATTAACTTGGCTTTATGACCGAATAAAGCTGATACTGTGGAAAGATACAACTCTGGTGTGTGGACCTCTGTAGCCTGCCCAGGACAGCCCCCCGTCATTATATTCTTTACCTATTCTTTTAATTTTAGTCCCAGATCTTAATTCTTAAATTAGAATTGGCATAATTTAAGATATTAAAAGAAATACTATCAGCATTTGTTTGCAGATACTGTTAAATTTCCTAGTGAGTTTCCACCATATCAGTTTACATCAACCTAAAGAGAAACGTTACTTGAAAGAGGGCAATAAATAGGAAGTTATTAGCGAGTTAAATTTTTCATTAATTTCATAAGCAATACAAAAATATTTTAACATAATGATAAAATCAAACGCACAAGGCACATTACAAGAATTTAAAAGAACAAACCAGCAAATTAAATGGGTTAAAAATCCTCTGCCTGTTTAGGCTAAAAGCTACACCTTATGGAATGATCTTGAAGTGTTCATGTGAATTACCTCACAAGATGACTGAGGAGATCCATAAAAATACACCCCGTAATTGCATACAGTGTGACTACAAAAGTACTCTGATGGCACTTGACCCTTTGTTATTAAAATCCTTATCCATTAGCCATTACTGCTCATTGCATAACACCAACAGGTCTTGTAAAACACACATTTACAGGAACCACAACTGCATTACTAAAGATCACACTTCAGGTTTCTAATAATGCTACCGTGGACAGAGCTGAGCTATGAAACCACAGGTCTAAAAGCATCATATCTGATCAGAGAACCTAAAAGACAAAGTCACGAATGCCACTCCAAATATTGCTATGGACATTTTCCATAACAACTTGAACTTACTGATGTGTGCTCTTTAAAAATTAATACCCATTGCCTTATTCAATACCTCAAAAGTTATTTATAAGGTTACCTCTAGTTGGGAATATTTGTTGATGAGCCAAAGGAAGCTTGCTTTCTTCCTGGTATGAACCTGAGGAAAATTTCTGAATCCTTTCTCTTCTGCTCACAGGATAAACAAAAGAAATAAAACCAAAGAGACCTAAAGTTCTCCTTAACTTAAAGCGCATTCAAGAGTTTATCAAACTGGGAAATAAACAACGAACACACATTTAAAGGACGCACACACGTATTCATAAAACAAATACACACAAGGCAATCCAAAACTTAGACATAATTTCGAGTTTTATGAGACAAATGTATGTTTTCCCAGAGGTAAAGGAAAAATGTAAGACTTAAAACTACATTATTCATACCGGTGTAATTAAGTCATACTGAAAGTTGGCATTTTTCTTCCAGAACTCTACTTTTGATTACTGGTATCTCTAAGACAGATAATAAATTAGGTTAAGCTGATTAAATAGTGTACTACTTAATTCATAACTTCTAAAATCATTAAAAATGGGTACAGAACTTTTGAGGAATTTCCAGACACTTGGGGTACAACAAAAATAGTAATTACGTGATTTTAAGAGTAATAACTCTTTCCTTAGGATTGACATTCTGTTTACTTACAGACTGTCCATTTATCCCCCGGGGGTCTTCCATTGAATACTTTTTCTTCTGAATTATATATGGGCTATTAGCTACACGCTTCTTCAAAGGGTTCCAACACCCCTGCACCTGCGAAGAATAGAGCACCAAGCGGCCGTATTAATTGTGTGGCATGAAATCAAGAGCTGATCTTTGCATCTGCAGCTTCCCATTTACTTGCATGTATACACAAGTCAAGAATGCTTACCTTCACTGAATGCATCTTTAAAATAAATATTATGGGCTCACCGTTTATCACAATTTACATGAGCCAAATGTGGCCAAATTATAGCTCAGTGTGTCTGCTGTCAGCAGCTGCAGCCCAAGAAAAAAAAAGAATGGAGAGGCCAACTAGAGGGCTTTCTACAACACATTATTTTTGAGCCAACAGTACAAGAGCTTTTTTTTTCTTTTTGAATTCAGTTTCTCCAAGCTATTTATCAACGTCAATTGCACCATAATGCAAAGAGGAAATAGTAACAAAGAGATATGATTGTAGTCTGAGTGAGGATGAAAGAGAAAATCTAGAGTTGAGTGTTGTAGCCTCAGGGCAAGGATATTATTATACTATTTCTTAGCAAGTTTACATTAGGTCACAGTTTCACGGCTGATCAATTCTGAACCTTCAGAGACTCAACACCTTTGAGAAGAATGGGCTTTAGGGATGCAGCAAGGTGTGGACAATAAATATAGTATGTTGAAATATATTCTGCCGTTAGCTATCTTCAAAAAAAAAAAAATAATAACAACATAGTCTTCTGGCTTCCCAGTCTCATTTCCTAATTTTCTGAATTGGTTTTCACTTGGTTTTCACGCTCATCTTCAAATAAGAAACCCAAAAGAGATTCTCAGGTTCTCTTACTTGGGCTTGGCAACTAAGACATTTTTCTATGTGCTATTTTTCTATCAACTCCAATATAGATATTGAAATATTATGGAATTTTAAGAAAAAAATGATCTTAATATCACCCAAGACAAAATTACAGAACAGAGAATATTTAGTAGTCTTCTTCTTCTTCTTTTTTTTTTTTTTGTTTTTTTTTGAGAGAGAGAGAGTGAGTGAGCGAATGCACGTGAGGGGCAGGGGAGAGGGAGAGGGAGAGGAAGAGGAAGAGAATTTTAAGCAGGTTCCACACCCAGCCCAGAGTTAACACAGGGATCTATCTCACAACCCTGAGACCATGACCAGAGCGAAAACCAAGAGTCAGATGCTTAACCAATGAGCTACCTAGGCACCATGAGTATGTAGTAGGCTGACTTCAGTACCACTTTTTGTAAAAGTTCTTGAACCTCTGAGTGTTAGATGGTAGGAAAACCACTCCACTGGAAATCAAGAGATCTGAATTTAGGTTCTGACTCTGCCACTAACTACTTGAATGATCTGAGGTAAATAATTTATCCCTCTGAGCCTCAGTTTTACTATCTGTGAAATGGGAGATTTCAATTGGATTTTCTCTTCTAGGCATATATTTTATATGTGTAAGTTCATGAATGCATGCATTTACACACATAATCTTCAGGTAAAAGATCCCAAGCTTGGATGATTGGGGAGGTAACTTTGAAATACTAGAGTCATTTTCATTTACATTTGTTCCCCTCACAATTATCAATGCTGGAATATATATGCCTTAACCACGGTCGGCACAAAGGTGATGCTTCTTCCATAACTTAAGACTCATAAATAACTAGACTCCCCAAATTTTGAGATTCCTTACTAGAGCACAGTGTTGTTGTTGTTGTTTTTAATTTTCACCAGAAACAATTTTATAACTCCAGGTTATGTATAAATAAAAATGCTGTGGATGTATTTACGGTCTGCTAAATCAAGAAAACACAACATAGTACTCTATTTCAAATAGCTCAAAAGTTCAGAACTGAATCTTAAAATCACCCCATCATTGCTGTTGGAGGATTCCTTGCATAATCAAGGAAGAGCTATTACAGAAACTATACTTTTTTTGTTGCTTGAGTTAACTCTCTTGAGGCACATTAACTTTTCTAAGGTGATAAGGCAACTTTTAAAAATTATAATAATAATCCTACCTTACCTTGGTCAAACATTTTACAGTTTCCAAAGTGCTTTCATGTGAATTGCCCACAGTGCACCTATATGTGGTGAGACAAAGTCTGGTCTCATTCCTCCCAGAAGGGAGCAGGCCCAAGACAAAGCCCCCTCTGATTTCCCCTAAACTCCCATCCTCTCCATACCTGTCCTGAGAACATGTTTCAATCAAAATCTGTATATTTGATATTCCAGGATTATTTCCCATGTGTTTCTTTCCCATATTTCCATATTGAACTTACTGAACAGTTTAAGGTATTAAGAATGGTCAAGTTACAGAAGCATGAAAGATATTTCATTCGTAATTTTATTTCTTCTGAAGATGAAACTGTTCTGTACCGAATGCTGTATTTGTTATTGTTTCCTGGGCTAAAAAAGAAAAGACTGAGCTTATTGAGAAGTCAAAAGAGTCAGCATTCATCGACTTCAGATAGATGTCTCCACCAAGAAAGACTACCACTCAAAAATCAAAAAATCACAGAGAGCCATGGCCTTTATTTACAAATCCTCCACTGCTTGCTAAATCAGCCTAGTTGTTTCCAGATTTCTACATGTCAATCCAAACCGTGCAATAGAGGCCATGACTGGTTCTACTGATGTTTAGGAGTCTGGCTTTAGTAAACCCTTAATTCCC
Source organism: Meles meles (assembly GCF_922984935.1). Classification (NCBI taxonomy): domain Eukaryota; kingdom Metazoa; phylum Chordata; class Mammalia; order Carnivora; family Mustelidae; genus Meles; species Meles meles. Next base: position 62,298,589 of record NC_060066.1, on the reverse strand, counting down.
TTGCTGGACTTGATCTTTTATGGTTTATGAATAAGCCTGCCCCCATTATAGCACTTACCTAAGGGGACTGTAATTACTTCTCTACCTGTCTCCCCCACTAGACTATAGCTCCATGAGGCCTAGGCCCATGCCTTACTCTCTTGTTCAGGGTACATATGGCACCCATTAAATATTATGAGTGAATGAATGAATGTATGTTATCGAAGCATGGCAATTTTTTAATACATGTGAACTCTGAGTCAGAATTAGGTGGGCAGCTAAATGGTGGTGTTATCATTCAATCCACTTGAAAAGTACCCATCAAATTTCTGGTCCTGAACATTGGTTTCAGCTACCTAAGAAACAGGCTCAAGCAAAAACAGGTTACTTGATTCCGATCTATCTACCTACCTACCTATTTACCTACTTACAGTACAGAGATTTGTTATTCATAAAACTGTTTAGACCTACATATAAACCCATGTGGAGTACTCAGAGATGAAATTCTCAGGGACTTTGTTTAGACCAAGGAGTGGCTCCTAGAAAAGAAGGACTAGAAGAATATTCAAGGAGACTCATCTAGACACAGAATGGTGAAGACAGGTGCACACTGATGAAAGGATCAGTGGGTTGAGATTTGTTTTAGGAGATTTGTGGAGCACCAGCAGCAAATGCCTTGGTATCAGAGGTTTCCCTGCAAGGACAGGGCACCACGAGTCTGGTGGTGGTTGGACACCCATTCACACAGTCACCCAGCACTCACCTTGCCAAAGCAAGGTGCATTTGCCACAAAAGGCCAAATCCTTTACTTAACCGCTACCAAGTCAATTATTATGGCACCCTCCATGTGAGGGGTGCCCCCTGGACTTATACACCATGGAAGGCCATCGCTCTGTTAGCCACAGAAGTGTAAAGTTCCCTGATCAAAAGACAAGGGACTGAGAGACAGCCTGGGTTTCTGCGGACCAACGTCATCATTCTGGAGTCAGTTATCCACTCTGAGTACAGAGGAAAAGCCTGGAAGCCTCTTCCTGAAATGTATTTTAACAACTCCTTAAGTAGGAGGAAAAGATCAACAGAAGAAAATAGCGAGAAACAGCTGCACAGCCGGGCACACATTTAAATATATGTGATTCGACTCTTCCTATTTGCTAGCTGCATGAGGTCACCTGAGAAAAATGCTCTCCCGGGGCAGACAGCGGTAATCATCCCCTTCCAAGGTCATTGCAGCTCACAGGAGACAGGAGACAGGCTAGGAGTCCTCACAGGCCCAGGCCAGATGCTAGCCTAGGCACACGGTGTTGAGCGGAATCATCCAGGTGGTTCTGTTCAGCAAGAGGGAGAGTGGGAGCCATGCTGGGCAGAAGGAGACAAGGAGCACAGGCCCTGTTTGGTCTTTTCAAGAACTGAAGGGACTATGCCTCCTTCAGTCCAGCCCCTCGGACCGTCAATGAAACACCACTGAGAAGCTAACTTTGATAGGTGGGCTCCCTGGACGTGGGAATAATGGAAGCCTTAGGAGCTCCTTTTCTATTTGCCACTCTTGGGGGAGTGGGGTAGGAAGAGACTAAAATTGGTGTATAGGTACTAGCAAATGGATAATAGCAAATAAACGTCAGACATACACAATGATAAAACAGACTCTGTAGAAAGCATCAAATGGAGACTCAGAATGACAAAGATCGCGATCCTACGAAATTTCCTTAGGGGGCCCAGATCTATAACAAAATTGGGCCCCTAGTGATGGCACTATAATCACATCTGTAGAGGTCAGGGATACCTGGAGGCGACATCTGAGGCCCTATGGCAACTGACAAGCCTATTACTTTTTAAGATACTGAACAGTTCTCAATACAACAACTTTAATGCTTGTGAGGCAAAAAATCTATTCTGCGCATTCCTGCTCTAGTTTAAACTTTCCCTGGGATGCCAATTTGTCTCCCCACGTCTGTGAACAGCCCTCACTGCTGAAAAGAAAAATACTCAATAACTCTGAACCTAAAATTTCCTGGGTTCAGTAAAATCCATATTCATTCCACATAGGTTCTTCCCATTCATTTCTATCCAGCAGCAAAACCAGGTGGTTTATAAAATAAGCAATAGCATCTCATCTTGCCCGTAAACTTCATCCTGCTTTTACCTTAGTTCTGGATCATCACAAACTTCCTGGCCATTGTCAAAACAAAATATGGGGAGACATTAAGTTGGCATTAAGTGTATAAGTTATGGAGGCATGAATGACACAGATGGAGAAAGGGTCTAGTCAGGCAGGCTCATCAGACAGACCTTCTAGATTGAAGAAAAATAAGGTAGAGACTAATACGATTTGGAAGAAAATAGTATTTTTTAAAAATTTTATACATCATCTACATTTTAATTTTTCCTGCTGGTTTTGAAAAATGGGTTATGTTTTAGATGACACATAAATCACCTCTAATGAACCAGAGACACATCAGATACTGTTAATAACTTGTGACTCCTTTCATGAAAGAGTATTTTCGTTACAACACACCATCACTTTAATCTTTGCTTTCTCACCAAGTGTTGAGTTTTCTAACATTCCTGAGAAGCAGAAGGAAACTGGTGGTTGAACATGCTTTAGAGAAAAGAAAAGGGCTATTCTGAAGTATGTCACCAGACGACTACAACGACAGATTGAATAAATATATCAAATCAAGGGGTCTTTAAGAAAATTTACAAACAGAAGTCTGCAGTGAAATGAACCACTGGATGAGTGTCCTCCGGGGACCCACACGACTCACCATTCCATGGCTCCCAAAGCCACAAGATGCCGTGTGTCACTGCTGCCTCTTCTGTGCTGTGCTCACCTTCCTAAGAAATTTGGTTATAGCAAGAAAAACAGAGATTGGGCACGCTCAGGTGAACGAGATTCAGAAACCAGATACTCAATGAGCTCTGAGACTGTTAAGGAGCACATCCCAACTGCTGAAGCCACTAACGCAAAATCAAGTTCAGCTCCACATTGGTGGAAGTCTTCTACAGTTGGAAATAAAGTTTCTATAGAAATAAATGTCCACAACAATTTGCTTTTATAGCTGTTCCACCTAATTACTGGTACTACTGTTTTAAAATTTTATGTATGAAGTCTATCTATTCATCATAGACTTTCTATATGCATATGACCAGATTTCTGCCTGCACCATATGCAACTTCCTACTAACTTCAGATGAAGAATGGAAGGCAAGGGGGCAATTGAATGAGTTGAGGCAAATTAGGAAAATTAACAGCATGTGTTTATTCAGTAACTAAAGTTCAATTCAAACTATGTTTTCGAGAGCAGTAGACCTACACAGTATTTTAATGCATTACTTAATACATGAACAATATTAAGAAAACTTTAAAGGAAGGCCCCCGTAATCCCATCAATCTAACTTACTTTTATGAAACTATAATCATCGTGAATCATCATGCTTCTATTTTTCTGGTTTCTCTTAACATTGTTCCATAAACATTTTATGGTCTGTACTTGTCATTTTTAATTTCCATATAATTCGCATTTCATCAGGGCAATATTCCCATAAAGTGGGACTTTGGGTTTTTTTTCACTCTTGCACTATAGCATATAACACTTCAAGATCTGCATTCATCAAGCTCTTTTCCCTCTTTTAAATGCCTTAAGGATAAATTCCCACCTGCAATTAGAGGATCAAAAAGTAAGATAGTTGAAACTAGTAAGTGAGGTCAAATTCACTTATTCAGATCTCTCTTCCATACAACATTGACCCTAGCAAAAGGATGAAACATGAGAGTCGTATCTTAAGAATATTCCAACGAAATTACCACCACAGAACCTGTGATCTTGACAGCATTCATGAACCTCCCTATATCAAAGGTTACTAAATTTTTTTATTCATGGAAGAACTTTTGAATACTAAAGACCATGACTGGACAGTTGAAAGCCTTAAATCGTTGATGTGCCCCATCACCGTGCTGACAGGATGCATGGTTATCACACATGGCTCACTTGCTCTTTCTTCCACTCAATCTTGCTCTTTGAATAGAATCTGCTCTCATGGGCTCAAGATGAAAAGTCAAACCTCTTTCCAATAAACATCGGCTCTTTCATTACCACCCTGATCACTTTCTCCTGTCTTTTAGCAAGGAAAATCACCATGCCACAGGACTCAGTTGGTTGAGTCTGACAGCCATTGTAATAAAATACTTTATACGCAAGCAAAGAAATAATAAATGTTGCCCATTAATTATGATTGGTGGAACACGCATGAGGGATTTGAGGAACAGTGGTTTGTGTGGTAGCATATTGCTTGAGAACCATGGGCCTATAAATCTCATACATAATGAACAAATGCAGGCAGCCAAGAGAAAGTGACCTAAAATATAATACGCAAATGAGAAAAGTATCTAAAATGTCACCAGGCCGGTTTATCAATTCTGCTGCATCTGCTGGTTGTAGGTACTGTCGGTCCTCTACAGGTGTACTTTATGATACAATGTATCATAGAAATAGTTTCTCAGCCTACAGAGACTGTAGGTTCAGTTTTAAAATAACAAGGTCTACAATAACTAGTAGCAAACTGCACTGGTACCATTCAGTGATTATGTTATTCGTGTCTAAGTAAATGGCTATAACTAAGTGATGAATTTTCTCACTTTATTCAAAAGACAAGGAGGAGATATGAAACATCAACTCCTTTACTTTCGTGCAGAAAGATCTACCATTGGATACCTCCTAAGATGTTAAAAATATACCATAAAAACTCACGAATAGGGATGGAAAGCAGACAGTGGTTGCCTGGAACCAGAGCCCAGGATGGGGGTGGAGAGTGGTTGATGAACAGTAGAAGGGTACAAAGGAAATCTCTGGGACACTAGAAGTGCTAGATCTTGATTGTGGTGGTGACACAGGTGAACATAACGATCAAAACTCACCGAACTATGAAATAATAAAGTTGATTTTTTTAAAGGGCCACAATTCATATTTCTTATTAGTTGTTAACCTCTTTTTTTTTCCAGCACCATCAAGGAAGTAACATTTTGCTAATATAATTGTCCTTGCCCCTCCAAATCAAACCTGACAATGTTAGTGCTGATCTTTGTCTAGCCATTTATCCACCAACACTCCTCTCTATTGCAGCTGACATTGACTCCTACTTGAGTAAACCATATGGGTCCAACAATTAATAATGTTCATTTTTAGGTGTCACAGCAAAAAGGGGCTTTAAGACATCTCCTTGGTTTAAGAGGTGAGGAGTAAAAAAAGTATACAATGTTCTATCATATTAAGGTTCAATTGGCATGTCAATAATTGATATGGTCCTGAAGGTTTTAATTTTTGAAGACAAATTAGAATGTGGAATGGTGGTCAGGTTTTCAGTAATACCCTGGGTCAGATTCATTAAGCACTTGGTCTGTGCTTAGCCTACAAAAAAAGTTCGGCTGTCAAAATTAAAAAGCAGGTTTATTTCTAAAAAATACATGGAAAGATTTATTTCTCAGACTCTTATGCCATTTCTGCTAAAATTCAAAGGCAATTTTAGCCATGGATATAGGCACAGACTTCAATATCCAGCCCATTAGGTAACGTATTTAGTACAGGGGATCCAAGTTCATTGTTAGACCTTAGAATTAATGCATATTACATATGCCAGTTTAGGAGAAACTAGAGAAAAAACACCTCCCTGCTCTGCTCCAACACTACTCCTTTACCCTTGACAGTCACAGCTAAAGCTTAGCAAAGCAATTTCCTCATTTCCTGGATGCTGACTCTTACTTTTACTTGCTTCTTGACCAGAGTCAGGACTGCAATCTCAGAGGCCAAAACACCGAAAACAAAGACAGTAATGGAGAAAGCACTAAGCTGTCAGAAAAGAGGCACTGATTCAAGGTTTCGTGAATTTCACTCTTTCCTTAAAACCAAAGGATAACTTCCTTTAGTTCAACACTAGAAACGTTTCAGAAATCTGCCTCCCCTCAATTCCATGAGCAAACAATTAACAAGTGACATGCGTCCTGGGATACTGGGATACAGGTGGTATGAGATGCTGTGATGGGACCGCAGAAGGAAGTTGTGGAATCCAAGTTCCCATCTAGAGTGGGAATCACTGAAAACGTCCTTTCCAGATAGTCAGGCTGCTTCTGCAGGAACACTTCTGGGGACAGAGATTCACCAGCTTGGCAAGTCATTTGGTCCACAGCTGGAGGATTTAACTTCGAGGACATTTTCTCTTAGACTGAGCTGAAACAGACCCATCAAAGCCCCTTCTCTAACATCAGTTTTTCTTCTGCAGTGATACAAATATACTTCAATACCTTCCTATACTATTCTATGTATACTTCCTATACATCCTATATATATAAAGTCGTTCTTGAAATATTTAAGATGAATAATATCTCCCTTCGGACTCTCCTTTCTAGGCCCAAAAGGTCCTTTCAAAAAATGGGTTAACTTTCTGATTTCCCTCCACAGGATCCCAAAACCACTGGCATTGACTGAGTTCAGGACACTCAAACTATTCTGCAAATGACCTATTTTCAAGATCCAATCCTTCTATATTTGAGGAACTGACTCATCCTTGTGAAATTCTCATTGTGTTAGTTTCTGCCTGTCAATCAACCTCACTCCGATTCCCTTTGACTCAGGATTCTGCAAGGAATGACTAATGTAACCATTCCAGCTTTGTGTAATATGCCAACCTAAAAACCACTACTTTAGCTTTCTACTTTAAAGTCACTGATAATGGGGCGCCTGGGTGGCTCAGTCAATTGAGTGTCTGCGTTCAGCTCAGGTCATGATTCTAGGGTGTTGGGGGAGAGTCTGCTTTTTTTTCTCTCTCTCTCTCTCTCTCTGCCCCTGCTTTCTCTCTCTCTCTTGATCTCTCTCTCTCTCTCTAATAAATAAATAAAATATTTTAAAAAATAAGGTCACTAATAGAAATAATAAAGAGGAGAAAGCCAAAAACAGAGCTAGTCCTGATGAATCAAAGGGTGAGAAAGTCTACTGGAGGATCATGGTAGGAGGGTAAGGGTTGCAGTTGGTAACTCTGACATTTATCAACTCTGTGATCCTGGAAAATTTAACCTTTCTGAGCCTGTTTCTTCATCTATACAATGATATTAGTATCACCCAATAGGACAGAGAGATAATTGTATTTTACACATAGTACATGTTCAGTAAATTTATGTCGAATAGATGATAAGCCTTTTGTAAAGGATAAAAGGTCATAAAATTATGAAAGGTCATAATCCAATATGCTTAATTGTCTCTAGTTTTTACATCCAAAAATTATTATGTAAGTCAACTGCTTAATTAGACACTTTTAGAAGCTGCCTTTCAGGTTACTAAAATAACAATTAGTAAAACTGTATTGTTATTGTAGTGTTCCCTCTCTTTACCCTCTCTTTGATTACCATTTGTGAACTCTTCCACTTTTTTATAGGGGAAATAATTCCACTAATAGATTTTTTTAATAGTTCCTATTTTGTAATTTTCTTAATTATCTTAATTAGTCTTCTGCCTGCTCTCCAAGGTATTTACATGTTCCAAATTGTGAAACTTGTTAGACTGTGCTCTCTCCCAAAGCAGGGAACAAGTCTGATTTAGTCTGATGGGTCTGACAACGAAGTCTTTCCCAGTCTGGCCCCAGCTACCATCTCTGTGCATCTCTTCTGCATCCCAGGTCCCTCCTGCTCACCTGCAGCTGCTCCTGGCTACTTTTAGATGCTCCTGATGCCAAAAGATCTCTGCCTGGACAATGTACCTTTCACCCAGTCTCCTACATAGCTTTCAGGGCTCATCCAGTCCTTTCCTCCAGGAAGCCTTGTACACCTATGATTTCCCCCAGCAGAGTACTAGTCACATTAGGTCACAATTGTCCACCATGCTGCTGCTTCAGGGCAGAAACCATTTTTATCCATGTAACAAGATGCTTGGTACATGGCCCCTTTCCCTGCCACGGCTGAATGAACAGTTCAGAGCTTGAGACGCAGGACACTGGGGGTCTCTGCACAGGATGGAAGAATGCCTTCCTTGTTCTACTTGGACATCCTGCTTCTACATTATTCCTCCACTTCTCACTCATAGATGGCATTTGTTTGCTCAGTAGATACTTGCTACTGATTTTTTTTTTTTGAACATGTAATTAATTCACACTTCTTTACAGGTTTGAATCCTCCTCCCACCCCTCCCCTTTTTTTTTCCCAAGAGGTTCTGAGTTTTATGAGATGATTTACGGAGCTCGCATTCACCAGCGTGGCCACCAGAACAAAAATGTTGGGTGGGTCTTAACGAAACGATAAAAAGTATTTATACTCTATGCATTATTCCTACCTCCCCCTAACCTCACCGGAGGTAAAGCAGAGATCCTGTTTATTTTTCCTTGCTTTTTTACTTATTCCTAGAAATAATAATGTATCACCATCGTTGGCCTCTCCAAGTCATCTGCTACTACTTTTAACTGGCCTCTTTGATTTGGACCAACCAACTCACTTTAGGCCAAATTAAGGAACTCCGGGGGCTCGAAAGCACTAAATATAAATATCTACTTGCCCCGACCGCTCCCCCAAATGTTTCCCATTACTGGGGCTTCGAGAGCAAGCACACATCCAAGACAGCAATCACATCAAATAGGGCCAAGGTGACCGCTCCCCCCCTCCCCCGTCCCCCGACGTCCCAATCAGTCACCACCTCCCGGAAGGAAAACAAACTGGCCGAGACACAACCCTCCACGTGCAACGGGCGCCCTAAGGCTGCCAGGCAAGGGGGCGATGCGCGTCCCCATTATTGCGCGCGCCGCCGCGCCCTTCCAGGAGTCTTCGCGTGACTGGCGGCGGTGCCAGCACCTTGGAGGCGGCGGGCGGGCTGTGGTGCGGGAGACGCGCGCGCTCGCCCGGGGATCGGGGCCCCTTGGTGTCTGCGCCCCCTCTGCCTCTTCCCGGGCACCGATCGCCGCCTTCCCGAAGCCCCGGGTGGGGCCGCGGGCGGCAGTGGCCCCGGGCTCTCGGCCGCTGCCTGGGAGCCCAAGGGTCAGCTTTAGTTTCACAACAAAGTCTCTTCGTCACTGCGATCCGCCTGGAGGCCAAAGCGGCAGCCCGCGCAGGGGCTGGAGCGCCGCCGCAGGGGCCGAAGGTGGGAAGAGAGCACGCGAGGGTAGGGTGACCGGCGACAGGGTCCCCGGCGGCTGGACTTACTCGTGTCACAACTGCGGCGACGAGGGGCTGAGGAACCGGTTCTTCCAAAAACCAAACCGAAAATGGGTAACGGAGAGGCCAGGGCAGCGCTAAGAGGGGTTCTGTCTCTGTGTTTAGGGCGAAAACTGCTCTGGCTTCCAGAAATTCGAGCCAGTGGTGGCTTTTTTCTTTCTTTCCTTCTTAAATGCGCCTGTGCGTCGGGTTTGAGGGGCGCCCTTTGCGCGGCTCCCAGTGCGCGACGACAGCAGGGCCGGCACGGGCGAGGGCAACCCTCTTCCCAGCACCCCCGGTCTTCCCAGTACCCCCTTCTCGGCCCCCAGTCCCCTCGCTGGGCCCCGACTCCCCTCCGCACCCGAGCCGGAGCCTGGGCCTGCTGCCCACGCCCCCGCGGGGTGTCTAGGACTCCTCAGCCCTTACAGTGTTTAAACTGAGGGAGAAGGTGGTGGGGGTTGGTCTATCAACATGCGGGAGTTAGGTGTGCTCGAGGTGCACCATAAGGGAGGACAGGCGGAGTGACAAGGTGGGTTGTTTTTTTTTTTCTCCTGCTGGGGTGGGGAGGACTTAAAGGGATATCAGCAGTCAGACTGAAACTTACTAAGACATCTGGGATTCAAATAATTTTATAAGTGGTCTTAAAGGTATGTACTCTTAACTTAAGGAAACTGAGACAAAGAGTAGTAAGTGGATTGCCCCCCAGTCGTTCAGCCAGGACTAAATGTCCTGTCTGTCCCTTTCTACTAATTTTTTTTTCTTTTTTTTCTTTTGCCTTTGTTGCATCATGGAACCCTTTGAGAGTAGGGTGAAGTTTCTGTAACCTCAAAATCCCTCTGTATCTGTGAGTTAATGAGGGCTGGAGCCAACCTGGATTCTACCTGTGAAGTATTTTGGTTTTGGATGAAGCATCCATCACAGGCCTGTAACCAGAGATACTCCTTCTTTAGGAACTTCTGCTTACTTGATTAGGGGAATCCAATCACAAGCAGTGAAAGATATGCAAATACTTTGATGATTTGCTCTTATAAGGACTCAGGCTTCTCAGTGAGCTTTAAAATGTTTGCAGTTCTCTCTCCCTCTCAAATAAAATGCCTTCCCCTTCCTCACTCAATTATTCACATCAAATGAGATCATGTAGGCAAAAGGCCCTCGGAAAGTATAAACCATGGCATGAATACAAATATAATTGTCCATACTCTTCAAACTCATCTAGAGTCACATGCTTTCCTGTTGTTTCTATCAGTCAAGTGTCTGTTGACTTGTACCAAATACCATGAAGTTAGAGTCAGAATCTTTCACCTTCAAAGACCATAGGTTATAGATTCTGAGATAAGACCAACACACAGGAAATAAGTAGAAACATGCACAGACTGATTTTTGGCCCTAAACTGCTGGGTGTTTATATGGATGCAGAGCCTGAACCTTTCCAAAATAGACCATCTATATCAGGTGAGAAGATTTCTTGTGGAAGTCAGTGCGCTGATAAAGTTTGTTAGCCTAATAACCCCAATATCTTGTCTTCATAAAAATATTAACCAAATCGGCAAATTGATGAGGAGGGCTTTGCCTTTTGGAATCCATTGCTTATCCTTTCTATCCATTATGACATAAAAATTTATAATATAAAAAAGCAAATCCAGAGTCTTTTAAAGCAACAATAACCACAAACTTCCAAATACAAGTGTCTGCTATGAACTCACCAAAAGCAATGAAAGTTTCTTTTGTCAAAGACTACAGGTATGGTATTTATTTGAAAATCATATTCATATTTAAAAAGTCAGTCTCTGTAACTTAGAAGTAACATATAATCTAAAATTTTTATGTATTAATACAGTCCTTTGATCCTAAAATTTCCTTAAAAAAATATATATATATATACACATATATGTATGTATATAGAGAGAGCAGCTCCCAGCCCAAATATCTGACCATATTACTTTGTTTAACTTCTCAAAACCTAGATTCATATGGTCTTTGGATGAAAACAGATCTAGACTTTGAACCAGTTTCTGGATTTGAAGGTGTGGAGAATTATTTCATTATTGCTCTTTAGGACGTGCCATGTGTTTAAAATATTGGCAGTACTAGATTCAGAAGATAAAGTCATTCAGAATTTTCTATTAAGGAAAATTGTTATTTGGCCAAAGTACACTTATTTTTGTGCAGTATACAAATTCTTCATATTCTCCAAAACGGGAGTAACAGGAGCCAATTTATTGAGTATAATGTATTCCAGACACTTGCTGGAATAAACAATGCTCTCGAGTCCCTCAGATGCACAGCCAATAGGGAGCTGTTGACTACTTGAGGTTTTTACACATCTCTCTGCCAGATCAGAAAACCAAATCCCAAATCAATCACAGGCACAGTGTGGATTTATAGTCCTGTTCGGGCATAGGGTCACAATCGGCAAATGCATTATACCACCTAAGATAGGCTTAATTTTAACATGAAATGTACTTATTTTTTCATTTGACACAACTGTAAGTCTGAATAAACTTTTCAGTAAAATTGAAATGTCCTTTGTCACACCAAGCCAAAACCCAATAAGACATATAGTCATAATTATCTACTTGAGAACATATATGTTTCTATTCATCTGTTGGTGTATTTATAAATATATGTATCTGTTGAATTTCCATGTAACTAGTAAATACCATAAGGAATCAATTAGGTATCTGTTGGTTTATATTGGACTGAGAACATTCAGCTGCTTACATGTCATAAAATACTAATCTTCACTGCTATCCTAACCTACCTTATGTACAATAAAGAAATGATAGGGTTTTTTGCACATGAGGGAACAAAAATTGCTTAAGTGTAGAGTTATACTCTAGCTTTACGGCATAAACACAGAACACATGTGACAGAAATGTATATTTAAACCCAGTTTCTATTCAGCCTCTCAAATACAGTTCCACAGAAGGCAGAGAGCAGGGGTACCTGGGTCAGTGGGTTAAGCCTTTGTCTTTGGCTCAGGTCATGGTCTCAGGGTCCTGGGATCAAGCCCCACATTGGGCTCCCTGCTCAGCAGGGAGCCTGCTTTCCTCTCTCTCTCTGCCTGCTTCTCTGCCTACTTGTAATCTCTCTCTGTATGTCAAATAAATAAAATCTTTTCAAAAAAGGCAGAGGGCAAAAATCAACAGAAGTTTTGTAGTTCATTAAGCATTTGTATTCTGTCTACAATGACAGGTTAGGTGTGTTATGAACACTCCTGATCAAAAGAAATGTTATGCTTCTCTCTCTCACACACACATCCACTTTAAAATTCCTCTTATTATTTGGTTTGGCAATGTAATTTCATAGAAAAATTTGTCAAATGCACCTAATGGGAGTTTTCCTTAAAAGAAGATGAAGATCCAGGCCACTGGCTTAGATGGAGATTTACTTCGGAGCATCAGTGGGAGAAGACTAGACCATGTGGGAATAGCCAAAAGTCAAGCCAACTCTTCAGGTGTGAGTTAGAAATTTTCTTATGTGCAGGAAACATTTAAAGAAACTTTCACTAGATCAGTCACTTTTTCCCCCAGTACTGGTCTTTTTTCACTTAGCTAAATCACTTAGTACTGTTAGCATCATGTTAACTCCTTCAGGGTAGGAGGTGTCTGGCCAGGGAGCATGAATGGAAGGCACTAGAATAATAGTGCCAAGAAAAATGATGCACAAGACTGATCTCTATGCTCTAGGGCCTGTATATTATAAAAAGTACGTGTGAGTTTTAGTCTACTGTAATATCCTGTGGTCTGAAAGTTAACGTCTATGCCTATTGCTCCTCTAAAAAAACAGTATGAGGTAAACCCTGGAGAAATTTACTCACTAGACAGGAACTTATTATGTGAGCCATAAATTTTGACTTTTACATCCAATTTCTTGTTACATTAGGACTGGTTTTCTAATCCATTTATTGTTGACTAACATTAGCAAATACATTTCCCCCTTTCAAAACTTCCAAAGAACATCATCAAATTCTTTAATCATACCAGGCATTTTGGAAGTATCTAATGAGAGGATGCTTTATGCACTTATAGCTTGGGAAACCAAGTGTGGGATACAATACAAGGGTTCTTGGCCAGCTTTCTACTAAAGCAAAGACTTAAGGTTAATTTTCAAGTAATGTTTTACCCGTGTCTTAGGTCTCATAAATAAGTACTCTGTTAAACTTTATTGTACATTTGATTATTTTAAAAAAATACCTGTTTTGTTGCTCTTTTCCTTTTATGTGAATCTTCCAAAGTTATTGAAATTCAGTCTTTTCTGCATATTTAATCTAATTTGTCTGATTTTTCTGTTCTTTTTATCATTTTTCTCCCTTGGCACATATATACTTTTCATTCTCAACTACTGTTAGAGTTGAAACTTTCCTGCTTTTATCCAAGATGCTTTTATCCAGATCATTCTACTTGTTAACATATATCCATTTGTGAGCTGCCTTTACTTTTATAAAGAGATGATATCTAACAAGTGCTCTGGGCGATTATGACTCCCGGATGTGGCAGTCACTTGTTCTTGCCCATACTCCAAAGGCAATGGCTTGATTGTTCTTTTTACATTTCTGTAATATCATATGACAAACAACCATCAGATTTATTCTTCTTTCTCACAACTAGGCACTTTTTAAAACAGCACCTTTTCCCCCAAGAATAAAATTGCAGGTGTATTTTTTAAAAATCAAACATAATTGCTCTTCCAACATAGTTTCGAACAACTGCATGCTCTATAAGTAAACTCTAATGGCCAGCAGAACGGAAATTTTGGGGAGTTTGACTCATGAAGAGTATGAAGTTGGACCTCAAGTTTATGACTTTCAGATTATATTTCCCCAGACATACGACTTGTGCTTATCTAGGTTAAATCTCATTTGCTATTTCCTGACCATGTTTTTGGCAGATAGCTGATAGTACTTTTGTTGACTTTTGGTTTATAATTGTGAATTACTATTAACATTTTCTTAAAATTGGTTCCATTTTGTGAGTCTGCCATTAGGCAAAAACAAAACTAAATGGGTAGAAAGCCCTGGATAAGAAAACGTGGATTCAAAAAAAAAAAAAAAAAAGAAAACGTGGATTCACTGAAAAGATGTAACATGAAGGATTTATCCTATAAAAGCATAGATTGTGGACTGAGGCCATTTAGATGAAACAATCAGCTCTCATTTGGCCAACAACAAGCATGAAGAACGGTATAGAGGTAGCTGTAAAGATAATTTTCAAACTGCCTTGCCTTGCCTGCCAAACCAAGTACCATCTAGATGCCAAAATTAGTGCCAAAGGAGTAGTGGAAAGGAGAAAGCAAACAATCCACTGTTTGTTTGATAAGCATAAAATATTTATGGTGAGGAAAATTATGTTTCCAACATTGTAATTGTCTTTATTTCTTAACATGTAACAAGAGGCACTGAAGAGCTGTTCTTGGTAATGAAAACCTAATGTGTCCTTGAATATTAGTCAGATATTCAGAGAGCTGAATTGCTGATTGGGGTTGAGGTCTTCTGTTTCTGTTTTTGTTTTTGTCTGTTATTTTCTTTGTTTTGTTTTGTTCTTTGCCTCCATGTGGGTTCTTTCCTAACACCAGACATTTTGTTTGCTTGCCTTGTTTTGCTAGAGTATTCCATTTTATCAAACAAATGTTTGATAGCTTAAGCAATTCTTGAAGGAATAAAACTTAAAACTGTTTTATGCATTGTTTAAGCCATTACCTTTACATGACATTAAATCTATAAATGAACTAAATCATAGCCCCAAACCAGGATGCTTATGGTGAGTATGAAAGGGGGGGAAATCCCAACAGATAAATTTTATTATTCACTTTTCAGAGTGCACAGCATACTGCCAGCTAATGGCCATTTTACTCTAGAAATCCTTGTCCCTGGATTTTATCTTTTAATTTGCTTGTAGATCCTGAAATAAATGCCTAGCTCAATAATTTGCCTAAATCTAACATGATACAGATATTTCCTTTCACATCAGAGAATTTATTTATATATTCAAAAGGAAAACAAATCATGACACAATCAGCTAAGGAAACTACTGAATTAGCTGGGGCAAAACGTTTGTTGGATTGAAAAAGGGGTTGTTCTTCTGTATTATGTGTATAACATGATCCCTGGGATGACTGCATTGCGACCACTTGTAGTAATTTCTAATCTTTGAAGTTATGTAAAATTTTGTTAGCAGTCTCAAGTCATTCATTCAATAGGTTTGGGTGTCGTTCCAGCCACACGGGGAATTCTAAGGCACAATCAGTTACAAGGACATCGATGGAGGCTAAACACATCATGCATTTACCTGCCTTCAGGGCCGATGGAATTGGATTGCGAGTAAGACTGGGCGCCCGGGGTGTGAAACAATGTAGAAAATTAAACGTGAGCTACAAATGCTGATCAAACAAACCATTTGCCTCGGAGAGAGGTGTTTACCCTTCAAGAAATGTTGCGAATGCGGCTGCAAGGGTCAAACGTGGATGACTCATTTGATGTGGAAATTGAGCTAGGAAGTTTGAGGAGACAGACAGACAGACCGAGAGAGACAGTCTGGGGTCCCGCGCACGGGGGCTGGGGCGACGTCGGAGGAATCGCCTGACCAAAGACCGTGAAACGACGTGAGCTGGATTCAGATAGTTAAGCAGAATTCACCGCGGGCAGGAGGTTTTTCCTTTGTCGATTTCGCCTTCGTCTACGGAAGTCTAGCTTCTTTCCTAAGCCTCGTCTTTTTCCTCAAGCCTAGGACGCCGGCACAGTTTGATGCTCTCGGAAAAGCCCCGAGACTCGGGTTGCTGGTACCCTGTGCAGGCGCGTCCGGTCGCTCTGCCTGGTCGCTTTGCAATTTGATTTCAGGCCTTTTCCCCCACTAGGCATTTTTTTTTTTTTTTTTTTTGGACTACTTGAGAGGGGGGGAAAACTATATAAGAAATTCGAGAACAGACTGTGGGATGCAGAATCGCACACGTGGTCCTGCAAATGGGATAAGAGGGTGGGGGAGGTGGAGAAGACAGAAGTGAAACTAGAAATTATGGTACGGCTTTAGAATTTGAGAATCTCCCTTATTCTTTTCCAATATACGTTGTTTTTCGTTCTTCACAGCTGCCCTTAGCCAATAAAAGTGGAAGAGGGAAGATAATGGCCTGAATAGTGACGTGCCTACGGACATAAACGTACAAGCAGCTCGCTGGCGGGGAATTTTGCGGAAGAATCTCAAAGAAGGATGCCGTTCCCCGGGCTGTTTCTAAATAAATGTACATTATTTTTCCAAAAATTATGAGCAGTTCTATTGTTCAAATCCAAGATGCAATAATGCATAGGCTCCCTAAAACGGGACATTCATATTTCATATATTTAGAGATGTCTGAAACCTTTAAGAATTAGACAAGATGAAAAGACATCCTTTTATGATCTGTTTTGTGTAGCTAAACAGGTAGGCAGATAGGCGAAAAAACGGTTTACTTCTGGAAGCTGTTTTGCTTCAGAATATACCTTCCATTTGCTAAAAGTTTATATTATCATAAATAAAATCAAAAGACAAACTGTCAGTGCAATGCATCATTTGACAAGTAAAATCCAACACAAATTTTCTTCGGAAAGGGATGATAAAACAGAGTGCTACCGCTGACACCTCAGTTAAGTCACGATTTAAGAAAAAAATATCCCCTCCATAAGAACGTTGTTTTTTTTTTTTCCTAACATGTCTTGAGTTAAACATGTTAACAAGATTGTAGTGAAAACTCTTCATGATGTAAACATCCAAAGAAATTCTAGATTGATTATCTTCAGGGACCGCAAAGATTTTATTACTAGATATCACTGAAGTAGTGGAACCAGAGGCTGAAAGCCTTAGGACTCTAACTGGGTGGTGAGGGGATTTTAGAGCACTATCTCCCAATTAAAAAAAAAAAAAACTTCATAAAATGTAAATGGAATTAGTTGAGCGGAATTTTATTTTTCCAAGATTAAAAATATGTATTTAGTCAGTTTGGAAGGCCCACTGCCAATTCATGAATGTATCAGAATAAAACACAAGAGCAAGTGCCAAATACCTGTGGTTTATGTAAACTACATAAAATCAGGTTTTTATAGTTAGGTGGATAATAGACGGATATAAAATGATAGATAAAAATCAGTTGTTATGGCTTGTCGTGGATTTCCATGTGCTTTTTAATTTTCCTAAGGTTCCAAATTTTTTCATTTACGAACACTTGTCCAATATAAGCTTCTGAAACTGCAGCAGGCATCATTTCCTTGCTTCACTTCTCAGAAGTACATGGGAAAAGACAGCCAGAGATGCTTCTAAGTGAAGCGCGTCCTTGCTGCTTGACCTCCGGAAACAATGAGAAGTGTTTGGCTATCTCCGCCAGGATGCTGGGTGTGAGGGGTGTAGGCGAAGGGACTTCAACTGCCGTGCCCCATCCCACCTCTTTAAGAAGCTTTGATTGACGCCCATCTAGCACCATACTTGGGGTGCGAGGAAGGAAAGGAGAAATTCGGGCCGGAGCAGGAGGGGGGAGAGGGGGTGAGGGGGGTAGGGGTGGGGGCATTTTACCCCGCCTCGGTGAGGAAGGCTGACCTGGAAAGCCCTCTTGGGACTCTTCGGTCCCACAGAGGGTTAGGCGGATGAGCACCCGGGCCTGCTTGTAGAACGGGTGTCTCCGTTGCTCCGTTTCTCCGTTGCGGGTCTCTCCCGCCGGCGGTTGCTCTGGCCGCCTGTGCACCCGCTGTAGCCGCGAGCCACCCGGGCTGGGAAACCCGCTCCCTCCCAGGCGGCGCCTATTACCAGCAGCTGCTTCTGCTTAGCCCCGCGAGGATCAGTTTGCCCCAACCCACGGCCTCTCCATGGGCTCGATCTCCTCCCACCCCTCCCTTCCCTTCCCCGCCTCCCCCACCTAAAGCTCCGCAGCGACCCGGGCTATTCTTCGCGGTGGCGCAGTCACGCGCGCAGGTTCTGAGCTCCAGAATGGGACACTGGGGGAGGGAGCACGAAGAATTAACCAGAATGACCGAGAGGCTTTGAACCCACCCAGGGAGGTTGGAGGAAGGCTCTGGGGCGGTGAGATTAGGAGGCCATAGGCGGGAAGGGCGCCGGGCTCCTCTTCCAGCAGGCAGCTGCCCCTCCACCCGCGCCGAGGAAGGGGTCGGAGGCCTGGGCGGGAGAGAGAGACGGGGTGCCCTACCCGCCACCTGTAGCGTCGGGGGGGATTGAACCCGCGAACAGGATGCCGGGCGTCGCAGCCCTGGCGCGGGGCCCCGGGAGCTGGGGTAAAGCTGGCCCCGGCTGGCGCTGGAGAGTGCGCGCAGATCTCCGAGGCACACCTCGTCGGGGCTGCCCCCGCACTCCCGGGTGGCTCGCCGCACTTTCAGCTGGGGCTAGAAATAGCGCCCCGGGAAGTGGTAGCAGGAGCTCATAAAAGGCTTTGTGGAAACTGGGCCAGGCAAGCCGACGATGCTCGGAATGCCGCGGTGGGCGCGGGGCACTGGGCTCGTTTCTGCAGGGTCCGGCTGTGCAGGCCGCTGGCCGCGCCACGAAGGGAGCCCTGCTGCAGCGGGCTGGATTCGGTTTCTCTTCCGAGCGCCGAGAGGGAGTGGGACCCCGGGCCTTGGCAAGAGCTGTCTGCAGACGGCGGGCCGGGCCCTTGGCCCCGGGGCAGTAAGGGGCCTAATGCCGGCCCGCTCGCTGCAGAGAGGCCTGTTCTGCCCCTGACGGTGGTCAGATACGTAAGGATATGCTTCTGAAGAAAAATTTCGCCGTAATATTTTGGGAAACTGGGCTCTCGGGGCTGAGATCAGTTAGGTTCCCGCGCCCTCCCATAACTTTGTTTTGCCGGCTGAGCACGTAGAACAATAGTATCTCGCCAGCCTAGAAGTGACCGAAGCCAAATGGCCTATCGGGTCCTTCTCCCCGCCCACAGCCTAGAGTAGGGGGCTCATCCGTCAGCGCAGGGCACACCCATTCGCGCCTGTGTCCTATCTGACAGCTGGACGGGATCTCCGAGGCCTTGCGACCGTCCAACCGTGCGGTGCTGCGGAGGAAGAAACTGACGTTCCCAGGGGTTAAGTGACCTGCCTAAGATGACAGGGCCGTTACATCCAGAATCTAGAATAGTGCCTGGCGCGGGGCGAATCGTCGGGGAAACGTGTTCAGTGAAGGAATACCCAGGCAGACTCGGGAGCTGAAGCCGGGTCGGAATCCCAGTGCACCCCCTTTCACCGAAGCCTAACCACAAGCCGGAGCGTTTTCCGCCCATCCCGCGCGTCCGAGGCCAGGGCACAGCGTTCCCAAACCCAGATGCCCTTTTGAGGACAGATTCCAGAGAACCAAAGGCTCTTCACCCTTCCATAGGGATTTCTGAGAATCCCCGGTCTCCACCCCCCAACTCCCACCTCAGTTTTCATCTTGCCGTTCTGGGGACTTAATGTGGTCAGTCCCCTTTCCTTAGTATCAAAACCTGCCGTAGGCAGAAAGTTACAATGAGTTAAGTCTTTCTCCCCAGTCTCCTCTCTCCTCCATGGCCATCCCCCCCGCCCCTTCTTTTTTTTTTTGGCGGGCTTAACCGCAGTCAAGTACAAACCGTCCACTTCAGGGCAGGGGTGGAGCTTTTAAAGGTCGCCTGGAGAAGCTTTAGCATCACTCCCACCAAACCCCCACCGTGAACAAATAATCGAAGTGGAAAAAAGCGTGCGTGCAGTGCCTCACAACTGGAAGATAAGAACACACCTCCAGCCCAGACACACCGCAAGGTCATTGTTGCCTTTAGCTAAAGCCTTGTAGGATTTCTGGGGCCGCCACTACCGTGGGGGAACCACGGTTTCCAGTCCCGGGAAGGAACGCGGCGAGGCGCACCCGGCGAAGTGCGGAGAAACCTAGAGTGCCCAGCCCCGCCCCAGCTGTCTCGGGTTCTTTCTGCCAAGGCAGTAAACTGGCGGTGCTGTAGGCGGTCAGACGATGCCCAGCTGCCATTTACCGGAGAAACACCTTTGCTAATGCGTTTAGGGAGGTCGTTAGTCGTCAGCCAAGTGCTACCTGAAGACCCATAGGGCTTTTTCCAGGTCTAGGCACACTGCTCTAGAAGGTGGATTCGGAAGTCTTCGGGAGGTAGAGAGTGATTTGGGGTATTTTCGAGATTTAGATCAGGAACTTAAAAAAAAAAAATCACAACCTGACAGAAAATATGTTTGTAACGCTCGGACAGTCATCGTGGGGGCACCTGCAGGAAAGGTGGATTCCCGCCTCTAACATAGGGCTTGGCATATAGAAGTGCAAGGATCCTCGAATGAGTAAGTGCCAGTGTTCGCAATAATACGGGTACGGTTCCCCCCCCCCCCACTCTGGGGAGCCCTCAGCAGTTACCATCTTCTCTCTTTCTAAGATTTGTATGAGACCCAAGCAAATAATTTCAATTTCATGATTCTCAGCCCATCTAATACATGTACAACATGGAGAGGATCCGACACTAGCGTTCCCTCAGACATAGTTGTCATATACCCTGAGATTAAGTACTCAGTGTGATCAGAGAAATACGAACCCATGCTTATAGTCACAATTAAGGTATGTAAAGTCACATACAGTTTTTTTGACAATGGAAAGGAGCTGGCTTCTTTGGAACAAAATAACCAAGAGAGATGTTCTCAGATTTGTTCACCAACAATAAATTTGGGCAGTATATAGTGTCTAAGGTAATAGTCACTGTAGCAGAGAAATCAAACAGTGAAAGTGTTCTTAATGATGCAATTTTTTTTTCTTTAAATCCCCTACTCTATTGTACCTGTGCTCACACAGGACCTCCACATCTTTCCATTTTCTTATAATAGGAAAAGTTCCAGGTAATATTACAAATCATTCTGGAAAGAAAAAAATGAATAACGGCATTTCTAAGACTAGCTGTAGACGTGCGCAAATCTCTCATTTTCCTGAGGTTAAGCCTCGTTTCCCTTTCTGTTGCAATTTAAACCTAAAAGAATATTTATAGGTAATCTTAAACTCTTGGTCCCACGTCTCTCAACAAAGAGATTTTGTTTTGCCTCGACCGTATAAAACTAGAGGCAAGGGGGCGCCTGGGTGGCTCAGTGGTTTAAGCCGCTGCCTTCGGCTCAGGTCATGATCTCAGGGTCCTGGGATCGAGTCCCGCATCGGGCCCTCTGCTCGGCGGGGAGCCTGCTTCCCTCTCTCTCTCTCTGCCTGCCTCTCTATCTAACTTGTGATCTCTCTCTGTCGAATAAATAAATAAAATCTTTAAAAAAAAAAAGAGAGAGAAAAAAAAAAACTAGAGGCAAGACATTTCGCAATAACGGGGTTTTCACTTTCGCCTTTTAATGCCACACACTTTGTCTTCCAAGTACACTTCAAGCAGACATTGCCAATATGTGAATTGAAGCGATATAAAGAAAAATCTCCTTTTGGCCAGCCAATCTGTGGAGTCTGTGGGGATGAACAGCACTCCTAATTCCTCCAAGCTCCATCTGTGGGAATGATGAAACGCAGCCATTATGGAAGATTATGAGGTTAAATTAATTAGGTTCTTCCATTATACCCCAGTCTTGTGGAGATGGTTGCCATTTTCTCTTTAAATGTCATTATTTCTAGATCTAGTTAGCAGCTGATGCAATTAAAGAGGAGATAATGTAAATTTAACAATACAAATAACACTTTCTTTCGTGTATGTTGAAAAATGCACGAAGGGAAGGACCAGCTACTTGTACCTGTCCGCCATAAACAACCAATATAACTTGTACTTTGAAAGAATAAAATAAAAGCAGCCAGTGTGCACTTGGATTCTTCAGTGAATTCTTGAATCAATACTTTTGTTTCATGTTTTCATGTTCTCAGTAATGTTAACGTATCCAGTTACAAACTCTTGCCAGTAAGAAAGAAAATATGCCCTGCCGTGCACCCTTCCAAACACTTTTAAAGAATCATGCTTTATTTTCATTTGGAATTATGATTCTGATTGTCTGCTGTATCTTTGCAGTGTCCAATGGATAATGAGTAGACACACTTAATTCCTACACTAATCACCTGAGTTGAAAACCAGGGTCACATTAGCAGACCCAATAACATCTCCGAACTTGTACAAAAGTGGCACATATAGGTACAAAAATAGCACTAATTATGATATTTATTCTGCCACCGCAGAAACAGATCAGAAAGACCGGTAGGCTAATGATCTATACAGCAAGTATTAAAAACAGATGTATTCCTGTGGCATTACAGAGTAAGAATGTATTAATAGGTGATAAACTTCATAATCCTAATAAAATAAGTGCAATATAATAATTTTCTGATTCTTTTCAGCCTCTCAAGGATTATTTCATTAGTCGTAGAGTTAATGAAAACTTTGATAATCCAGTGTCCACTGTTTCTAGGACCAGTATTTTAAAAGATCATAGATAATAGATAAAAGCTCTTTTGTCCACAAATAACACTGTTGTATTTTCAGTTTCTTCCTGTTTCCTATGAAATGAGAGGCACTGCAAAATATGATTCAGCTTATTAAAATTACAGCTCATTTTGGTAGGAGGTGTAGGGACACCTTTGGACTTCGAATGCATTTGTGGATTTGCCTTGAGGGGTGAATGGGTGGTTCAGGCTGGGATAGCAGCCTGTCTTCAATTCAGAGATATGAGAAAAGCTGTGACGTCGTCATGACTCCCTCCTCCACCTCGGGGTGCATGGGTTTGGGCGGAGGGATCCTCGCTTTGGCTCACCTTGATGTGTGGGTTGTGTAGCCTCAAGGGATTACAGATGAAGACAGCTGGCAGGCCCGACTGCTCTGGTGAGCGGAGAGGGCGGGTACCCTGGTAACTGTAGGCTTAGACAATGTAGTGACATTGTCAAAAGCTGCCTCTGATTCAAAATCTTAAATCCTCAACCTAAATGCATGTGAGAGCCTTTAGGTGGTATCAGTAGTCTGGGAAACTAAAAGTACAAATGTATTTGGAACTGGGAATGTCTCTGGTTTATGGAAATTTACAGTTTAGGAAATGGTAATTGGATTGAGAAGAGGGAACCGAACAATCAAGTCTAAAAATTTAACTTGAATAAGATATCTTCTAAACAATGCATTTAAAATTTGCAGAGAGCCCAAAGTAGGTCATCAACCATCAGAAAGATATGCCTTCCCCTCACTCTCCTTCTCCCCCCACCCTTCTCTCCTTTGCCAAGTTCCCAAATCAACATTTTCTTCACTTTCAAAAAGGAAGATCTAGATTTTGGAACACTGAAATCTTTTTCCTGCCAGACCTACTAAGATATGCGTTGCTAAAACTTAGGTAGTCAGATTTGAGAGAGGGAGAGAGGAGAAACTTGGTGTTTTAAAGGACTTTGCCCTCCTTTCTCACCCTTGCTCTCTCTTTTAGCGGAGGGAGGGGGAACCGTAAAATTTTCTGCAGCACACACCATAAATTGCGTTTTGTTGAAAGTTTTAATACTTAATTTAAAGTCAAAGGACATTCTTTTGACTACTTTAGCTCTTGCTGTTCATCTGGGAGAAAATCCATGTGGCAAATTTAAGTAATTCAGTAAAATTTTCCAGTATCACCTTGTTTAAGGCAAACATCTTGAGGGGAGCAGGTACTTTGAGACAGGAATCAAAATCTGTTTATGTTGAACAATGAAACAATTAACATTTATTAAAATACTCATTAGTTCAGAATTTTAAAATGTAGATTCAGTAGATCTACAGAGGAGGAAATTAATTGGATCAATATCAAGAGTGTGAGCCACTGTTAGTAAAATTCTTCAGAATACCTTTGAACAATCTTATCTCTCAAGCGATATTCAAACTTGGATGGGAGATCAACTCTTGATGCTTTTTGTATTGGGAAACAGAGCTAACAAAGAACTAATCCAGCATTTCTGCTAAGGCAAGGAAGAGTATGGATTCTGATATTTAAAGGAATTAATCACTGTGAATTTGTCTAAAAGGAAAAATATGATGACTCACTCAAGGAAAATTCTTAATCTTTTCTTATTTGTAACCTGCTAGGAAATGCTTTCAATAATTGCATTACCTATTTTCTGATTCAGACATTTTTTCAGGCATTATCAAAATAACCTATTATTTGAATATATTTTAAAGGAATTCTGCAGAATGCACATGGAATTCACCTTGTTTTTAAAAACAGAAACAAAAATGAACCTAGTGTAGTTAATACTCTTTTTTTTTTCCACAAGAGATGTGATGAAACCAAGCCTCAGAGCATTTTTTAATGTTGATAGAACAGGTTTGAAAAAACTTGTCATATAAATCAAACTGTTCTGGGGGCAAACCCGTGTTGTTTTTAAACCACAGAGTGGGTCACTGGGTGTGGTTATGCACATGGTTGAATGGTGAATGTATAGATTAAAATGCATTTTGCCACACTAGTTTCCAGAGGATTGTTTTGGCCTGGTGCTCCAAACCATGAGCCAAAACTTTGGTCAGTATTTTGACAACAGAGCCAGGAAAAACAAAAAAGGCTTAGCCTGTGAAAAAGAAATGAAGATGTAGTGAAGGAAAACAGTAGTCTCTCTGCCACTACCTTACTCAATCCATATGTGGGCTTAAACACAGGAAATACCCACCATTCACCGCAATCAAGCCAGAGGCTTGTGCATCAGAAAGTGCCTTGTGGAACTAATTGGACTCTATTAAGATTGTCATTGACATGGGAAAGCATTTTGAAATTTTAAATCAGAACATGCAATGTACATAGAAAAAGATAACAGTCACATTGTTGATTCAGGACTACGAATATAGGCATAATACACACATGGACGTGAAAGATTTGTATGGGTTATTCAGTGATGTACTGTGTTCATTACCATTCAGGAGCATGTTTGTCCTCCTTCACTTTATATGTTTGTTTTTAATCTACAATCTTTCCAGAATGGGCAGATTTCACTGAATAGATTCTGGGCAACACCTCATGAGCAGAGAAAATCCAAGCATTGCCAATTTAAAATGATAATCAACAAAGTTCATGGTACTTGCCATGACAGTAAAGTTTACAGGGAAAAAAACAAAAACAAAAACCATAGTTGGAAATAATGGAACTTCAGGGAACTTTTTTGCTCGTGATATTGGACAAAACACATAGACTGTAAGTATTCAAGCTCACACACAAATCTGATTTTGCCAGCAAATCTTTGGGAAAGAGTATGCTACAACATTTGTACTTCAGGTATCCTTAAAAATTATGCAAATATGGCATATATGGGAAACTTATACTCCCTTTGTTCTTGTCACAGTCTATCATATTATTACTTTGAGGCTCTCCCATGGAGCGTTTGCCCTTAGTTCTAACAACTGTCTCAATGTTATGGTTGCCAATCATATCTGCTTTATAGATAAGGTTAACTTGTTGCTAATATTCTTGGGTCTAAAATCATTACTTGGTTTGCTTTCTTTAAAAATATGATTTTCCCAGGGCACCTGGGTGGCTCAGTGGGTTAAAGCCTCTGCCTTCAGCTCAGGTCATGATCCCAGGGTTCTGGGATCGAGCCCTGCATCAGGCTCTCTGCTCAGTGGGAAGCCTGCTTCCTCCTCTCTCTCTGCCGTCTCTCTGCTTACTTGTGATATCTGCTAACAAATAAAATCTTTAAAAAAATATGATTTTCCCAGTATTAGGAGGAACATGCTGTATTTCATCTACGTAAGTATTTTGGAAGGCATTACACTGTGTAGTCATTTGAGTCAAGGTTTCTTTTAGTAGGGAGGGTGACAATAACCATTCTACTTTAGAAGACAACCAATGCTAAATGTAGACAAGATGATTTCATACCACATTTTTCAGTCCATTGTTTACTGCCATTTTTTAGTAGTAAGTTTCTTTATTTTGTTAGTTTCAAAATATCTTTTTTGTCATGGGTCACTTCTAGTGTAGTTCAACATTTTCTCCAATTTCAAAAACAAAATGATTGCAACTAGGGAAGGTATATAATTTGTGTTCATGAAACTTAGATTTACCATGAAGATATTGCCAAAGGAAAGGGGAAGCCGGACAAGCAACAAATAATTGGGAGGCTCTGATGTGTGTGTGTGTGTGTGTGTGTGTGTGTGTGTGTGTGTTTAAATCATAATCCTATTATGTAAACTAACTCTGATTGCCAGGTTCTTTATATGAATTCTGAGATCTAATTACAGATCTTTATATGGCTAACTCACGTAATTCTTACAACACTTCTCTGGAGTAGGTGCATTTATTACTCCAATCTTATGAGTCACAGAGAGGTTACTTGTCTGAAGTCACACAGCTAGAATTCAGAGCCTAAGTATTTTATTGAGAAAGGATAAAATATTGGGACCATTGTCCACACTAATCTAAAAAGTGTGCAGAAAATAATAAAATAATATCAGGTAAAAAGTGGGCAAATAAAAAAAATAGCCACTGTGGTAATACGTTATTCTATCAGTTTGATATGGTGTCATCTTCCCCCCAGGCACATTGTCTTTCATATATGCGTACCACGTGAGCATACACCATGCCACTTTACAAGCATAAAAGGGTCTCATTGAGATGGAGAAATTCTCTTCAGTGGGAAGGAAAAGTAATAGACTATAAAAAAAGAGAATGGAAGAACATGGATTATTTACATTTTCTAAAAGTAAAATAATTTTGAGGTGGGGGTGGGATTAAGGAGGAAGACTGGTACAGGAGAAAGAGCTTTGCTTTGAAGTCAAGCAAACCTGGGGTCTTGTACAGGTCTAAGGTCTCAGTGTCCCCATCTGCAAAATGGAGGTGGTCCAAAGTCATGTGATTTTGAGTGTCATGGGCAATCTCACCTTGGGAAATGCGTAAGCAGCCTGGTTTATGGCAGGTGCTCTGAATGGGCCTGAATCTTAACTCTGGAAGACTGAGGTAGATTCAAGTTTTGGCTTTCATTTCATGTTGTGAAGTGGTTGTGAAAAGAAAAACCTCACAATTTTGTATTGAGAATTTTAAATTAGGTAATGTAGATTAGGCACCTACTGGAATTCTTGTCATAAAGTAGATGCTCAATGAGTACCAGTTATTTGAGAAAGAGTAAAACAAGAGCAATAGAATTTGAATCTCCATGTCCTTTCGCATCCCTTTAAAAAAAAAAAAAAAGGCCAAATAATAAATTTCTATTTTCCATATAGCAAAAGCCTGGATTCTACATTTCTTGTTTTCTTTTTTTTTTCCTCCCTTGTCCTTTTTATATTTGAACATCAGCCTTTTCATCTATAAAATGGGTACATTTCCACTCTTACCCCAGTAGTGGTAAATTCTTTTTTTTTTTTTTTAAAGATTTTATTTATTTATTTGACGGAGAGAGAGATCACAAGTAGGCAGAGAGGCAGGCAGAGAGAGAGGAGGAAGCAGGCTCCCTGCGGAGCAGAGAGCCTGATGCGGGGCTCGATCCCAGGACCCTGAGATCATGACCTGAGCCGAAGGCAGCAGCTTAATCCACTGAGCCACCCAGGCGCCCCAGTAGTGGTAAATTCTTACAATATCATTAGAACATTTTTAGACAGAATTGAATTTCTTGAGATTCTCACCTCTCTGGTACTGCACACAAAAATTATTAATGAACTGACATTCAGTGAGACATGAGCTATCCTTTTGTTAGGCAAAATTCATAACCCCAGAAACCCAAGGGTAATTTCCTTCATTAGCTTGAATAGGATGATAATTTAATCCAAACAGATTTGACTCTAAAAAGTAATTTCAGGACAAATCTTTCCTTCTTTTAAAACCAATTGTGTGTATGAATAATTTTCATGCAACAATTTACAAATGCCAGTGGGAAAAATAAGTGAAAGAAAATGTAAAAATATTTCCAGACTTAAAGGAAAGACTGTCAGCTGAGAACGTTGTGGGTGACAGTTACACTGTAAGTCACCAAGAAAAGATCAAGGCACTTTGGACAGTACCTCTGTGTTCTTTATGTTATGACCTTTGTTATAGCAGACTTGGAGTGATCTTGACTAAAAAATCATCCCTGAGGGTACAATGAAATTTGCTCGTTAAACTATTTTAGTGTTTTTGCTGGATATCATGCATAACATGCTGCTGTCTCGCGGTGGTGGAACCAAAAGCTAATAGCTTTTACTGATTCTGCAGATAAATATCATATGTCACCACTCATTAAAAATCTGTTCTAAAACTCAAGTTCCCGTTAATCAACACAGTCTGTATTTTCAAACATTACTGCAAGAAATAACACTCAAAAAATACTGACAAAGAATCCATAATTAGTTATGGATAGAAAATTTTAACTTGTATAAAGTAATTCTATGAATTTGTATTTAGTGCCTACATATTTTGTTTCCTTTGAAATTAGTGCTAAGTACTATCCTGTAGCTTAGTTATCTATAAGTAACCTGACTCTATATTTTATTTTTTCAAACCAGGATACTTTTGAAAGTGTTGTCCAGAACAACAGGGATTGTCCTGGGAATTGAGGGAGGGAAAGTTACCCTATTGAAGAGCATAGATTTAATCAACCTAAGGATTTAATTCTCTAGATTATGGAGTAAGTTGGTGGTTTCACACACACACACACACACACACACAAAAACTATTATTTTTATCAATTAATACCCATATTGATACCAGAGCATATTGAAAACAAATGTGCAAGCATCTTTAAAACTCAGTAATTTTTCAAATTACCTAGTGAATTGCCAAAAATCCACATTATCCTAGACCATTGCTGATCTTTGTATCAAATTACATGACCATTTTTGTCTTTTCATTAACAGATCTTAGTTGTTTTTTTTTTTTTAAGATTTTATTTATTTATCTGAGAGAGCAAACAAGCAGGGGGAAGGCACAGAGGGAGAGGGAGAAGCAGACTCCCCACTGAGCAGGGAGCTGGATGGGGGTTCTATCCTCTGAGCCAAAGGTAGATGCCTCACCAACTAAGCCCCCCAGGTGCCCCTAACAGGTCTTTGTTTTGAGAACATGTATGCACAATCCAAAAGAAAATAAATGTCTTAGAGAATAAAACTTGCTTTTTTTTTGTTTTTGTTTTTTGCATTATATATCTCTGGGTTTTAAAACAGTGTGTTGCACTTACAAGTTATTTATTAAATACCAGTTGAAAAAGTGAATTAAAAAATTTCTGGTTAATCTGGGGCTCTCTGGATAACTTAGACCTAATAAACAAATGAAAGCATTTTCTAATTCCAAATTTTTATTTAAAAAGACCATGTTCTATCCCTTCTTGGAAGGTACACATTTATAAATACGGCCATATTGTTTATTAAAAAATCAAGTCATGGCAGGCACATCATTAAGAGAAATCATACAAATAATACCATAGACACGGAAATGCCACTTCAGCAAAATGAGCACCTTTGCTGTTTTATTTTAAAGGCGTCATTTTTATGTGTAACATGTTGCTTCAAATTCTTGAGATATAATAAATATCTAATGATGTCCTTTTATCTTTTATTGTTGAGACTGTAAGTTAGTGGCAGTATTTCTTTCCCATATTTAGACTTTTGATATCATGTCTAATTTCATCTTCCAGAAAATAAATAAGAATTCTTGCTATACTTTATCTAAAAACATCATGTTCAGACAATACAAATATTTGATGATACCTTATTATCCTGGGTTTCAAGGCCAGAAGGCAACCTGGAAGCTATCTATTATAGACACTTGGCCCTCCCTCTTCCACTCAACAGTCATTCCCCAAATGTCCTTGTGTTTTTGTCCTTGACCCAGCTCTGAGACGCAGGGAACAAAGAAGTTACTTTCATGAAGCACCGACAAGTAGTTGTCTCTTTTCTAAAACCTGACACTACTCAGGAGTGGTCTTTCTCTCACTGATCCTCTCAGATGATTAGTGACTTACTGTTTGAAGCTCACGCCTTTCCATTAAGTCATTCTTCCAACCTCTCAGCCAATGAAAAGCCTTGGCTGATGGTCCTTCTCTCCACCCAAAGCCCTGCCATCACCTTGCGTTACTTCAGGGCTCAGAGATCTACTCCTATCACCCTTCCTTCTTCCCCACCTCACTCTCCACTCCACTCCACAGCTTCACCTCAGATGCTGTCATCATCTGCATTTTCTTCACTTCTAATATCACTGGCTTTTAAGCCCATATCTGACCACAACCCTCCTGTTTTTGGTTTGTCCGTTCATGTACTCCAAGCCATAATGCTTCTTTCATCTCACTTGGAAACTCTGGTCACTGAGCATTTTATTTTAGACAAATATATTAGCCTTTGCAGTTTTTTTTATTTCAGTCCTATCTGAATTAGAGCTTGCAGGTCATTCCAATAGTTAAAACAATCTTTCCAATGACCTAAAGTTCCTCTAACCTTTGACTTTGATTTTATTTACTCACAAATCATTAAATTTGGTGAGCCCAACCATTTACTTCCTCTGGGTCATATAACATGGCAGCTTGGTTCTGTTACATTTATGACCTGGTGGGGTCTCAACAATGTGGCATTATATTAGTTCAATCATTAAATCAAACCAAATCATTTTCTTACTCTTCTTAAACCTCTGATCTTGTACCCTTGCCCCTTCCCTAGTACATTACCTCACCTCCTAAGTTACAGAGAAAATAAAATGGACCAAAGAGGAACCTTCTCATGTTTTGAATCAACACCAAATATACAAAAGTATCTTTTCCATATCCATTTTATATTTTTTCTCTATTTCAAAATAAAATCTGACTTTTTTTTCTGACTTTTAACCTAAAGCTAAATCCCTTACTATTTAAGGAGCTACTACAGTTATATTAGGGGAAGGTGATATTGGCTTAGAGTAGAGAGTGATCATTGGTTATATTCAGGATATATCTGGACAGAAGGACCCACAGCACTTCAAAATGGATAAAACATGGAGTGATATAAGGGAAGGAAAAAGACCAAGATTCACTCCTGCGGGTTATGCTTAGGCTGTGGTAGATTAGAATTTATCAGACCATGCACCAAGAACTAGAGAAGCTGAATAAACTACTAGACACATGGGTATACAGGCATCATAGAACTACCAAGTCAGCCAAAATATGGGGTTCTAGGAATGACTCTTCCCCCGCCCCCAAAAAAGAGTACAGAAAGTGAGCCCAACATTCAGTGCTGCTTTCCACTTTGTGATATTTACAGATCCACATGTGGGTAGCACAGAAATTGGCAAGTTGAGCAGAACTCTTAGAACTCTCATGGGGCTAGTAAGACAAAAATGGGAGTTCAAGGCTCGTCAAGAGGGAGGGATCCTGGAAAACACCTCAGATGTTCTATTGAGTCCACTGAAGGGACATACTACATAAGTAAATGTGAACTATAAATGGACCAGACTTCCTAAGACTAAAAATCAAATCATAATCAGCTTAAGGCCTGATTTCTTTAAGATTTTCTCCTATTGCCTGCTAAATGCAAAAGTACATTCTCTGGAGGAAAATAACATCATCCAGAGTCTCAAATTTCATATATTCAATTAATAAATAAGCAATCATATCAAAAAACATGGCTAAATAACTAAAAACCAAGAAAATCACAGAATAGAAATAGATAAACATTGGTAATAACAGTTATCTGGGTATCTGACATGAACTTAAAAAACAAGACAAAACAAAACACTGTCATGGGGTTCCTGGGTGGCTCAGTCAGTTAAGCAGCCAACTTTTGGTTTCAGCTCAGCTTATGATCTCAGGGTTGTGGGATCGAGCCCTGCATCTGCACTCAGCGGGGAGTTTGCTTGAGATTCTCTTCCTCTCCCTTTTCCTCTACCCCCCCCCAACTGTCTCTCTAAAATAAATCTTAAGAAAAAAAGCCCATTGCCATTAATATGCTCAAAAAATAGAGGACTAGATTGTGAAGTTCAGTAGATAGACAAATATAATGAAATATTAAATAGAAATTCTAAGGCTGAAAAACAAAATAATCAAAATTAAGGGCTTAATAGTTGAGTTTAAGTGTACATTAGACACAGTCAAAAGAGGATTAATGAACTGAAAGATAAGTCAAAGAAATTCAGCATAAAGAAGCAAAAGTATGGAAAATGTGTAAGAGATATGTGAAACCTGGTAGAAAGGCTTAGCATTTTGGTTTTGCAGTCCCAGAAGGAAGGAAAAGAAAATGGGGCTGATGCCATATTTGAAAATATGGAAGTAAAAAATTCTCCAAAGCTGGCAAAAACCATAAACCTATAAATGCCATAATGACACATGGATTTTTGATCTAAAAACCTAGGCAAATGATGATGCCATTTATTAAATATGTGTAACACTGAGGAGGAGAAGCTTGAATGGGCTGGGATTAAAGGAATCAAGAATTCAGTTTTGACATGTTAATGTCAAGATGTCTCTTAGATGTTCTTGGAAAAATGTTTCATAAGCAATTCGATATAGAACAAATGTATGAAAAAAATCAGAACCCATAGGTTTTTATTCAATTTCTATCTACCAGGATGTTTTGTGACTGTAGTTAAATTACTATCATTTCCTTTCTCTAAGAATGACTTCTCATTTTTCATTAAGAATAAAAACTTCATTGGGGCACCTGGGTGGCTCAGTGGGTTAAGCCGCTGCCTTCAGCTCAGGTCATGATCTCAGGGTCCTGGGATCGAGTCCCACATTGGGCTCTCTGCTCAGCGGAGAGCCTGCTTCCCTTCCTCTCTCTCTGCCTGCCTCTCTTGTGATTTCTCTCTGTCAAATAAATAAATAAATAAAATCTTAAAAAAAAAAGAATAAAAACTTCATTAAACTACAAGACTATTTGAGTACTTAATGTTCTGTTGAATGTGTATAGTCTTACTACTCTTTGAAATTAAACCAGTCAAAATATAATGTTTAAAGAACTCACAAAAACATGAAAAGTAAATGTCTCTATGGTACTTAGATTTAAGATTTGGTGAATAATATTTGACAGTCAGGATGGATGTATATGTTATTTAAAACAGGAGGGGAGCGCCTAGAAAGTAGACA
The DNA here is from genome assembly GCF_922984935.1 of Meles meles. Taxonomy (NCBI): domain Eukaryota; kingdom Metazoa; phylum Chordata; class Mammalia; order Carnivora; family Mustelidae; genus Meles; species Meles meles. The sequence goes on along the minus strand of NC_060066.1, from coordinate 62,265,575 downwards.
TAAAGAAGAGAAATTTTCCAGAGATTTAGCTCTGGCCAAACTGATACATAGGATCCAGTTTAAGGAAGAGATTCCAGCAAATGAACCTAGGGAAGGAGCAGCCAGTTGAAATGGGAGAAAATCCAGGAGAGTGGGAAGACTCAGAAATCAAGTAAATAAAGCAAGTTTTGACCACTAATACTGGATGCTACTGAAATGTTGGGGTGAAAACTAGGAGTCAACCATTGGAACTACAAATTTGGGAGTTACTGGTGGCCTTGAGAAGGCCTGGTCTAGTGAAGTGGTAGGAATGAAATTGTGATTTGAATGGGTTCATGAGAAAATGAGAGATTTGTACTTCTGGTAATGGTATTTTAAGCCATTTATTTCCTCACCGTAGGAAAACTTAAAAATCTGGATGAAATATTCATAAAATCTTCTCAAATCATTAAAGAGCTAAAAGAGTATTGAGTAACTCCAGGGATAAGAAGGAGAAGAAAGTATGAATCCAGAGAAGGAAGTCTGTAATATGGAGCTGTTTTTGTTTTAGGGGTATTTGTAAACTATGAAAATGTGACCAAGAGAGTAATCAGTATATCTAGTAGTTTCAACAAATTGGGGAGCTAAAATTTTACTCTAGAATCTTCCAAGGGAGAGTGTTAGTAAACCACCATGGGCTGAGTTAGTGCCCTGAAGGGAAGCACACTAAAAAAAGAGACAGGAAGGACAAGTAAAACAGTTTCTGTGCTGACTACCCTATTCAACTCATCTCCTTAGTTCAGAAAAATCTTGAGCCCTGAAATTAAATTGAAATGACCCCAGAGTGTTATTTTTCTCATGTATTTGTTGGAAGCAAATACAGAAACCAAAAACCTCTTACATGGGTAGATGAATAGATATGTGATAAGGAAATGTGTAGTCAAATGTGAAAGGTATAGATTTCGTAGTTAATATAGAAATGTTTGCTATAAAACTCATTTTTTTCTGTAATTTTGAACATTTAAAAAATAAAATATTGGCAAAAGATGACTGTTGTCTATAAAGGAAAGTAATATTAGCTTAGGTCTCAGATCATGTTCCAAAATTATTTTTCAAATACAATGTCCACCAAAAAATCAAATACAATGAGGCATACAAAGAGTTAAGACAACAGGAACAAGAACAAGCACAGACAATAGATGGAGACTTACAGATATTCCACATGGTGGAGATACCAGACACAGACTGTAAAGCAACCATGATTGCTGTTTAGAGAAAAAAGAGCTCAACTTAAATTCAGCAACAAGTTTTAAATCGAAGCATGATATTGCATATGTGAAATGAACCAAATAGAAGTTTTAGAACTAAAAACTGTAATCACTAAAATTGATAACACAATAGCCGAGTTTAAGAGCAAAATAAACTTAGCAAAAGAGAGAAACAGTAAACTTGATAACTAAGAATAAATGGTATATAATAAAGCATGGAATAATAAAAATAAAAGAGATACATGACAGATAATGAAGAAAAATTCAGTGAGTTGCTCTCACACATATTCAGTTTGGGACCTAAAGTGGAGATGAAGAGTGTAGAAGGTACAATATTTAAAGTGATTATGGATTTCAATTTTTTAAAAAGCGGTGAAAATTACCAGTCCACCAAATTTAAAGTTTAGCAAATCTAAAGTCATAGAAAATAAGAAGAAATCCATGCCTTGATGCATCAGTAGAGAAACTGCCAAAAAACAAAGACAAAGAGAAAATCTTGAAAGTAGCAGGTGTGGTGCTGGTACAGGGCAGATTACTCTAAGAAGTAACATTAGACTGAGAGCTACTTCTCAATAGCAACAAAGCTAGAAGACTGGGGAATAATATCAGTAATATATGAAAAATCCCTCTGCCAACCATTCTTTATCCAGTAAACCTTTATTCAGTAAAGAATTATTTTAGGAATGAAGGTGATACAAAATATTTTCAAACAAAAAATGAGAGCAATTGCTACCAGAAGATCTATTAAAGCAAAGGTTTTTGTTTGTTTGCTTGCAGAAGAATAAGTTTTTTGTTTTTGTTTTTGTTTTGTTTGGTGTTTTTTGTTTTTTGTTTTTTCAGGCAGAAGAAAAAGGATTCTAGTCGGAACATAAGAAATGCAAGAAGAGATGCAGAGAAACAAAAATTACAAAATGCAGGTAATTGTAAACAAATACTGACTGTATAAAACAAAAATAAAAATGTGCCATGTGGACAAAGTTATGCAGAGAATTAAAATACATAATAGTTACCTAAATAGAGAGGACAATAAATTAAATTCTTGCTTTGTCCAGAACAAGGGCAAGAGTATCAATTAACATGATTTTTTTTAATGTAAAAGTTTTCTTTATTGTTTCCTTCTTGTACATGCAATATCTTTAGGATTCTTTAAAAAATGGTTTTATTGAAGTATAATACAGTAAAGTAATAAATTTTGTACATACACCCATGAAACAGTCGCCACAACCAATATAATGAACTATACATGCACCTCCACAGTTTCCTTGTGCTTCTTTGTAATCTCTTCCTGCCTCCCACCCCATTCCCAGGCCATGACTAATCTGCTTGCTATCACTATAGGTTAGCATTTACTAGATATTTATTTAAATGGAACCATTGAGTATATCCCCTTTCCTCTGGCTTTTTTTTACACAGCATAATTATTTCATGATTTATCCATGTTGTTCCATGAAACAGTAGTTTTTTGATTGATGATTTGTATTCTATTGCATGGATATAGGACAATTTGTTTATTAATTCACCTATTGATAAATATATGGCCAGTTTCCAGTTCTTGGCTATTTCATATAAAACTGCTATGAGCATTTGTTTACTACTCTTAGTATTTATCACAGTATACACTATAAAATACATCCTCAGATAAAGTATATATATATATATATATATATATATATATATACATATATATATATATACACACACACACACACACATACATACATATGTACTTTCATTTATCTTGAGTAAATACTTAGAATTAGAATGGGTGGATAATATGGTACATATATGTTTAACTGAAAAAAAAAACCTGACAAACTAATTTCTAAAGTTGTACTATTTTATATTTCTGTCAGTACTTCATTAGAGTTTTAACTGCACCATATATACTCACTAACACAGAGTAAGGTCAGTCTTTAATTTTAGGCATTCTAATAGGTGTGTAGTAATAGCTCATTGTGACTTTAGTTTGCATTTCCCTAGGGACTAAGCAAGTTGACCATCTTTTCATGAATTTACTTACTATCTCTATATCTTTGTTGAAGGGTCTGTTCAAATCTTTTGTCTATTTTTAAAATTTAATTGTTTTCTTGAGTTTGAGAGCTCTCTATATTTTCAGGAAACAACTTTGATTTTATTTTTTGTTTTTTAGATTTGTGATTTGTAAATATTTTCTCTCAGTCAGTAGCTTATTTTCAGTGTCTTTCAAATAGCAGAGTCTTGGGATGCCTGGGTGGCTCAGTCAGTTAAGTGTCTGCCTTCAGATCAGGTCATGATCTCCAGGTCCTGGGATGGAACCCTTATCAGGTTTCATGTTCAACAGGGAATCTGCTTCTCCCTCTCCATTTGCCCCTTCCCCCACTCATGTTCTCTCTCTCAAATAACAAATAAAATCTTTAAAACAAATTAAATAAAAAACTCATTTAAAAAACCAAATAGCCATTCATCTGTTAATGGACATCTGGGTTCTTTCCATAGTTTGGCTATTGTAGACATTGCTGCTATAAACATTCGGGTGCACGGGCCCCTTGGGGTCACTGTGTTTGTATCTTTAGGTTAAATACCCAGTAGTGCAATTGCTGGGTCATAGGGTAGTTCTATTTTCAACATTTTGAGGAACCTCCATGCTGTTTTCCAGAGTGGTTGCACCAGCTTGCATTTCCATATTTGAGAGACATAGAGAGAGTAAGAGAGAGAGAGTAAGCACTAGCGAGAGCCAGGGAGTGGGAAGGGAAGAAAGGAGGGAAGCAGTAGAGGGAGAAGCAGGCTTTCCATTGAGCAGGGAGTCTGATGTAGGGCTCAATCCCAGGACCTGGAGATCATGACCTGAGCTGAAGGCAGATACTTAACTCACTAAGCCACCCAGGCACTGGCATAGTTCTTTATTTTAATAAAGTTCAATTTATCAATTTATTCTTTTATGGATAGGGTTTTGTTGTCATATCTAAGAAATCTTACATAGAATTTGTTTCTTATAGGAAGTGCACAATTGAGTAAATAAAATCTAAAATAAAATCTAATTTGACAATCTGCAATTTTAAGTTAGAGTCTTAGACCATTTACATTTAATGTGATTATTGGTATGGCTGGATTTAAATCTACATTTTATTATTTGTTTTCTATTTGTCCCATGCAGAACTGACTATATAACTTGTGTGGTCCAGTGAACATGAAATTGTAGGGTCTTTGTTTATAAATTATTTTTTCAAAATAGTAACAACAGAGCATTAATCCAAATTCAGTTCCCTTCTAAGTGCAAGACTTCAAATGACTACACAGGTCGGATGTCTACCAACCTGGTTCTACTCCCATCTGTTCTTGTTTCTCGGTTTTCCTTTTTTCTACTCTTTTTAGATTGAATGATTTTTTTTTTAATGAATTCAACTCTATTGTTGACATATTAACTATAACTCTTTGCTCATTATTCTAGTGGTTGCTTTTTTTAAAAAAGATTTTATTTATTTATTTGATAGCCAGAGATCACAAGCAGGCAGAGAGGCAGGCAAAGAGAGAAGAAGGGAGGCAGGCGCCCTGCTGAGCAGAGATTCTGATGCAGGGCTGATCCCAGGACCCTGGGATCCTGACCTGAGTGGAAAGGCAGAGACTTTAACCCACTGAGCCACTCAGGAACCCCTAGTGGTCGCTTTGATGTGTGTGTTTGTGTGTGGGGTGTGTGTGTGTGCACGCGCGTGCGTGCGTGTGTATACATACTGTTGTAAGGATCTATCCTTACAACAGTATACTTCCATTTCCCCTGTTCCTGCTTGTCTGCTATTTGCAGCCATATGTTTTACTTTTGTATATGCTTTGAGCCCGTAATACATTATTATTTTGCTTTAAATGGTTTATTATCTTTCAAGGATGTTTAAGAAGCAAAACTATTTATGTTTACCCATGTAGTTACCATTTTTTATTCTTTTCATTCTTCTGTATAGATACAGGTTTTCATCTGGTATCATTTTCCTTCAGCTTTTAAGGACTTTTTTTTTTTTTTTTGGTGCATGTCTGCTGTCATCTTTAACTTTGCTCTTCTCTTTCTTGTGCTTATTTTAAAGATTTTTGTCTTTATCATCTTTATCACTGAGATCATAATTTGATCATGATGTTTCTTCTGTTTGACGGTGCTGAACTTCAAGAATGTGTGGATTAACAGTTTTCATCAAATTTTAAAATTTTTTGGCCATAATTTTTCCAGTATTTTTTCTTTCCCCTTTCGTCTTTCTTCCCTGAAGACATTCCAGTATCAGGTACATTTGGCTGTACAAAGTTGTCCTAAAGTTTAATGGCCATTGATCCTCTGTACCTTTTTTCAGTCCTTTTTCTGTTGCACTTTGGATTGTTTTTATTGTTATGTCTTCAGGTTTCCTTATATTTTCTTCCACAATGTCTAATCTGTCATTAGTCTAATCTAGTGCATTTTTTTCTCAATCATTGTGATTTTTTAAGAGAAATTTCATTTGTGTTTTTTAGATTTTTCCTGTCTTAACATATTCTGTCTTTCCTCTAAGATAATTACTATTTTAATATACTTTACTATTAATTCTATCATTCATATCATATAAGAGTGAGGTTCAATTGATTGATTTTTTTTCCTCCTCATTATGGGTTATAGTTTTCCACTTCTTTTCATGCCCAGAGACTTTTAATTGGATGCCAATCATTGGGTATTTTACTCTTTGGGTTACTAGATATTTCTGCATTTTTATAAATTTTCTTGAGCTTTATTCTGGAATATGGTTAAGTTATTTGAAATCAGTTAGATTTTTGTAGTCTTGTTTTAGCCTTTGTGACAAGGGACAAGAGCAGCAACTACCTTATGGTAATTTGTCCCCAGCACTGAGGTGAGACTCTTTTTAGTAATTAAATGATTCATGAATTTGAGATTTTCCATTCTGGCTGTTTTAATCAGCTATCGTAAGACCCACAGACATGGAAATGACTGTCATGAAAGAAATTTTTTTTACTTTTGTTTTTGTCTTGTTTTGTTTTTACTGACAGTTCTCTAGAGACAAAAAGCATGGCCCATCATGCAGGGCTACATGGGAAAGCACCAGGATCAGTCAGGAAGCAAAAGGAGTACGGGGAAGCGTGGGCAAAGTCTTTACTGTGGCTTTCATGGGAGGGAATAAGTGAAGCAAAGTAAACTGCTGAACAGCTTTAGGACTGAGTAGTTTGGAAAATCATGGTGGGCTCTGGGCTACAGGGGTATTCCCTAGTTGTCTGGTACCTGAACTGGGGTAATTAGGACAGAGAAATATTGTCTTCTCAAGTGTTGGATAGAAGAGATAGTTGAAGGTTTGGACTCTATTATTTGGTTTGCATATAAGGTATGCTTGCACAGGTTTCATTTGTTATTTCTAGGAATTAATTAGCTAGTCCTGGAAGGGGTAGTTACTTCTCAGTCAGGAAAATCCCAGATCCCAGTGCATCAAGAATACGGAAAATAAAAAAAATAGAGTAATACAGGAGCAGACACTATTCCTGTCCCCACTGATCTGAGGGTACTCTCCCCTCTCACATTTTGGGCAGTTTTTTTTTCCCCAGCCTTCGGCAATTTCCTCATAGGCACTCAAGGGCATACTGGAGACAAACTTTCTGCATATCTCCTGAGTTCCTCCTCCATGCAATTCTCTCCTCTTTGGTACTCTGCCTTATGGAACCTAGCAACTTTTGCTCCCCTCCATTCTCAGTCCCACCTCTACAGTTAGAAATACCACCTAGCTTTCCTTTGGATAGCCCTCTTTTCAGCACAACCTGTACTGCTTTCTCCAGGCATTAAGCAGAGGTAATTGCAAGGTTCACCTCATTAATTCCTTGCCTTTTGGGGATCACACACCTTAGGTTACATATATCCAATGTCTTTAGAAAATTTTTGTAATATATATATTTCATCTGGTTTTTCAGTTGTTTCAGGTCAGAGGATAAATTAAACCATTCTTACCCAAGTTTGTCTGGAAGCAGAAATCTAACATTAGATTTTGATGACTCAGGGGTACATATTATAATTTCTAGGATAAGAACTAATAAAATATCCAAAAGCCCATGCAACTTCCAAATCAATAAAGAAATTATATTGGAAAAAATAATCTAAACTAAGGCAAGAATGGAGTGAAAAAGTAATAAAGACCAAGCAAAAACAAAATTATGGTAGACTTACATTACATTTGAAATATGTTATATTAAAAATTGCATTAGTAATTAAAAATTAAGTATACTAAATTATGCAATGAAAAGGCAAAGGTTATCCTGCATTAACTGAAGCCCAGCCATATATATATACATATATGACAAAAAACAAATGATGAGAATAAAGTTAGAAAAAGAACTTCAACTCAATCCAAAAAGAACAAGTGATAAAAATAAGAGCAAATATTAATGAAACAGCTATAATGAAAAAAGAATCTAAAATATCTTTAGCTATTAAAGAAGTAGAATCTGTAATTTTGAACCTTCAACAATAATCAAATGAAACCAAACCGAACAACCCTTTGGGACTGGATGGATCAGTGCCAACTCTACAATTTAAGAAAGAACTAAGGCACAAACTTTTCCAGAGAATTGAAAAAGAGGAAGCACTTCCTATCTTCTTTTTATGAGGCCAGCATAACCTTAACATTTAAGCCTGATGAACGTATTGTAAGAGAGGAGTAATTTAGGCTGATGTTGTTTATGAGTATAGATTAAAAAAATATTTTACACAAAATATGTGCAAGCAGAATCTGGCAATACATAAATTAGCCAATAGCTTATGACCAAATTGGATTGGTTCCAAGGATATAATGTTGATCCATCATTTGTAAAACATCTCTAGGCAGGTTTGTCATATTCCTTTAAAGGAGTAAAGGAGAAAAATTATAGGACTATTTCAAAAGATGCAGAAAAACATTTAATAAAATTTATATTCATTTCTGATAAATATTCTTAGCAAACTAGGACTAGAAGGGAACCTCCTTATCTCTAAAACATCTGCAGCTAATATCACACTGTGGACGGACCACATGATCAATAGGAGTTGGCAATGTGATGTAGCTGTCAAAGAACTTGACACAGTCTTTAAAGATTTTATTTATGTATTCAACAGAGAGAGATAGAACACAAGCAGAGGGAGCAGGAGAGGGAGAAGTAGGCTCCCTACTCAGCAGGGAGCCAGATGTGAGACTTGATCCCAGGACCCTGAGATCATGACCTGAGCCAAAGTCAGACGCCCAACCAACTGAGCCATCCAGGCATCCCTGACCCAGTCTTTTAAAGGAAGCACAGTGCTTTGCTCCAGGAAGGCTAGTCCTCCTATACCCTGCTTAGGTTAGATAATACCTGAACTATTGTGCTGGTTTCTTGGGGCCCAAGTCTAATAGGAACATGGGCAAACTGAAAAGACCCAAAAGATGATGAATGCCATAAATTATGGTAAGGGAGCAATGGTGGAAACAACTAAAAAGAAGACTTAACAAGTAGCCAGTGTTTCCTGGGGAGAAGATCTAAACTTACTTTGAGTATCTAGGGGAGAGTATAATTGGTACTAGAGAAGAGCAGTTAAACAAGATAGATGCACTTAGGAACTGCACAAGGAAGAGATTTTTAACAAGTAAAATTCTGAAAATGAGAACCATCTGCTAAGTTCTCTGATGCTGTTAGTGTTTATTAAGAAGCTGGATGAGCCTTCCGCAAGGATATTACAGAAAGGATTGGGTTGAATTAGCATCTAAAATGACTTCGAACCCCAAGATTCTGTAATTCAATAATCATAGATCAGAATTTTAATGCTTTTTACAAAAAGGCCGTTGCAAGCTTACAACACGATGCTTACGGCAACAAACACATCCATACCAGAATAGTTCCAAGTGTTCATTGCTTTGTACTTCTTTTCTGAATTTTGTTTGAAATCACTGATAAAACCCACTCTCTAAGAGGATATTTTGCTCACGCTGTCATTGGTAAACTCTGAAGGCATTTTAGTTAGACTCTAGGTCAGTCACCAGAACGTTGCATATGGTATAGGTATCCTCCGCTTTTTGAAAGTTCATGTTATGCCACTTTCCTTTCACAAAGACTGACATTAGCACCCGCTTTTGCTAAGCAAAAGAAATCCGAAAATTTTCCCTTTTACAAAAAAAGTCAAAAAGCAAAAATAGTGTTTCTTCAACGTTTGACTGCAAGCCTTTGTAGAAGTAGCATATAATCAGCCCACCGAGAGTGGCGCCCCCAAGCGCCTTCCCGAGGAACTACACGCAGCCCCTCAGCAGCGAGCCGCCGTGGCTTTGAACTGTGTGCCTGAGCATCTGTGCCCTTTCTCCATTTATTTTGGGCAGCCCTTACTGAAGTGTGTCTGAAAGTATCCGAAACGCCCAAGAGAGGTTATTATTTTTTTTCTGAAGTCTGGGAATTCTCAGAAATGTTTCCATATAAATTAATGGTTATGACATCTTCCTTATATGCTATTTCAGCTCATGAAAGTTTTCACAGGAATGTTGTACTTTTGGGATAGTGGGGAAAACATGGGTTTAGAGGTCCATCGCTTAGACTCTCCTTTTGGAGTGAGGATGCTTAATGAATGGAACTCTGGAGGAAGTTAAATTGGTTTTTCAACGTCCCTGGATTTGCTCATGATTTCTTAAACTTTTCTCATCCGTTATACTCTATTTGCATATCATGCTTATCATTTGCATATCATGCTGCTTTTGAAACTGGTTCTATTTATAAACTGGCTTTCATACATCACTTTAGTTTAACAAATTTTAAATAACAGCAAAAACAGCATTTAAACAAAATTTCTCATCTAAATTTCTTGAGAATTATCACCTTCTTAACTGTCTTAACATACATGTCTAACTTATTTTCCTGAATAGTAACTATCTCTTATTTGAGCTGTGTTCCTTTAAAATTGTATGCCATTTCTGGTGGCTCATGAACACCTCAAATTGCTATCAAATATGGCCATATATATATATATGTATATATATATATACATATATATATATATCTCAGTTCCATAAAAATATCTAGGTGGTTCTAACATCTTGTTAGAGAATTTGTGAATTCCTCTCTTTTTCCCTAGCCATTAATGGTTCTTTTCAAGCAAAAGTTTTGTTAGCTTAGTAGGGAGAGAGAGTGAATCACAAAGTAAAGTCCTGAAAAGGAGTGCTGGTTGGAAGACCTTCCCGATGCTGTGTCCAGTGTCTGAAAACCCTTCCCAGTCTCATGTTTTATCTCTTCAGAAACATCTAAGCATTGAGACAACAGTTAATGTCAAGGTTAGCAGTCTTCATCTGAATCCCAGTAACGTATCAAAAGAAGTTACACCCATGACTACCTTTTTTTGCTATCCTTTGATTAATGAATTATTCAGATTGTCATTATTTAATACCACCTGTTCCCCTAGTTATAATTCTTACTGTATGTCTGCTCTGGTTGAGAAAAGCTTATGAATAGAGACTATTTGTTCTCTTGTTTTAAATACATAATTTTATTTTAACAAATAGATATTTATTACTTTATGCCTTATTATTTTACATATGACTTTATCAAACTTAAATTTTTAGTCTGGCAGGAATAATTATATATTGTTAATGCTGACCTATTTTTCAAGTGCAATTAAAGATATTTTTGAGGATTACTTCTTTTCAGATCAGTATTTGTTTTTACCTCCACATAAATTTTAATATTACTGCAGGTATGTGTGTAGTCTTAAGGAATCCTTCTTAATTTATTTTTAAAATTACCTAAAAATTTCAGCAAATATTGAAATTATGCTATTATTACGGCTAATATAAATCTTAAATGGTGCACAATATTTTAAATAACACACTAGTAACCCATAAAATAACATTTGTAGGAAATATTAACACTTAAAATCTCATATTATAGATTTTTACATGATTGAGCTCTATAAAATTTTTGCAAATTGAAACATTTGAATGACTAAAAGCAGGTACTTTAGTAATACACATCTCTAATTACCTCCAAATTCATCCATATAGAATTTCACAAAATAGGTCATAAGCACCTGTATTATAATTTTGTGAAATGAAGTTGCATTGTATATAATAAATTACAAAGCATTTAGAAAGACTCAAAATGCATGAGTGTTTTACTGTATAACCTAATGTTTTGTAGAATTTGGTATAACGTTGGTATAACGTTAAAATGTTTTGGGTTTCTGCCAAGAGAAATTAGTTACTAGAAATGCTGGAAGAAATTTATTCCAACCTGGTCCTATAGCATAGACCCTGAGGGCACTGTTAGAGCAATAAAGAACAATAAAAAATCAAGAACTAGTTGGAAAAACAATACAAATCAGAGTAGTAATTTTATGCTAAAGAGACAAAAACCATCCTTAGGAGCTGGTTTTCCCAGAACAAAAATCAAGCTAGTCTTTTGTCTATCTTCATTTAATAAATTTATTTCCTAAATAAATCAAAAGTGAGTGAACTTTTAGCAATAGAGTCGGGTTTTAAAGAGATATTCTTCCACAGGATTGTAAAAAGAAGATAATTCAGAATTTTTGTGCTTTATGATTTGCAATCAGATTTGAAAATGACATAAAGAACTGTAAACATCTAATTAGTGGGTGTAATGAAAATAAACTCAAAACTACACAACTCAAGATTCTGAACTGTGCTAACCAAAACAGTGTCAGGTGTGGCTCCATAAATTTTAATTTTAATTGATCAGATAAAATTAAAAATTTATTTCCTTCATTGCATTAGGCACATTTCAAGTGCTCAGTAGCCAAATATGACCAGTGACTATTGTATTGGACAGCACAGTTATAAATCATTTCGTCATCACAGAAAATTCTATTGAGGAGATACTTCCCCTATGCAGAAACATGTATGGCCCAACTGGTCCTTTTACTCTTTTTTTTCCTCTTTCAATTTTTATTTAATCAGAAAAACAATACATTCCAAACAGTCATTCTCTGTTTCTTTTGGAAAAAATAAGGGAGAGGGGTCAGGGGATGCCTTTAGGGGATGGACTCTTGATTTCAGCTCAGGTCATGAACTCAGGGTCCTGAGATCCAGCTCTGCATAGGGCTCCATTCTGTGTGGAGCCACCCTAAGAGTCTCTCTCTCTCTCTCTCTCTCCCTCTCCCCCTCTTTTGCACATTCTCTCTCTCTCTTAAAAAAAAAAAAAGTCTATTTTTGCTAATGACAACCATAACTGACAAAAACTGACCAGTTCTTAAAACAAAAAAAAAACAAAAAAACTAAAACTTTAGTACTTGACAAGCCACTACTATTTTGCATACCAGCATTTTAGTAGTAGAATCATTTGACACTAGATCGTTAAAATTGTAAGGAAATAAATCATCAGTACAAAACGTATGTGTGCACTGAGATGGATAGTTCAGTTATTGAGAATGGACTTGGATCTCTATAGTCTGGTCTGCCTTAGATCCCACTGCTGTTTTGAGGAAGAGTTTCACATGGTCAACTGGGAAGAGAGAAAGCCAAAAAATCATCCTGCAGGTTGGTCTTGCTGGGATGTCCTCGGGCTTGTGACTCAGGAGAGCAACTGAACCAGAAAATGGGTTGGAGTTAGGGTCAGAGGGACAGGAAAAATGTTAAACCATGTAAATTCCAACTTTCAGAAACCAATTCCGTGAAAACCACAGTGACTCAGCAGGAAAAATGCTTATTTGAAGAAGTATCTCTAAATTGGAGACTCTCAAACTCTGCATTTGATTAAGTCCACTTAAGAAGAAAACACCCTCATTTTGTGTGGGTCTGTTATCTTCAAATGATTAAAATGATATCATTACCACTTATAAATTTTATATCTCTCTTAAAGATTACATTTAAAAAACCCACTTAAATGATACCATGCTGCCATAAAAGGCAGTTTCTCTTCTCACTGAAATAATATTCCCTTAGGGTCAGATTTACATCTCATTGCAATGCCATGGGAGATTTAGGCTCCAAGAAAGCAAAGAGAATCCTCATAGAGTTACATAGGATGAAATTTGGCTCAGACATTATTTTTTAGATGGAAACTGATAAACAGAATAAAAGTTAAAATATACAGAAATGGGGATCCAAGGTAACAATGCCAAAAGAAAGGGGCCTTTTGTTGTTGTTGTTTCCAGGTTGTTTTTGTCTCCCTTCCCTGTGCTATTTTGACCAGTTTTCCCCTGGTCTCCTTTATGCTTGTGCTATTAGGGCCTGTTAGTATGAAAAACTAGGAATTCAAGTAGAAATAAAATGATTCCTTGTCCTGCTTATCTTCCCTAATGATGAGCTCTGAGTTGCATACTCTCTGTGTCTCAAACTATGACATAAAAGACCAGACTCTTGGCTGAAATTATTCCTTGCGACATGCTAACCATGGTGCAGCAAGTACACAAACTGCCCCATCTACCCTTTTCAAGAGACATCAGCCTGTGCTGTGACATTCTTATCTTCAGAAAACCAGATCTCATACTTAATAGAATTGTGAAATAAAGTCCAAGATATTCATGTTTCAAGTGTAGAAATGATAAATTTCATTGTTTTTTTTCCCCTATGATCCCTTTTGTGTTTTTATGTCTTTGCTTCATCTTTGTTTTCTTGGTATCATACACTATTCTAGTATATTTTTGTGGCAATTTCGAGAAGGGATTAACTATGGTCTATTGTACCTATTATTTCAAATAGTCTCTAACAGCTCTTTGTAATTTAAAAAATCCAGACTGTGGAGTTCTCTCTCATTCTCGGAAAAACACAATTTACTTTCTAGTTGCATGTAGTATTTCTCTATTACATATTCTGGGTTGCTCCGAAATTACTTTTTGGTTGATATTATTTGGATGAAATTCAATTCTACAACCATAAACCATCATGCAGAATGGGGGAAATGTTATTTTATACCTGCATTAGGCATATTTTCAGATATTCCTAAAATGCTAATTGGTTATTTTAGAGACATAAAGTCAGCTAATCCCATGAAGTCTGTAAAAGGAGTTTATGTACCTCAAACATTGCTTTATTTCTGGTGCTGTGGTATCTGTGTATGGTTTCTAGTCTGTGAGCTGTGGTTGATACATTTCAAAATCCCAGGTGCTTTTCTTTTTTTTTTTTTTTCCAGGTGCTTTTCTGATAAAGAAGCCCATTCTGCTATAGCTTGTAACCTGAAAAACCATACCATTGTATTCAGAGAATTTGTACCATGTTCAGGGCAGTGCATGCAGTCCTTAAATATCTTACTGTCTTATTTAATTAGAATAATTCCCTCTTTTAAAAAAATATTTTATTTATTTATTTGACACAGAGAGAGAAAGCACACAAGCAGGGGGAAACGCAGAGGGAGAGGGAGAAGCAGACTCCTTGCTGAGCAGGGAGCCTGATGCAGAGCTCAATCCCTGAACCTCAGGATCATGACCTGAGCTGAAGGCAGATGTTTAACCTACTGAGCCACCCAGGTGCCCCAGAACAATTCTCTTTTTATCCCTACTTTATAGACAAGTAAACTGAGCCCAGAGATGTCAAGTAACTTGGCCAGGGTCTCAAAACTAGAAAACAGTAGAACCATAATTTGGCATCAAGGAAATCTGACTTGAGAAAATCCATCATAATGAGGAGAAAAGTGCATCTGGAAACTTAAACCATCATGAGGAATAGTGAAGACATTTCTTTATTTAGTTTCTAATTACTATTTAAGTCTCATGATATACACAAGATCATAATGACTTTGTTATTTAAAGGGACTGAGAGGAACAATGTTCAACCTATTGGACACCTGCCACGTGCTCAGCATTGTGTCAGGAAGGCATTTTGGTCATCATTTAATATGATTATAAGGAAGTTTTAAAATGCTGTTTGATTTCCTATTATGCCAAAATAAGGATACTTCTTTTTTAGTATTCAAGTTTCTGAAACTACATCCGAAACTACTATGTTGTTAAAATATATCTAAAGGAAGAGATTACTGTAAAAAGATCAGTAAGATTAGAAACGAATGATTCAATCGAAAGGTTAATTGCCCATTTTCAACATCTGTTACAATATGGAGACTTTTTTTTATATATAAGCATATAACATTATGGTAGTGTACAATATGTTAAAAAGATGACACTGTATTTTTGAAAGGAGGAAGACATAAATCCGTTACCTATCCATCCTTCCATCCATCAAAATATTCATATATCTATTTATCCTTCCATGTATCTATTTTATTTTCATACAAGAATCTTTGTAAAGAATTATGGTTTTTGTCGCCTTGTGCCCTTTACGTGTAATAGCTCCAAATATCTTTTTGCAGATAGACTGCAATCCCTAATAGCTATATGGAGTCATTAAATTTTCTTTCCTCTGCTTGGTGGTTGCTCCAAGGAAAAGATGACAGAGAAGGAAGTTGCTCTCTGTTGGAACAATATAGCTCAATTTTCCTGTCTTCAGTTTCCCTGAGTTTCTCTGACAATTGACACTGAGACAATTGACACAATTGTCACTATTTGCCCCGGTGTAGCCTCTGGTCAATTCTAGAACCATCAAGTGCCAGGTAGAGGTTATTATTCCATCTGAGCAGCCTGGCTGACCAGATAAAGCAGGGGCGAGGCCTGTACTTGTGGAGGGGGATAGTGTGGAGGGGGCTGTCGGGGTGGTTTCAAGCAAAGACTTGTTTGTGGGAATGAAGGGACCGAGGGAAATCTAACAAATGGTGGTGGCATGTAAGTTAATGCCTGTAAGCCTCAGAAAGACAGAGGAAACTAGTCTTTTGCCCAAAGGGAATACACAGCTACTCCTACCCTCGGACTGTGGGGAACAAGAGACATTTTCCATCTTTATCAGAAAGTTAGCCAGAATCAGACCCGGTTATCCTCTCTAAAATGTAATCTCCAAAGCATGAATGCTAAAATATACATACTTGTATCTGCAAGGCTACACCATATTGTCCAGCACATTGCTGTTGCTCAGTATGTGATTTACAATGAATGGTGGTGTGAGCAGAAGAATTTGAATGTTGCATTACAAACAAAATGTATTAAGAGATCACAGTCAATGTACTGTTGGAGACGCTGGTGAGAAAAAGCCAGAGACACAGGTGAGTGTTGTGGTGGTGTATGAACAATCTGGAGGACTTGTCTGTATTCACCCTAAACCCTATTCTCCCACCCCACCCAATTTTAGAGGACTGCAAATGACAATCTGGGGATCCCTTGGGTCTGGGAAAGACTGATCACAGAAAGAGAGGAAAGACTTAAGGGGATATGAATGTATCCACCCAATCACTATTCCTCTCATTGACCCATTCATTAATCCATGAAGCGTTTATCAAAGACTTGCCATGCACTCCAGTAGCTGCTCTGGGAACTAGGGGTACAAAGATGAATAAGATGTTGTCATTGTCCTTACAGATTTTCAGTCGAGTGAGAGAAATAATTATAACAAACTATGGTAAGTGCCAGGACAAAGAAATGGAACTAACAAGGGCATTCTGGGACCACAGACTAGAGCCACTTACCATAGCCCTAAATATCAGAGATTTCCTGCTGGAAGAGATGCCTGAGCTAAGTGATGAAGGTTGAGTCTACCTTAGTCAACTATGTATATAAGAGGAGAGAAAAAGTTGGAGTGTAGAAGAACATTCCACGTAGAAATTAGACATATGCCAAAGTATAGTCATGACACAGCCAGACATATTTAGAAAACTACTTGAATTTCAGCCCATGGAGACTGTGGTTGAGGTAGGAAATGACAGGAGATGAGCTTGAAAAAAAATGGGCTGTGGCCAGAGGATGCATTCAAAGAAACTTGGCATCTAATTTTTAGGGCAATGGGAAACCATGGAGGGGTTGAAGAAATGTGATGTGATCAAATTTGCATTCAGAGGTCTCTCTTGTGTGTGTGGAGGATGGTTAGTGAGATCTTTACAGTAGTCCTGGGAGAGGGACCATGAAGTTTTGCCATAGGCTATGCCAGTAGGGATCAGTAAGGACAAGGAAGGTAGACCAGTCAAAGATGTCTCTATTTTCTGGCTTGAATAACTGAGTGACTGATGATGCCTCAATTTGGGCAAAAGAATGTAAAAGAAATAGGTTCTGAAAGAAGGTGACAAATTCAGATTGGAATAGATTGAGTTTTAGGGGATGGAGATAAATCCAGGTGATGTGCATGAGTTCTACCCCTAACAGGGAGGATGAGTGTAGTTTGTAAATAGAATGTTTCCCAAATGGGTGGTCACTGAAATTGAGTAGATTATGCAATCCAGGGATAATGGGTATACTCAGAAGCTTAAGGAACATTGGGAGAAGGAAAGGGAGCTCTCCACTAAGAGAAAGCATAGTTGGAGAAGCATAAGGGATATATATAGTCAAAGTATGGCGTCCTCTTGACACCTCCCCTTTATATGCTTTTGTTCTGTGCTCCTGTAACATAAGCATATTAAAATACCCACTGCATAGTTCTGATGATATTGATATTCTTCCTTTTACATCTATCCTTTCCCACCAGAAGTGAAGGATCCTACTGAACTGGGACTAGATCTTGGGCATCATTCTATCTCACAGCACAGAAGACACATTTAGTATATAGTAAGTATTCAATAGGTTAGGCATTCACAACACATATGTATTCACACATGGACTCATATTCTTCTCTTTCTTGAGACTATTTTTGTCATAAGTTATAAACTCAACTTGAACTTGATAGGAATGGGCTCATGATATCCAAGGAAGAGTTGAACATTCACATTTTGTGAATGATAGAGAAGGAACCATGCTTCAGGAACAACAGGAATCAGGAAACCTAAGCCCATCAAGGCATTTTTATCTTTCATTTTTGGCTGCATTCTCTCTCCAGATGGCTTTTTTTCCCCCTTTTTTAAACAAACTGGGAAACTGCTGGGTAAATGCTGGTAACTCTTACATTTTGCATTTTATAGCTTCAAAGACTAGACAGAAATTGATCTGAGACTTTCACTTGTTGCAAGTCCAAATATCCTGGGGCATGTTTTATTGGCCTAGCTGAGATGAGGTGACCATCTTTGTGCCCAGGGGGTCAATTAAATTTTTACAAAATCTGTCCTCACTGAAACCATGACAAATAAGGGCAAATTCCTCTCAAATGTGTGGTCTACTAAGGAGGAATCTAAACCTATTTAAGGGTTAGATAACAAGAGAACTCCAGCAGGGTCTTGTTTACTTGGAAATCTTGAGAATCTTGGAAACAGCCCATTGTGTGAAGCAGAATGGTAGAGTCTTAAAAGTATAGTCTTGGCAGAGATCTCATCTTCAGTGCTGCTTGGTTCTAGCTCCACAGACTAGGGTTGAAATTATTCTATTTGGATGAGGGTTTTTCCTCAAATGTAATATGCAGATAACTACTGTTGGGTTGTTGTAAGGATAAAGTAAGATAATGTGATAATACCTAGCATTTATTAAATATTTATTACAGACAAGGTACTGTGCTAAGTGGGTCATGGAATAAGTGTCAATTAAAACAAATGGATAATTTTAGGTAGTGATTAATATCAT
Organism: Meles meles; assembly: GCF_922984935.1. Taxonomy (NCBI): domain Eukaryota; kingdom Metazoa; phylum Chordata; class Mammalia; order Carnivora; family Mustelidae; genus Meles; species Meles meles. The sequence goes on along the minus strand of NC_060066.1, from coordinate 62,246,903 downwards.
AAAGGAAATAAAATACACCAATGACACAGAGCATGTGTGAGAACTACAGCAAAGGCCATAGTCACATGGTCAAAAATAACTTTTTAAGGGTGTGATACTTGTCCTGAAATAGAAATGATAAAAGGGAGATGGACATGCAAAGACCAGAGGGAAGAATTTTGAAGGTAGAGGAAATAGCACTGTCCAAACCCAGAATGTTAATTAATGTGAGCTTGAGAAATACAAAGAAGGCCAATCTGGCTAGAGTATAGTAAGGCTTGGGGTAGAAAGTAAGACTTGTAGGTGATGACTGGTTACATTATTAAGAATTTTAGAGGATGGTAAATAGTCTGGATTTTCATTTGTTTGTCTGTTTATTTATGCTTTGTAAAATAGGCCACTGTGGGGTTTCGTGCAGGGTAATGATACTATCAGATTTAGGCTTTGAGAAGATCACTCTGATGGCCAACTGAAGAATGGAGAGTAGGCAGCAAAAAAATAAAAGATGTGATGCCTCAGACTAGGATTTTGGGATGATAAGAAGTGGTCAGATTAAGAATGCACACTGGAGGGACGCCTGGGTGGCTCAGTGGGTTAAGCCTCTGCCTTCAGCTCAGGTCATGATCTCAGGGTCCTGAGATCAAGCCCCGTGTCAGGCTCTCTGCTCAGCGGCAAGCCTGTTTCCCCCCTCTCTCTGCCTGCCTCTCTGCCTACTTGTGATCTCTCTCTCTGTGTCAAATAAATAAATAAATAATTGTCAAAAAAAAAAAAGAATATACACTGGAGGTAGTACTGATAAGGTTTGCTAACCCACTGAATGCAGGTATGAAGGAAAGGAGAGAGTTCAGGATGATTCTTAAGATTTAGTCTAAGTAACTGGAGACTGTTCGGTGAGTAAAGGAGGGAAGTACTTGGGTGGAAGAAACAAGGAATTCTGTCTTTGTCATGTGAAATATGAGCAAATCAGCAGCAGCTATCAACTGTCTACTTCCCAAGGATACTGCAGGGGGAAAATGACAGTGGTTTGCAGATTATATACTAATTTAAATCAAATAAAACTTATAATGTAATTGGATTGGGATTTAAAATTTTGCATTTTTAGCCTAGTAAATCTGTATTCTGGAAAAAAGAATAAACTATTCTTGCAAGATATTCTGTCAATCCAATTTCAGTTCTTACAGCCCATTGGTAGCGAGGCATCAGGTAGCAAGATGATTCACAAGTCCTACAAATTCCATTTGTTTGTGGTCTCATCATCTCAGTATGACTTCACAGCTGCCTGACAGCTAGCACCTCAGGGAAGGCCTCGTCTGAAAGCTGAGTAACCAGGGCCACATTGACAAGGGGACTCTCAATTCCTCTACCCTTTATCTTCAGTCTTTGGGACAATGACTGGATTTTCCCAGATAGTGACTAAGGGCAGAGCTGGTGATCAGTGTGGGAGCACAGTCTTTCTGTGATTTCCAGGAGTGAGAAGGACTGCCAATTACTTCTTTGCAAATGTAGCCTCATTTCATGATGTGGGAAATTGACCAGCTTGCTTTGGCCCATGGTCCAGTCCTTATTTTCAAGTCCTCCATTTTTGGCTTCCAGCTTTGACTCACATCTTCATGAAGGTGTCATGACCCTCAGAGACACGAGGACAGGCTTGAACCCCAGCACCATCTGGAGACTCTGCCCCAGATCTTTCAAGTGTCTAGGAGTGACCGAGCTGTGACTTCTGTCCAGGTACTCAAGGGTGATTCAGGTCAGTGGTTTCTGTGGAATCCAGAAGGAAGAGGTGAAGCCAAGCATGCAGAACTCTGGGCTTCCCCCCTGCATTTCAGCTAGAGCAGCTCCACATTTTCTGGTTTATATTTTGGGGTTCGAAATGAGGTTACAAAGGGAATTGCTGGGGGAAAATGTTTGAAAAGCAGTGTTTGGATGAATAGATCTAAGACTTTAAAAACTAGGCTAAAAACCAATTCGATCTGTGCCTTTTCCAGAACTTTAACTCACCTCAGATACATTTTGAAGAGAAGTAAGATCAGACCTGGAAGCTGAAGTGCAGAAATGTTGTATACTGTCCTTATCTATATACCGTTTCTCTCCACAAGTAGGGAGGGAGGAATAACACATCTTCCTCTATTTGGCTCTGAGTGTTGGCCTGGATTGTTAAAAATTTCTTTGGCTCTGGTTTGGGCTAGAATCTTCGTCAAGCTCATTTGTTCTTGCAGAGAAAATATTTAGTAATTGCTGCTTTGTAGTTTACAAGTTTTTTAACCACCCTTGTTGACCTATGTGCAAGTAGTAAGAATAAGTGGAATAGTTGAGGGTTTGGGTTTTCCCCCCTTTCTTTCTTCAAGTTCCTAATGGGTCTTCAGGATCAAGACTCAGAACTCATCAAATAAAAATTTTGCCTCTGGTTATCTTGGTTGGGTCAAGAAGATGTGAATCAGCGTGTGGGTTTACTGGGATGATTTGTTCTTTTCTGTGGAAAACCAGAGTGTTCTGTTAGGCCAGCAGCTCTCTTGTCCCTCTTGTTGCCTTCCCTCTCCTCCTGCACTCTTGCCCCAGCCATTGTGTAATTGGGCTTACAAAAATTAAAATTAAAAAAAAAAGAACATGTAAACATTTCTCAACTGCATTAATACATGGGGACTTTGTACTGCATCCAACAGTCCGGCAAGTCCTTTGGGAACCGAAGTAGACAGACTCTGGCATCAACAGGGCACCAAGATCCAGATCCCACTAAAGGTCTACAAACAATGGATCTGTCCAAAAATGCTATGAGGCTCTGATATCTGGACCTGCTACAGATACTACTTTCAATGTCTGGGCTGGGTCCTATCAGTTATATCTATAAGCCTTATTGAACAAGGCCACCATTAATGCGGTTCTGCTATGTGCTTGGGGAAGCCTTTTTCTTTTCTTTTTTATTTTGTTTCACAGGGCTATGCATCTTAGGATCATTATGCCCTATACAAGTTGCTAATGGACTGAACTAAAGTAACCTTGAAGAAACAATGGAAGTACAGCAAAACCCAATATTAATTGCTTGGGCTTCAAGGAAAAAGTTTCAAAGAAGTTTCCTTTGAGTGCTCTCCGTCCAAAATGACAGCTCAATACTCCTTCCCACTTTTTCCAGGAATGCCCCCTTCCCAGGTCCACTTGGTTACTACAGGGTTTGGCTACATCTTTGTCCTTATATGACCCCAAAGCATTGGTTAGAGAGAGTAGGCACAGGGGCCATCGAGGTAGCCTATCCACTGGCCACCATTGATTGATCTGAGGAAAGATCCTAGATCCAAGTCTATTCACTGGGTTAAAATTATTGAACTTGAGGTATACAGAAATGCAGAGAGGTCCCTCTTCTATGGCTGGGGATAGAATACTGGGGAGCCATCAGTACCTATATTTTTGTCATTTTAAGAAGCTATTTTGTATCAAGGGAGGTACAATTTGATGTTCAGGGAGTAGCAGAGATTGGGGGAAAGTGAAGAGAATTGTTTCAGTTACTCTTGGACCAGCTGCATCTTTCAGCCTCCTTGGCTTGTGTGTGTGTGTGTGTGTGTGTGTGAGAGAGAGAGAGAGAGAGAGACAGAGACAGAGACAGAGACAGAGAAAGAGGGATTAAATAAATTTCTTTCAGCCAATTAAGGTTTTGTTTTTCTAAGTTGCACCTGAAAAAGTCCTACTGAATACACTTTGTAGTACCTCTTTGGGGGAACTTCTCCTTTCAGAGCTTTAGGATGGCTATCAGTCAGGCAATTACTACTTATTTGACTATGCAGACAGATTTGAGATCAAATATTGTAGGTAAGGAAAAGACAACACTATGAATTTTATGAAGTTTATCATTTAGTTCCATACACTTTTCCTTTAAGAAATTCATTTTCCTGTGCATTTGACCTAAGCTCACAATACTAGAATTGATTGAAATTAATATCTTGGCATCTTTTTTCCCAGACTATATTCATCCAAAGTGCCTGAGTTAGTAAAAGAAACCTAAATCAAATAGGCTTAAACAGAGAAAGGAGTTTATTTTTGCATATAACTAAAAAGTCTAGGATATATCTCATAAGAAGAGACTCCAAGTTGTTCAACTGATGCCATCAGAATTTGTTCCTCAATATGTTCCAGCTTTGTTCTCTATAATGGTTTGACTCCCAAGCAGGGTCTCTTCTCCTGGTGGCAAGACAGACACAAGTAGCTCTGAGCCAGAAGTTCTCGTAGTCGGTGAATTTGCCCTCCAAAGGACATCTGACAATTTGTGGAGACAATTTTGGTTGTTGTAACTGTGGTGGGAGTGGGGAACGCTACTGGCATCTAGCAGGTGGAAGCTAGGAATGCGGCAAAATGTCCTCAGTACACAGCCCCCTCCCTCAACAAAATATTATTGGGCCCCAAATGCCCAAAGTGTTGGAATTTAAGAAACCCTGCTTGAGGCAGTCTATCACCGATAAAAGCTTCTTTTTCCAAAGAGTGCTAGTGAAAATTCAGGATGTATTTGTACTGGCTGGCTCAGCTTGGGTTAGATGCACACCCCTGAGGAAGTCACTGTGGCCAGTGAGTTCAAGCCACATAGGCAGGTCTTGGTCCACCACGCCTCTGATTACTAGGTAGGGGCCTATTTTCACCCAATTTTCACAGATTTAGAGTAGGGGCAGGGGTGGTTCCTCAAAGGAAACCAAGAGTGTTCTTGTCAGAAGAAGGGTAATGAACACATGACAATGAAAAGCAACACACTTCTACTAGAGTATCCCAGCAGGTAACCCATGACCCCATTAGATCAATGCACTAGGAATATGCCGGCATGAAAACTGGAGAAGGATGCTCCAGCAATTGCCTTCCTTTTTCTCTTGTTCAATATGTAACCTCTAGACACCATGGCCCTTGTTTTGCTGGTTAACCTGGAAGAACTTCAGTGTTAGGGATGGTAGGCCAATGGGGTAAAGTTTATGGGGTGGGCAGTAGTTTTAAGGGGACTTTTTATTGTCATTGCATCCTCTGTTGACACAAAGCTGAATCACAGCCATTGTAGTGGCTCATTGTGGTAGGCAGAATTAGAAGATTCTAACATTCCCAAGGTTGCCTGCCCTGCTACCCACACCCTGCACAATCCCTATGGATAGGATGGATTATACTCCCCTATTTAGGTTATGTTATATGCTCATAAAATAGGCAGGTTATCTGGTTGAGAATAACCAGATCACACAAACCCTTGAAAAGGAGGGGGTATTTTCCAGTTGGTGAAAGAGAAGTCAGAGACCCAAAGCATGAGAAGGATCTGAAGAAATCCTGCCAACTTGAAGGGCAGGAGGCAAGGGCTATGTGTTACGTCTAGAGAGGGTCCCTTGCCTGAGAGTGAGTAAAAAAATGGGGATGTCATGGGGCGCCTGGGTGGCTCAGTGGGTTGAGCCTCTGCCTTCAGCTCAGGTCATGATCTCAGGGTCCTGGGATCGAGCCCCACGTCGGGCTCTCTGTTCAGCAGGGAGCCTGCTCACTTCTCTCTCTGCCTGCCTCTCTGCCTACTTGTGATCTCTGTCTGTCAAATAAATAAATAAAAATCTTTAAAAAAAATGGGGATGTCAGTCTGGCTAATTCAAGGTGTTGAGTTCTGCCAATAATTGTGAACTTGAAAGAGAACCCAGAGGTTCAAACAAAAACAGCGGCACAGGCTGATCCTGATTGCATCCCAGTGAGACCCTGAGCTGAGAACCCAGATATACCATGTCTGGACCTCTGATCTAGAGAAATTGTGAGATAATACCTTTTTCTTGTTTAAACAGCTAAGTTTTGGTGACTCATCATGCAATAATTAAAACTAATGTACTAATAGTATGAGCTCAATATTGTCCATTTCCTTTGTCACATATTGCAAGAAAGGACACAAGAGGGCAGATTACTTGAAGAGAAAAGCAACTCATGGACACAGCATAGGGGACAACAGCTTCTCTTCCCATCCATGATCCACCATGGATAATTAGCAGCATCCCTCTAACTGCTTCATTGGCCCTTTCTCCTCACCAAACTCCAGCCACAATGAGTCAGCTTCAGCTCTCTGGATTTGCCTTACAGTCTCATACCTTTCTGCTCTGGGTTAATCTCTTTCCTCTGCCTGACTTTACCTGGTAAACACTACTTTCCCTCCAAGGTTTGGTTCAAGTGTAATTTCCTCTGTGAAGAATTGTTTCGGTTCTCTACCCTTGGTACAATAAATGTTTTTCATTTTTCTGTGTTTCAGATCTCCCTGGTTGATAATAAGGATCTTGAGGGGAGGAGCTCTGATCAGAGCACATGACCTAGAACATCTTGGGATTGGTCAATAGACATCTACTCCAAGTCTTGATGAGTTGTCACTGCAGAAGGTCATCAGTTGGGATGGCTGGGCATTAGACTTCTTGATTGCACTTGGCTTTATCATGTCTCTTGGAAGCACTGGGTACAATAAGTTTACGACTCTGGTGGTATCAAGATCTTATCATCCCAGTTAATAGCCTTCTCAGTGGTGCTGCAGCTTGGATATATGGGTGGGACAAGGGCTTTTCCCCTTGCCTTCATTGAAACTGTCAATAAAATTATTTTTCCTCCCAACTTTCATAATTCCCGGGCATTAACTTCATCACAAGGCACACAGTGTGCACAGAACCAACTTGTTGGATAAACAAAATGGCAGAACATGATTTCATAAAGCATTTCCTGTGCTTGCTCACCTATTAACACAATGTTGGTGTTTATGTATTTAGAAGGTGTAATGTATATGCGCCAGGGACTTATGGGCTGGGAGCAGTAAGATGCATCCCTGAGAAGGACTGACAAACCTGCTTCACCCAGATATTATTGATGGGGATCCCAAGCTCTAGGCTGATGTACAAGAGGGATATTTACTCTACTTTGCTGCAGCATCTGTTGCCTATGCCTCAGATAGCAGTACCTGTGAGATGAGACTGGTCTCAATCTTGGTAGTGAAAAGAGTTGTCAGCTTAGGTTGTTAATTTAATTTGCGACTTATCTCAAATATTCTAGAAATATTTGCAATTCATTTTTCAATCTGCTAATTGATCATTCGATGTATCTTTATTAAGCGTCTGTGATATGAAGACAACAGGAAGGACATATCCTTGTGGAAGTGTCTTGGGGTTTACCTCGAGTAAGGAAGAGAGAGACACATAAGTTCATATAAAGATACTATTGCAATAGCTATTACAGAAGAAGTTCCCCAGGGTTCGGAGAGATCCTACAAAGGTGTGACTGAATCAGGGAGGTGAAGGGAAGCTTCCCCGAGGAAGGAGATAGGAAGAAGCAAGAACATTCCAGGCTGCTAGAAGAGCATGTGCAGAATCTTCTCGGGAGGACAAAGGCAGTGATCTCAAGGTCCTGAAAGAAGGCCGGTGTCCCTGGAGAACAGGGAAGGAGCAAGAGAGTAGAAGGAGAAGGGGCCGAGAGGGGTTCTACTACATTACAGGGATTTGGTTTGATCTTGGGAGCAATGGGAAGCCTAGAAGAGTTTTAAACAAAATGGTGATCAGATTTATACTTTCATAATACCTCCTCTGAATGCAAGGGGGAAAAGGGTTTGGAGGAGGCCAGAGCAGATGCAGTAAACTAGGTAGGAGGATACAGTGGCCCCAGTAACAAATGAGGTGGAATGAACAAGACTGATGATGGAAGAGATATATTCAAGGGGAGAGACTGGAGAAATATTTAGTATGTAGATGTGTATTTTCCCAGGGAAAGCTGTTGAGAATGTTTGTGTGATAGGATGAGATCCTTGTGTGGAAAACTGACAGTATGCTATACAGAGGGAGGAAAGGCATATTTGTCCCCCTTAAAATGATAAAATTTAAGAAATAATTAAAATAATAAAGAATAAAACATTATAAATAATAACATAATAATAATAAAGAAAAGAAATAAGACATTACATTAAGCAGAATGAGCTGAATCCTCAAGGTACAAAAACAATCCTGCCTCATGTGGCTTGTACTTAATTCTAAAACTGGAAAAGTTTACTTCTTGAACTAGAAAAGTTCATAGAGTGGAGACTTTAGTGTGATTCAAAGCTTTCTATAAATATGCAACCTGAATTTAATGTGGCTGTTCACATTAATTTTTTTTTCATATGGGACTCCTCATTTCTAAGGTATTTTGGAGCAAAAATGACTATTGCTATTCCTGAAAATAAAGTCATTCCAGTAGATGTAAATAATTATAGTCAACAAAAAATAAGCTATTTGAAGGAGTCAGCCTCTAGTGAAAACATTCCAAGCCCAACAAGCAATTTTGTTCCTGTATTTTTCCCTGGGACTTTATTACCACACCACAGAGACACGAGTCTTCTATGTGTCTCTGTGCAGAGATTTAATTAACCATGAAGGTGCTTGATGGTGAGGAATCCTGCTTATTCATGGTGTTTTAACATCTATGAAAAGGAAATACCACGGTTTTCAGGTCTGGTCATGCAGCCATACGTTTCCATTCAGAAACACAACTAAGAGGAGGCATATTCCTTACATAAATAAACTGAAAATATGTACTACACAAGATACCAAAACGACGGACAGTTACTGTTCTTAGATTCACGGACATGACTCAAAATAGAAAGACTTCTACATCTATATAAAATGAAACCAAACTCTGAATAAATGAGAATACATAAAGACACTATTCTGATGCAAATATGTTAATCAGGGAACATCTTAGAAAGCATTTGAAAAAATGAAATCACAGGCTCAAGTTTGACCACTTGACTGCCATTTCAAAGTATGTGATACAGTTTTATCCCCCAGTGAAAAGTTATTTTTCAAAAAGAATAACCCCAATTTAGGTTAACTAGCGGACTGGAAAAGAAAGACAGCAAAGCCATATGTGCCTCAACCAACTGTGAAATATGAAACAAAAACTATAAATGGGAAGACTAGATTTCCAGGGCTTTCAACTTCACGTGTTTGAGGAAGGCGCAGTGCCATTTTTCACATGGTGCCATGTGTTACCTGGGGGTAATCTTTCCCAGCACTGGATCCATTGCTAGCGGCCTGAGCCAACAGCTGCTGTTTGTAGTCATTCGTTGGTCTAGACAGACAATTCTTTGGAGATTCATTGTCTTTTGATAGGTTTATCAGATTCTCACCCCATTTTTTCCTTTATCCATTTCTATATCCTCCTGTCTCCCCTTCTTGCACATGCGATATGATGACCCTTCCTGGCAACAATCATTCAATGCCCTAAGGTGTCCCGCCGAAACCAAGAAAGCAGTGAAGAAAAGCAAGTGGATAGTGTATTCTCCATGCCTCCCAAATTTTCCTGTTGGGAATCATTTCTTCGTCACACACTTCTATAAAAATAACCTTCCCCTACCTCACTCTCAGTTTCTTTAAATATTGAATAACAAGGAAAGTCAAGTGACTGAAGAAGCAATGAAATGGAGTAGCCAGAATACACTCCTCAGATGGGCAAGCAACCTAGGTTCAAGCCTTCATTTTGTTACTGCTTGATGGCAAGCCTAGGGAATGACTGACCTTCTTACATTCCTTTTTTACCTATAAAGGGGAGAGTGAATGTTGTGAGGGTCACATTGTTGTGAGGATTATGTAAAGAAAAAAAATACCAAAAAACCCCCAAAACAAAACAGACCTAAAAATTTCCCCTGTACAATGGCTGGCATAGTCCAACCAGCCAATACATGTTAGCTCTTACTAAAGGTCAGAGATGCAATCATTTGAAGCCCAGCAGGGAGACCCTGGGAGCATGGTGTATGAAAATCTGTATCTGTACTAAAACATATAGATATATATTTCCTCTGGCAAGCTTTATTTTGTATGAGAACCAAAAAAAAAAAAAAAAAAAAAGTTGTGTCAATAGAGAGGATTTCTTCAAAAAAAAAAAAAAAAAGCTGTGAGAGCTTTTATCAAGTTGTGGTCAATGGTGGGGATATTTTTTGTTTCTTTTCAGAGTAGGAGCACTGTGCTTTGGAAGTCCTGTCCTGCCGGATATGTGAGATATTTAAAAATCAATTCCAGAAACCAAAGCGTTTTTGTTCAAGATGAATCAAGGGCTTGATCTGAGCCATACCGTCAATGTAAATAACGTAAAGGCGGAAGTCATGCTTTAGGGTAAGTTGAGCAAAACAGAAGGAGCAAGACAAGCTAATGAAATAATTAAAATTAGTGGAACATAAATGGTTGACAGCAAAAAGTCCGTTTCTGTAGACAGACCACTTAAGCTCAAAAAATATATACACACTCCTATGTGATGGCTGCAAATAAGCTTGTGATTTTCCTCCGAAAGTATTTGAGCAGGAAATAAAACCTTTTCCCAGTGGATGAAATAACAGTCCTTTCTGCCAATCTAAGCAAGGCAGATTTAAATTTTATGTGTGTCCAACTGCTTGTTCCCCCTTAGCTAATAACCTGCGTGCTGGAAACATTTCAAATGAGAGGGAGTTCACAGCCCCCAGTCAGGCTCTGAATATATCCACCATGCATGTAAACAAGTAAACCATTATGTTTCTTATTGAGATAAAGAATACAATGATAAGTGGAGACTTTCACAAAACAAAGGGCTTCCTATTGGGAGTGTGGATAATCTTCCAGAAAACCCTGTGTTTTGGCAAATCACACCAGATTAATCTATTAAGCATCTCCTTTCATTATCAAATTTCCGCTGCCTATCACAGTGGCTGCCTTATCGAGCACCCCTTTTTCAATAGCAGCCCCATTCCTAAGATTTCAGATGCTGGCCTTCCCTGCTCAGAAAACAGGTGTCCCCACTGTTTGCAGGCAGCAAAGGTCCTTGCACAGAAGCCTGGGAAAGAGCAGGGCTATCGACCCTGTTCTACCTGAAGGAACAGGTAACAGAAAACTGTTGACTCGATGAATAGAACTTAATTGGCACACATTAGCCAGAGGTGAGTGTTTTTTAGAATTCAAATTCCCTACAAATTTCCTACTGACAAGAAATCTTCAAAATGAAAAAAATGCCCAAGTTGTCTTGTAACAATCAAACGGACAGCTCCAAACAATGTAACTATTCTTTACACAATTCTTTGGTAGACACAGTGTTCACGCCACTCCATTCTGAAAATTGGGTATAGTAGTTTATGACAGCTTCACACAGTTCCCTATGGGCTTCAGTTGTTGGCCGCATTGTCTACATTTGGGAGGAGAGGCATTCTGCGGCTCTACACAGAGCTAATATTCCAAATCAATTAGTGTGATGTATCAGGTTTTCTGGTTCTCAGTGTCTCCACTTGCCAACCTGTCTTCTTTTCTTACTTAATAAAACTGGGCATGTGGTTTCTGACCAGATCTTTTGTGCACGAGGGGCTGGGGTCACCCACCAACACAGGACAATGAAACGGGCTGCTAACACAAAAATTAAACTTTTGGGGTGATGTGTCAAAATTTGCATGCATAGCCCCGGGTTGTTTGTTACAGATAATATCTGTAGGATAGATGTGTGCCGTGTTTATATTGCAATTTATTTGACCATGTGCCCATAATTTATTTGACCATTTGTGGTCATTTTGTTTTGTTTAGTCCATGCCATGATTTCTTTAATTTCTTCTTGTCAAGTCAGTACCCAGCAAGTTCTTGTCTTGCTAGTCTATCTATGCCCATCTGCATTCTCCAGCAAGTAGAAAGACTTCATTCTCTGCTCTGAACTCAGCTCTTAAAAACTTGGCTGGTGTGTGCTTTACTGTAATAAAATAAAGGCATTCAGGAAGGCCACCGTCCTGACAACCGGAAGATCCCGTCTGCCTGCAACCCCCCCAGCCCCCACGGCAGGTCAGCTCAGAGATGGGTGCTGGCTCTGCAGGGTGGGGAGGAAGCAATTGATAAGCGTATGCCTTTGTTTCCGGCCCTCTACAGCACCAGCTTTGTTTCATCTACAGATGATTAAATGGTCTACAGGGCAATTATGAACAGGAGGAAGGAACAGCCAACTCTCTCCAGGTTTCCTCAATCAGCATGATTGAATTTCTCAAAGGCACGGAGCAGTGGCAGAAGCAGTTTCAATGACTTTTCCTGGAAAAGGTTCGGCAGCTCAGAATCGAGCCTTTCATTTAACTACTTGCTGTTTCATTTTATTATGTGCAAATTGTGGCTTAATAGATTTACAGTCACTATAAACTCTCAATGGAAAGGGTAGCCCAAGTGGCTAGTACTGTTAAAATGACTGATAAGGACCCAAGAAAAGGGATAGTTGCAAATCGCAACAGGGGTTAATAAACAGCATGCGGCGTCGTACAATATCGCAGTCAAGGAGCACTGTTTTTATTACCCCTTATAAGCGGTAGAAAAATACAAGGTATTCTGTGTGTGTGTGTGTGTGTGTGTGTGTGTGTGTGTGTGTGTGTGTGTATGGGGTGGGGAGCAGAATAATGGAAGAAGTGCTTGAGAAAAGTTGAACTAATGCTCTACTATGTCACAACTGAAAGGTAAATTGCTATTACTTACTTAAAGATACTGGTTTAGAAACTTACACAGTAGGTAAATACGTATATAAACACAAAGTTTACAAAGTTTTACTTAGAAAAAAAAATTGGTAGATATTGGAAGAATCCCTTTCTCCCCGTATATAAAATAGCAGTAAAACAGAACCCCCCCCCACCAAAAAAAAAGTCATCCTCATATTCAAATACCCTGGTTACTATTTCTGGGGCAGTATCTTTATCATGGGTTTTTAATCAACAAGGATCATGGTCAGATCAGAATCCCAGTGGTCTATTACCTAATATAATGTTATTTATAGATATGTTGAAATAATCTATTATTCAAGCAGGGCTTTTGAAAATAGCTTTGCTGGGTGCCTGGGTGGCTCAGTGGGTTGAGCCTCTGCCTTCAGCTCGGGTCATGATCTTGGGGTCCTGGGATAGAGCCTGCCTCAGGTCCTCTGCTCAGCAGGGAGCCTGCTTCCCCCCCCCCCCCCCGCACCGCCTCTGCCTACTTGTGATCTCAGTCTGTCAAATAAATAAATAAAATCTTAAAAAAAGAAAATAGCTTTGCTAAAGCTGCAGATCATTTGGGCAACTGGCTTAGAAAAAGAACCCCTCACTAGGTGTGCAAATACCTGCACCAAGTTCCTGAAGTACAGTAACTCGCTGTTTTACCTTGGACTCTGTGACTTAGGCTTAACTTCGGACCTTTGGGACTCAGGGTTCTCAGCTGTTAAATGGGGTTCTATCTTCCCTGCTTGGCTCATACCATTTCAAAACTCCAAAACAGGGACTTGCTTTGAAAAATAAAAATGGCATACAAAGAGCCTACCAATGTAACAATAACACTCTGTCAAAAAGACGTCCATGGACCAGTTGCTTTGGTTGTCCAAACTGATTAGTTGCTTGCCAATCACTAGAAGCATCTAGAAGTGTTTGGATCATGGGGCTAAAAATGTAGCCTACAAGAGAAAGAATGTAAACAAACTAATGCGATAACATCTCTAACATTATGCTTCAAGGTTTCAAGAAAATCACATCAGAAATAGCATATATTCATGATGCTGTAATGGCACGCAGCCGTTTTAAATGTGAGCAGTCAGCACTTTAGAGACTACAATTCGGATGCTCAAATTCAGGCTGGTTAAGCCTGGACTATTTCAACACACAGGGACTCCTAATTTTACATGACTTGTCAGAAATACACACAAATCAGTAAACACTGAATAATAAAAATGCTATATGAACACTCATTGGGATAATACAATTTCTCTAAGTACCATTTAGACTAAGATAATCTTCTAGGCCTAAGTTTTATAATAAAACCTATGGTCAAATACTATTAGGAATCTGAGTTCAAGACACGGATTTAAGTGAGATAATCTTTAAATATCAAAATAATTTAAAAACTTTACTACAGGGTAATTTCACTGACTAGTTTATTTTTCCTATGAGTGTTTTCCAAAGGAAACCTATTTGCTCTATCAGAGACTGAATTAAGTAATTAGCAATTTATTTAGTCTGCCAATTTCTATTGCAACTTTTAGCAACATCCAAACAAGAAGAAAAAGGATGTGAAATTCAAGTCAATTAGATTCCCACCTTTTTGAAATTGGTATGACTTGAAGCAGTAGAAATAAAAGGGGGGGGGGAAATGTTACCTTATATACGTTATAGCAGGCAGAGGACATGAGGCCGATTTTGAAAAATTTTAATTAATTACTATGCTTATCTGAAAAAGGTTGGCATTCCATAATTCATTTGGAAATAATAAGATGGATATGTGACATAACCCAAATGGGGCAATGAAATAATTAAAAACTTTGGGATAAAGATGTGTTAAAGCAAAAAGCAACTATATAGAAGAAATAAAAAAAATTTGTCAAGGAATATATAGTACCTTTGGATTGTATTCAAAATCCCCAAAATGTTTTTTTAAATGTGTACATATGGCAGTAAGTATTAATATCCGCATATATTTTTCTTTTGTTTACCAATTTCCCATCTTCCTAAAACCAAAAGAGTATATCATTATTCACTGAGTAACATCATTTGGGGAGAAAAAAAAATCTCTTTGTGATATGCCCTTGAAATAACATCTGTTTTGTATAATGTAGATAAGAGAACAGTCTTTGGTTCATCCATCCACACAGCCACTTAAAGTGTAAGAATATATAAAGTATAACGTGATTTGCTGCATTTTTGTTGTGAAACATAATATTAAAATGGTTCAGAAGCTCCTGAATGTAATTTTAAAATTGCATAGACTTCTACACTTCATTAACAAACTACAGATGTATAGATAATAAGGCTCTTTATCAGAGAATATGTTATTATGCAGCTGTTAGCACAATGCAGTGAAGGAGACCAGTTGCAAATCTCATCAATAGGTCTAACCATTTTCCACCACTCGAATGAAAAGTGATAATGCATAGATCTCACAGTCATTAAGAACTTTCCTTTACTCCTTTAGGATTAATTTGCGTTGACCCAGAATTTTGTATTTGCTTAACACAAGCCATGGGTTACTTTGATGTTATCTGCTTCTATAAACAGTAATATACAGTCCTCTCCTAGGCTAAAACAGCTCTTATTCCAGTGAGAATTGACGATATTAATCATTCTGAAGTCCAAGAGTGCTGATCATAAATTGTATGTGGGGCCCTCACTTAGTTACCTCCCTGGACTCCCATTCATCAGCAATTCCTCTTTTCCACCTGGATATAAAGTATATAAAGAGTAATTTATCTCAGAACTGGGGTCCTGTGATCTTCTTGATGTCTAAGTGACATGAGAACCATTTTGTCAACAAATAAATATTTACTCTCCTCCCTTTTGAAATAACGATCTCAATTATCTGCCATTTCTAAAGTCTGATTCCCTCAAGTGGCCAGAATGGAAAATGCATGTCTTGCCTTTTAAGTTGCAAGCATATGAAATAAACTGGAACGATGGAAGATAAAGGGACTCATTTTTCAACAATGTTAAAAATAAAAGACAGTAGTTTTAAATCATGATCAAGATATCAACACAGACTTATTTTTACCATATATTAAGGCTAAAAATGACAGCCTACAATTTATGAACTGTCAGGTCCAGAAAAATGTCTAGAGAGCATTATTTTTTTCTTAATGCAAACCTGCAAAGATCTGCAGAAATATTTATCTTAAACAAAAATTGAACAAATAACTCAGCTCAAGATCAATACAAATCAAAAGAAAACACAGAAATAAACTTCGTTACATAGATATTATTAGCAACATTTCTATTCCACATCATCTGAATTAGTTGACAAATCTAAGAAAGTAGAGTTTGGCTTTTTTTTTTTCTTTCTTTCTTTCTTTCTTTTTTTTTTTTTTTTTTTTTTTAGGGGAAAATATCTACACAGAGTGTGGAATTAGACAACAGGAGCAATAACCAGAAAGGATATTTAGAGGCTAGATGGGAACCTTTAATTCCAGGAGGTTTCATTTCTCCATATGACCTCATTTTGTAGCTTTTGGTATTTTCCATCACATAAGTGAAAGAAGGTAAACCAATGCACACAGACCCAAACTGTTGAACAGAGGGACATTTCTGCAACACTTCTGGTTTCATCCTAAGTTTAGCTTGGATTTTTGAATTTCAGAGTTCTCCCTGTTTCTTTGTGAACATGCGATTTTCAAATTTTGCTGGGTTCCAAACTTATCAGTGAGTTTATTTTATGTTAAGAACCTTAAAAGTCCAATCTTTGCAATGCCAATAGAAACAACAAAAACATAAATAAATCATTGCAATGAGCCAAGAAGATCCAATTTAAGAAGGTAAATCTAAAAGATTTTTGCCAGAGTATAAACAGAAAGGATTGAAAATTTTGCAAATACTATATTTTTCTTCTTACTGAAACTATAAACTTCACAACATTTTCTTAAATGTGATCAAAATTTCTTTTTCAAAAGAAAAAAAACGAGAGTGGAAATATGTGATAACCTAAATTATTCTACATACTGTCATTTGACAATCTCTCTCTCTCTCTCTCTTTTTTTAAAGACTCTATTTATTTTAGAGAGAGATAGGGAGAGCATGGGGGGAAGGGGCAAGGGGGAAGAGCAGAGGAAGAGAGAGAGAGAATCCTAAGCCAACTCTGCTCTGAGCCGGAGCCCGGCCAAAGGCACAATCCCATGACACTGAGATCATGCACGGCCTGAGCCAAAATCAAGAGTCAGGTGCTTAACCAACTAAGGTGCCCAGGCACCCCTAGACATTCTTTTTTGGAAGATTAGTTTGTGCAGTTTAGCTACCACAACTCAACTTTCTTAGTATTACTCTGGTTCCTTATTAGATAGGCTGGAAGAATCTTGTTCCCACGTTAAATAGATGCCTGAGGTTGCCATTTGTGAATTGTGTGGTTTCTGAGTTGAACTCTGAATAGGGAATCTAGAAATAACACCGGTATTCTTATTCCTACCTAGGGTTGTACGCTGTGCCCTACAGGTTGTAATCCAAATGATATGGAGGGCTTGCTAGCCAAACTGTCTCCCGTAAACAGGAGCTATGGTGTTTGATATTCCATCATTAAGGAAGACTCTTGGGATTCTTCTCTTTGACCCTGCTTTTACAAAGCAGAACTCCTAAGAGGTACAACACATTCCATTAGTGTGCTCCAAGATGCCAGGCTGAGAGAGAGAAGGCAATATTAGAATACTGCATGATCTCTGCATAGATCTCTTGGTCTATAGGTTCCTCCTGCCCCAGCCCCCCTGCTTCTCTGACTGCTGCCAGTCACTGTCCTACTTATATCCGAATTCCTCACCCTATCTGTGATCTCTTGCCATTCGCCGCTGCTCAGTGGCATAGACCTCCACACGTGCACACACCCCTACACCATGCTTTGTCTTAGTGAACTTCTCACCACATCAGGCTCCTTCACTGTTCTTTACCACTTCTAATTCCTCTGTATGTGCCTACTCTTTCAGCCTTCAGTTCTCTGAAGAAAAAAACAGCCTTTTTGCCTGTTAAGCCTCTACCTCGTCCTTCAGTATCCAGTTTAAATGATGCCTTCTCGGTGGCATCTAAGACTTCATTCCTTTATTATTTATTCATTTATTCAACAAATATTGAGTACTTGCTACGTGCCAAGAGGAATTTTTCGGTGTGGGGATATTATAGTACACAAAAATAGGTCAGCTGAATTTTTGGGAGGCTTAAAGAGTAGTGGGAGGGACAAGCATTCATAAAATAATTATCTGAACAAAGGGGAAGCTGGAAAAGGTGTACCCGTGTCACTGCTATAGATGGGAGAGATCAGGGAAGCCTTCTCTGAACAAAAGAGTGTTCTATGCTGAGGGAGTAGCATGTACAAAGGCTGACATGGGGTGGGGGAGGATTGCAAGCCAAGAGCAGAGAGTAGAAATAAAACAGATTTGAGTTGGGCACTAATTTCTTAAACATAACATCAAACGTGTACAAATGAAATAAAAAATAGATAAGCTGGATTTAATAAAAATTAAATCTTTTGTAGTTCAAAAGATGTCATCAATTAAGTGAAATGAGAACCCACCAAATGGGGGAAATATTTACAAACCATATATCGGTTATATGACTTGCATCCAGAATATATAAAGAAGTCTTAAAACCCAAGAATGAAAAGACACTCCAATTAAAATGGGTTAACAATTTGAATAAATATTTCTCCGAAGAAGAGATACAAATGTTCAATAAACATATGAAAAGATGTCTAACTTCATTCTTTATTAGAGAAATGCAAGTCAAAACCACAATGAGATACCACTTTATACCCATACGGATGGCTATAACATGCAGACATGAACAAGCAACAACAAGGATGTGGAAAGCTTGGAACCTTTATATATTGCTGGTAGGAGTATATGAAATTGTGGAAACTGTGGAACTACTTTGGAAAATAGTTTTTCATTAAAAGTTAAACATAGGGGTGCCTGGGTGGCTCAGTGGGTTAAAGCCTCTGCCTTCGGCTCAGGTCATGATCCCAGAGTCCTGGGATCGAGCCCCGCATCAGGCTCTCTGCTCTGCGGGGAGCCTGTTTCCTCCTCTCTCTCTGCCTGCCTCTCTGCCTACTTGTGATCTCTGTCTGTCAAATAAATAAATAAAATCTTTAAAAAAAAAAAAGTTAAACATAGACTTACTATATGATCCAGTATATGCCATTCCTAGGTATCTACCCAGAAACAGTGAAATATATGTCCACACAAAGACTTGTACGTGAATGTTCATAGTAGCATTATTCATCATTACCCCTCCTCCCCCACAGAAACAACCAAATGTCCATCAACTGAGGAATGGATAAACAAAGTGTGGTCAATCCATACAACAGAATACTATTCTAAACTAAAAGGAGATAAAGTCTTGATATATGCTTGTAACATGGATAAACCTCAAAAAATCCTCAGTGACCGGAGCCAGTCACAAAAGAATGGATTTCGTATGATTATATGAAATATCCAGAAAAGGCAAATCTATAAAGAGAGGTAGTAGATTAAGGATTGCGCAGGGTGTGGGGGCGGGGGTGGATTTAGACTGAGGAATGACTATAAATGGATATAAGGTTTCCTTTTAGGGTGACAGAAATGTTTTAAACTCAGATTGTGGTGACATACTAGAATTATTTTAATTCTACACTTAAAACAGATGAAGTGTGATTTTTATGGCACATAAATGATATCTCAATAAAGCTGTTCAGGAAAATCATAAGTCTGCATGGCCAGAACCCAGAGCATGAAGGACACCAAAGCTGGGTGATGCACCCTCTGGTAGGCAGTTGTATTAAGGAGCTTCGTTTTTATCCTCAAAGAAGGAGAAAACTGTACAAGGATTTTAATCAGAGGTGAGTGGTAGTAATGACGTGATTGGATTTGCATTCTGAAAAGCAAAATTAATGTGTGCAAAAAGTTTAGAGTTAGAGGTAGATCAAGTTTATTGTGTGTGTGTGTGCGCACACGCGTGTGTGCTCACTGAGTCAGTCTGAGCGATCGTATTCAGTGTGATTTATCCATTTGCCTGCATTTATTTATCAGTTTACCTTTTCTTCCTGCAGCACCACTGTAAGTTCTGAAAGGTAGGAATGATGCCTTATTTAACCTTGTATTTCCAGTGCCTAGCACTTGTCTGACATTCAGCAAGCTCTCAATGCTTATAAGATGAATGATGCTGAAAGGAGCAGAGGAACACAGGGGAAATTCAACCTCAAGTCTACTACTCTGCCTATTGAGCTAGGCTGGTTATCTTCAATCAGTAGCTTTGCAAACGGACTAACAGTTTAATCTCTGATCAGAAGAATGCATCATTATCATACTGCTCGCTTCACCCTATACTCCTTAGGAACCAATATTTTAGGAAAAATAAACAAAAGTTTATAAAAGTAAAACAAAAGTTTACTGTCGTATGTATATGTTTTCTCTGTGTGCCCTCTGTATCTGTGCAAACACTGGCAACAAAATTCTAACTTCAGTATTTTCCAGATTTTTTGTACTTTCAGCTTGGAGTCGTAACCACTTCCTTCAATAGGTTGAATGCAATTTGTCAAGTTAAACAAAATGTTGGTAAAACTGATTATGCTACCTAGACAATTGATGCATAAAGATACATGTACTACCGACAAATACATAGTATTTTTGGAGAGGGTCATATAATTGTACACTCCAATTCACTTTTACAGGAAAGAAGGGAAGTAGATGGAAAATCAAAGCTAAACCAAAACGTCTCCCAGCCTATAGCCTAAAGTCCATGTTCAGCCCCATCACTTACATCTCAAATACACATCTCGTGTTTTGAAAGAGAACTCAAGTCCAGAATTATGACTAGGAGACCCGAAATGATTCTAAACAAGAAATAAAAACTCTGTTATCTAAATCTGAAAAAAGGCAATAACAAACAAAAATATCTTTTTGAAAATTAATTGGCCAGAACTATTTCCTATCATCTCACTTATTTAAAAATCTATGTTACGTGAATTTGACAAAATTGAAGCAAATTATGCAAAAGAATAAACTGGCATCAAGTGACTCCCACAGCACATTTCTCTGCTTCATGATTTTCCAAGAACATCTGTGGGCTTGTACTCCCAGAGCTCAGGGTAACATGCTTTGCCTCCTTAAGTCACTGCTCGCCCTGCAGTTTTTCTCTGCACAAGATTCCTGACCTATCGGGCACAGGCAAAGCCCAAAAGACATTGTGATGAATTTACCCAACAACCATTTCAATCAAATGTTCTGTTAAATGTTTTTAAAGTCCAAATTAACCAGTTATCTAGAGTGACTGTTTCTGCATTTGTATCTAGGGAGTGACTGTCAGCAAACTTTTTGCTGTAATGAACTGGGCCAAAATTTGCTGTAATGAACTGGGCCAAAATCTTTATTTTTTTCAGCTAATACAATCTTCTATTCCATGTATGTAGTCCGGCCTTTTCAAACCACTTCACTGAATCTTGGAGACCTTTTTCCAATTTGCGTTTCTCATCAAGCTCTACCTACAAGAACTGCCTGGTGTTCAGGGTTTAGATGGTTTTGAGCAATTTTAAAGAAGAACAGCAAAGGAGGTAAAAATATGTTTCTTTCATGTTGCTATCACTCAAAAATAAAAGCAGATTTTTCTCAGACTAGAACCCTACCCATAAATCAACTTTGGGAAGCATCAAACAGTAATTTAATTGTAAAAGAAAATTTCTTAGAAAATGATACAAGCCATTATGATTGTATTGCTAAACAATTTGGAATCCATCTATAACATAGAGTTTTTATAAAGTCCAGGTGCCTTTTTAAATATTTTGAGTTTAATAATTTAGGTTGTAGGTATGATGTAAACCATCTGCATCTTCCTGTTTGTAAGCAGTGAGTTTTCTGCTCACAGCTGGCCTGTACTTAAATTCTAGAAGCCAAGGAGCCAAACTAACCTGCCCATGTGTGGTAGTCGTCTTTTGTAATAGAATCTGAAATAAGAATATGTTGTGCAAAGTTGGGTAATGTGGTCCTACACTTCAATAAATCTGTTTAGAATTCTGTTATTATGCATTTAAAACTCAAGTTATTATAGTTTAAGTCAAGAAGCTTTTATGAAGACTCCATATTTTAGATTACAGAGGCTCAGAATTTTTCAGTAGTCCTAAGAGTTCACATTTTAGCCAACCAGGGTGTTAAAAAAAAAATCCATTAACAGGTGTTGAGAGTAGTCTACCAAAACTTGACAATATCTCTGGCTGTTTGGTAAGGCACACTTAAGCACATTCTTGCATGAATGCTTAAAGGTGCCATTAGAATTGGTCCTAGGGCAGAGGTGACACAATGGGTCACGAAATCTTCTCTTGACTGGTATTTAAAGCAGGCAATTAGCCAGCTAAGACAACAGAGTCAGCACTTTCAGACATCTCATTAGTACCCAGGGAGAGAGTTAGTGAAAGGGAAACCAGATTGGTACTCACCTCTGTAGCCTGAGACCACCATCAGTAAGGAGGAGACAAGTCCTTTGGAGCAGGGTAATGCTTATGAGGATGCAGTCAAGAATTGTGGAGAACAGTTTAAAAGAAGAATGACCAGTGTCAGCAAACAGAGCCAGGACACTGAATCAGCATGCAGCATCAGTGGTAAGGCAAAAGTCACCAAGAACAGAAAGGTGCCAGAGGCGAGGAGGCAACACTCAGTGTCATTCTCTACAATGTCACAGCAACCCCAGGGGTCCATGCCATCGCACCAATCTCCTTGGTTGTGCTTGGTCAGCAGGTTCTCCTTCCGAGAGGTACTTATTGGTCCTTGGGGCAAATGGAATCATGGGCCAAGGAGCCGCTCTGTGATGCCGAGATCTGCGTGCCTGTGTTTTCCTTTCTTCACACAGCTTGTACCTCTGTATGCCAGACGTTGCACTTTCAGGCAGGTAAAAACAAGACTGTTCAGTAAGAGGTAATGTCTATTGGAAAGAACAATTCAGCGACTTTCTACGATGAGGAGTTCTGGGTTAATTTTAATGTGGCAGGGGAAAAAAATGATCTAGCCATGCATGATGAAACTACTCTGACAGCTCAATGGAAGTTTAGTATGTAGTGGCTGGCAGCAACCTGAACGTGGCTGGCTGCATGAAAAGAGAGCCAGGCACACCTCTACTGCAGGAGAAGTGTGGATGCCCAAATGATAGGTCACTACTGCCCAAATACCCTGGCAGAAGACAAGATCATGGCCGTGAGGCATGTGTGGTGAAGGCACCTGGTCAATGTGGAAACAACCAAGCCATTTATGAGCCATGTTATATCATCACTCTATATGTACGTGCATACACACAGAGTTTTAATGATTTTGCAATTAGGAAATACATGATAAAATTAAAGATCACGGATACTATTTAGCTCTGAAACTGTTGCAGAATAGGGAACATGTGAATCCTTAGGGAAAAAAACACTGAAGCTTTAATTTAGAAAAATAACCCAACTCGGTTCAATAAGTACCCACATTTACCGAGTACCCACTATGTGCAGGGTTGCTACTATAAAAAGATGTATGAGACATCTTGCCAGGATTTAGTAGGGGAAATTCCTGCATAAATAGCTAGTTGCAAAATATGAGAAAATGTAAGAGAACTTTCAGTAGAGTTCCTTGCAAGATGCTAATAAGGTGTTGTGGAAGATGGGTTATCTTATAATATTTTTGTAAAACACTGACATTGTATCTTTTCACGTGTATCACCATTGTGCTTAATGCCTAGTATATAGTAGAAACAACTGAAGCTGTTCAGCTCAGGTCAAGTCAGTCATGGTGGTTTGGAATACGGACTTTAGGGCAAATAATTCAGGGTTTAGACTCAGTCATTGGAAAAGACAAACTTGATGTTGACCTTTCTCCTCTCTTCTCTCTCAAGGATATGGCCCCTTACCCAACCTCAGGAAGTTGTCTGGACATCTGAGTGTTGCCTCTGTTCCTCTCTGGTCTCTGTGGAGAGGTCTGTATTTCTGGCTTCTGTCCTATAGCGTCTAGCCCTATCTACCCATGGGCAGTGCCAGCATCTCCTGCTGTCTGAGCCCTGGGCTCTGCAAAGGAGGTCTAGGACTTGGCATCCACCTCTTCTCACCCTGCACTGAGCATACCCTAGCTGTGCGCATAGGGATGTAGTTGCGTGAGATCTCCCTAAGCCAGGTCTAGGGTGTAGGGGATGCAGGTTGGTATATTAGGGTTTCTCTCACCCTAAATATTCTATGCTGCCATGTTTTCTTTATCATAATAACCTGAGATAGGAATAGCAAATATTGTGAGACTGCTTCCTCCCAGAATTTCAGGAGGGAAGCAGTGCCAAACTGTCTTCTGTGCTTAGCATCCTAATCTTGAACCCCATCTTGGAGATCCTCTTGTCCTTCCTAAGGTAATACCCAGAGGTGGGTGCCAAGAAACACATTCAGTTGCAGTCTGGGTTTCTTCTCCCTTGAACATCAGCATCCTCCTGTCAGATGTGGTAAGAGTGAGAAAAAGGCATGGTATTCAGTATCCTCTTCTATCTGATCTGGAGTAAAGACTTGAATTTAAAGAAATGTTTAGAATACAGGAAAAAGTTTTATTGTCATGAGCCAAACTCTTGCAAGCCAGAAGGTATTTCATTTTGGACTCAGGCACCTGATTGTCTAAAATTGTCTTCACGTTTTCAATTACATCTATTTTCCCTTGAAGCAATAGAGACCTACAGAGTTCTAGTACATTCCCTCCAGCACATCTGTCCGGGTTGTCTCCCAGTGTCTCAATTACTTTACAACTCTGTAAGTGGTAGAAATTAGATACAATATAAATGATTTTTCTTAGTAAAAATGCAAATAAATTTTGTCTGGTAGAAGTGAGATAGATGAAATTCATCATTAATTAAAGCCCACTGACTAGTTCTGCATCTATTAGCAAATGTATTTGAGAATTTGTAATGGCATATACATGGATGTGAATTTGAATTCTGCTTTATGTTGGTAATAACAGCTGTTTTCCTCACTAAAAAAAGTCTCTGACATGTATTCATTTTATATTTGTATGAGAATCATCATTTTACCTTTTGAAACAATTATTCTTCAACAATTTGTTATTCTCATTTAGCCAAAGAGGGAATTAAGTTTTAAAGAAACCCATCGACTTGTCCAAGGTTGGACGAATAATAATAGATAGAAGCAAAATTTGAATTCATGTATTTGACCCCAAATCCAAGCTTCTAAATTCTGTACTGCTCCATGATTAAAATATAAAGAAATCTGAAAAAATACCTTAAAGGTGCCCAGATAGTTATTCTAAAAGGAAAATTTCTTAAAGTTTCACATTATTTTTTTTACGGTATTTGTTAGCACCACTTTTGTGCTTCTGTTGGGAGATGGCCTACGTTTTTGCATTGTAATTTTAAGGCAAAAAAGCCATGAAACTCATTGTTATATGTGTAATTTTATAGATAGTACTCCCCTCTCCCCTAGTTAAATGGTTGTCAGAAAAAAAAAAACTTATGGCATTTCTGTATATATTAGGGAGATTTTTCAAAGTAAATTTTTACACTATGCTTTATGGAAAAACCAACTATGAGTCATAGCTATGAAGAAATATCTCCAATTCCTATGCCACTTAATTAAATACTCTATATGGAGATGAGGGAAACTTTAAAATAGCTTATATGGATCACTTACAATGGTCTCTGAAGAGGGTTTGAGTAGAAGTATTATCTTAGATTTATTTCTCAGTGAAAATTTCCAAAAATAAAAACATCACCTATATCCAGATCTGGAACAAAGAATCCTTTAAGAAAAACAGAGCAATATTTCAGCTGGGTCATTTGTCGACATTTCACAGTACAACAAATGGCACATTTATTCAACCACATTTCAAATAGATCACTTTTGTAAAAAAATTTACAGTTACAGGTTTCAAAAAAATGTTGAACTTTGCAAAACAAGCTGAACCACATGTGTCAGTTCATACTTTTAAGTGAATTTTGGAAAAAATTCAAAGGGAAAATAAATGAATATCCCAAGAAACAAAATTAGTCCCAGTAAGGTGTTCCTGAAAGGAATTACATAATTTCTGTTTTAGGAATTCTTTTTAAAAAAAACAGTGAAGTACCCTTGATCTTGGATACATGGACTGAATAACTTTAGAGACATCAACTATGTACTATGCTACCTTTTTCAGTCTGATAGGTAGGGAATATTCGGGTAGACCTTGGTGATTTTGATGACGTCACAATCATTCTTCCTAGCTAAAAACATCCAAATTTTATTCAGGTAGCAAGAGGAGTCCCCTGATCTTGACGAAAGCACACTCCTCAGTCCCAGGGAATAGAAGCCATGACTGGTTAGTTCATACTAGTAAAATGAGTTATGGCCATGTATGTCCCTGAGCCAGTTTAGGTGTGGAGAATGGTGTCCAGTTTCATTAATGAGATATAAGGGAAATTAGTTGGAACTAAAAAGTCAGACCTTGCTGAGGACAGCTTTTTGTCCTCCACCCTTTTTTTTACCTGCTTGGGAAGCGGGAACAAGGTCATGCTGATTGCAGCAGCAGCAGCAGCAGCCATTTTATGACCAAAAAGTAAAAAGCCAACATGCTAAAGACAGTAAGACAGAATGGACAGAAAGAGAGTAATACACTGATGAGGTTACTGAGCTGGCCTGCCAAACTGGGAAGTGCCTACCCACCCTCCAAACGTTTTTTAGGAGCTGCTTCAATGTTTGTTTGTTTGTTTTTAAAAGATTTTACTTATTTATTTGACAGACAGAGATCACAAATAGGCGGGGAGGTAGGCAGAGAGAGAGGAGGAAGCGGGCTCCCCGCCCTGGGATCATGACCTGAGCTGAAGGCAGAGGCCTCAACCCAGTGAACCACCCAGGCACCCCTGTTTCAATGTTTTTACTGTTTAAGTTATTCTCTGTTGGGTTTTTTGTTCCTTTTGTTGAAGGCATTCCTAATAAGTTTTAGTTTTTATACCTAACACATATCCACTTTTAATTTTCATGGCCTATTTTTCAATAGAGCAAGTATGATGAACCTTCGGTATCCTTGTTCATATCTTACTGAGAAAACATTTTGTACTATGAATAGAAATAGAAACACTGTGAGAATGGAACCAAATGTTACTATTTGTGTACTATTCAAGGTCAAATTCAAAGTGAACTTCACACCAAAAGATCTGTATGCCCTTTTTTCCTCTCCTTATAACTCTCTTAGATATGTAGGCTTCAGCGCCACCCGAATTTAGGGTCCCCACTTAGGCTACCCCCTCTAAACAGAGCCCCATGGCCTGGACTCTGCCCATTATATTTTTGAAAAGTGATTACTACAGTCCGATTTATAAACATCCCATGAGCAATAAGCACTGTTTCCTTCCTCTCAAACATATTACCCTTCTTGTCTAATGTGCCAAAGTAGATTTTTACAGTTTAAGTAAACTTTGTGACTATCCTTTTGATTTTTTTCACTTAATATAATTTGTAATTATCCATTTTCCAGTTTGGCAACATTTGAGTTATTTCTGGATCTATTTTTGCCTTTCTTCTCACCATTAATATGTTTCTAACCATTGTCCCTTTTACTTAAGGCCTTGATCTCTTAAAAAAAAAACACACTCGCACACAAATTCTCTAGGGTGGTCTTGGTACCAAGCACACACTAGGTAGCCAATAAGAAAATGAACGAGGTGTGTTCTTGAGTGCTAAAATGAAGGTATGAGCACACTACCTATGAACAAATTACCTATTTTATCTAAATAGCTATTTATCTCTGTGTGTGTGTGTGTGTATACACACATATTTATTTTAATGCTTAATATAGATTTATAGATATAATGCCTATAAAGCCAAAGGAAGAAGCCCCTTGTTAGATAGCTGGCCATTGGGGACCATGGGACATTTATGTTTGTTTGAGTCCAAGTATCTTTGGAATTGGATTTTATGCTATACATGTCTGTGCTGCTGGTTTTCTACCTTTAGTTGCTTTACTTGATCACCCATTTCCAGGTGTCTTGGTAAATGATTGTGTCCCCTAGCCACAATCTCTTTGAAGGCTCCAGGAGAAGGGAGAGTGAGGGAACAGAAGAGGAGAACCCAACTTAATTTTGGTAGTTGGATTCTCTTTGATGTGGATGATAATCTATGTCAGGATGGCAGTATATCATATAAGAGATTTGATCAGTGCTCTTTTTTTTTTTTTTCCAGAAAGGATATATTAGGCAGAGAAGAACAAAAAGGTAAGAAAAAGTCACTGAGATGCAGCCAGAAACAGAAATTCTCTTCTGGACGGTCAGAAGGAGTCTTAGCAAGTGGGACCACAATCACTTCTATAGCTAGTATTTTGGTTTCACTGGGGAGAAGGGGGTCTGTGCTGTTTCCAGTTCCAACAAGGCCACACTGCTCAACAGAGGTGAAGATTTAATGCCAGAAACACCAACAAAGAAAAAGAGTTTCCCTTAGCAACCCACTTTGAACACATTTTCAGTTTTTTCTTTCTGTTTTAGACACAGTAGCCAACATTCTGACTGACTGCTATAATCAACATAATTTCTCAAAACTGTTTATCTCCTAACCTACTCTCTTGTTCAACTACCTCTCAACAATGGATTAATTCACTTTGGCTGAATTTTTATGGTCCTCTCCAGCATGATGACAACACACTATTGAAAGTTCTCTTAATTGGAGATTAAGCCCCTTTCCACTGGAAGACAACATACAAAATAAGAATCCAGAGTATATCCACTTCTTGAATTTCATATCACATATTGAGGAATTCCATGTGACTTAGGTGGGGATGTGACATATTGTTGTTCTCACCCTCCTGCTCAGAGAATTTTTTTCTATCATGAAACAATAACTTTATGAGGGTCTTTGGGGGAAAAGCAAACTCATTTTGAAAAGTAGGGAAAAACTATCACCGGGGAAGAGAAAGCAACAGAAGACCATGAGGAAATGTGATATTTCCAGGAATTTGGAAACGTAACTTTTGTATTTGATGTATCACAGAGATTAGAGGCCCATCTTCAGTTTCAAACCTGCTGGGTAACTCTTTCTATCATTAGCCAATAAAAGTGTCTTCAGTTACATTTTTGTAGTACATTCTCAGGGTTATAGAATTTCTCTTTGAGTCCCCCGCCCCCTGCCCCAAGGCTCCACTGCCTAAGGAAGGAAGGAGTTAATGCCCTTGGCCATCAGCAAAAAAGTTACAAGCGGAGGAAAAATACATGATTGAAGAACAGAACACTTAATTACATATAGAGGTCTTGAAAGAAAGATCCCTTGAGCTAGCAGACCATAGGACAATGGGTCAGCAGTTTTAGAATCGATTTCTGACCATCATTGACTCAGGATACTAGGAAAGTCCGATGTTTCTGCTTTTCAAAAATTTATTGCACCATCATAGCAATCATCATTTTTTAAATATAATTGATGCTTACTGAGCACCCACATTCTAGGGACTTTTTACCAGAGCAGAAAGCAATATGATTTTCATAAAAAAAAAAAAAAAAGCAGTCATGAAAAACTGTAGCAAAGATTTGCAGTAGTGAGGGAGTGGGATAGGATATTAGAAATCTGCCTTTTGGGGCTCCTGCAAGGGTTCTATCTTCCGTGTGTGCTTTTGCACGTAGAAGGGGCTATGCTTTATGGAATGTCATTTCCAAATTCCTAGAATGCAACACACTTTGTTTGCTTTAAAGTCTAAGGCTGGTGGGGTGTCTGGGTGGCTCGGTGGGTTAAAGCCTCTGCCTTCAGCTCAGGTCATGGTCCCAGGGTCCTGGGATGGAGCCCTGCATCAAGCCCCGCATCGAGCCCCGCATCGGGTTCTCTGCTCATCGGGGAGCCTGCTTCCTCCTCTCTCTGCCTGCCTCTCTGCCTGCTTGTGATCTCTGTCTGTTAAATAAATAAATAAAATCTTTAAAAAAAAGTCTAAGGCTGGTAGTATTTCCATTTTACAAAAGAAAAAATCTGAGCATGGAAGAATTTAGAAATCTTGCTAAAGCTGCTTGTCTAGGTGGCTTTAAAGTCTATATTTATGCCTATATTTCTTCATGGACCTAATTGGTAAGTGTTAACACCAACCAGTTGACTCTTTGTTTCCTGTTCTCCTGTGCTTAACTTTGTCTCTTAAATTCCAGGATTAGACCTGGGAATATTGGGATCTTAGAGCTCTCTGATATTCACATGTGCATGGCTTACATGTTCAAATAGTCTAATAAATAGGAAAGCCTCCTAGGGAAAAGGAGGTCCTTTGGCTCTGTTTTTATTAGTAGAGACAATTCAAGCTGGGGACAGCTTGAGGGACGTGGGTTCCCTCACCCTTTCTGCTGATTCTGCAAGAATGCTTCTCCCAAGCACATGGTCCCATCACTTTTTTTTTCTTTTTTTTAAGTTTATTTGTTTATTTATTTGACAGACAGACATCACAAGTAGGCAGAGAGGCAGGCAGAGAGAGAGAGGGAAGCAGGTGCCCTGATGAGCAGAGAGCCCAATGTGGGGCTCGATCCCAGGACCCTGGGACCATGACCTGAGCTGAAGACAGAGGCTTTAACACACTGAGTCACCCAGATACCCCTCCCATCACTTTTGAGCTATAAGGATCTCATATCCAGTTTTGGAGAAGGGACTCCCTCAGGGAAATTAGGGACGAGAAGTATGGACCCTGGTCATCATGGGGGAGCCATAATTTCAGAGAAGCTAACAGAAATTGTATATTCATTTGCAAATAGTCCATGCAAGCTAACAGCAACTTCTCCACTTTTTCTAGAATTATATTACTTCTCAAGGGGGAAAAAAAAAGCTGGTTGGAGAAGACAAATGTTATAAAATTGACAATTTCAAGTCATGGGGAAAATATTAGTGAGTGAAAAAATGAAGAATGGCTGAACATGATACAAGAATAGTGGATAAAGGACCATTGTTGAAGCTGGGTGATGTGTATGTGGAAATTCATTATCCTATGGTTTTTACTTTGCACATATTTGGAAAATTTTATGATAAGAAGTTAAGGAAATTTGGAAAGTAATGGTAGGACTGACAAGACGGAAGATGGACTAGAGAGAGGTGATCGAAGGAAGTGTGGAGCATATATAATGAGGTTTCAGGTCATTCCATTGAAGATGGATGTGACAAGAGTTACAAGTTTAGGCTGACTGCTTAAAATTATATTACAAACAGGCACAGAGCAAATATCAAAATACAAATAACAAAATTGGTGGAAGCTTGGGGAAGGGAGAAGAATTACTGTAAACCAATTTCGTCATCTGGCATAAGGAAGATTTACTCATTTCTACTGAAACTTGATTAATTAGAACAAAGAAGTACATACAACTTGTTTACAGTTAAAGAGGCCCTGAACAGAAAGACTGAAAACAGAACATATTAAAAATAGGGCTTGAGATAAAGAGGAAGGGGGGAAGAATAAGAAAATGTTATTCCTCCCTGATCAAATCTTCTGATAACTTGTTGAGGATATGAGAGGATTCCATGAGTCTTGGATGTGAATACGGAGGGACAGTCAGATCTACATATATATTTCATATATATATATATATTTCATATATATATATGAAACAACAAAGTTGTGAAGTTAAGAAATGATAATGCATACTAATCTGTTGTAGATCTGACTGTCCCTCTGTATTTATATATATATATACATATATATATAAAATAATATTGTGACTCTTTCCTATGTATGGATTGTTAAAATCTAGAATACAATTAAAATGGAAAAGTTATGGGAAACACGGATGATATGAGATTTTTATTCGATAACGGTAACTGTTTAATAAAGCAATGAATCCTGGAATGGGGAAAAGAACAATAAAAGGTGTGTTTCGTGGTGCAAGTTTAGGAACTGTAATAAATAAAGTTTGTGGAGTTTATTGGACTTCTGCTGTCATCTTAAAATATGTTTTTATTGCTGAAATATTTTAACTTCTACACCTGATTCTTAGTAAAAACAGGTCTCAAAGACAGTTCAAAGGCTCTTGACAAGTTTTCTGATATATTCTCAGAAATAGAGTCAGAGTTATCTTTATGTAGAATCATGTCTGAATCCTGCTCAGAATATTTCTAGCTTTTCCTGGATGCCCAGTTACATCACCTCTACCGAAGCCAAATGCATTTTTCCTCCCGCCCCTTGAGCTATTTGGGTGTTCTGTTTATGCTTAAAAATCTTTGCACACTAACCACAATATGCTGATGTTGAGGATTTGGCCCTGCCTTCATTCTATTTATTTATTTTCTAGCAATCAATTTGAACTGAAATCAGATTCGCAAGCTTGAGAGATGAGACCTTCTGCTACCTCTGGTTCCTGTGAGTTCTCTTGCTCAATGATGGAGAACTTGAAGAGGGGGATTAGATAAGCATCATTTTGTGCGGTTTTCCCCTCTCTCTAGCTGCCCCGTTACCTCTGCCTTCCAAAGGAAAGACTTAATAAATTAATTCACATGGAGTTAAATAACGAATGATGCAATGTTACACTCCCCCAAACAAGGGGACAGAGAAGAGTAGAGGTCTTTGGAGAACAAGGGACACATTTTCATATCCACACCCACATTACAAGCTGCCGATTTTCCTTTTGGATAAAATCTGCCCTGCATGTAGTACACTTGCCCCTGTTTATTCAGACCGTTCAAAGCTCAGTTGAAGGTATTATGTCTTTAGACTCTTGCCTGACCACCCAGAGTGATTTTTCTTGTTTTGGAATTATTATAATAAGTGTGGTCTGAAAATAATCCAGCTTTTGACTTTGTGTAGGCTTGTATATAGGCTAGCTGGTGTTGTTGTTTTTTGAAGATTTTATTTATTTGACAGACAGAGATCACAAGTAGGCAGAGAAGCAGGCAGAGAGAGAGGAGGAAGCAGGCTCCCTGCTGAGCAGAGAGCCTGATGCGGGGCTCGATCCCAGAACCCTGGGATCATGACCTGAGCTGAAGGCAGAGGCTTTAACCCACTGAGCCATCCAGGAGTCCCGGGATAGGTGTTTTGGATGCTCTTTTCTTGCCAATCAGAGTGGTGATCATGTCTCTTCCTCTCTTTGCACTTCTGAACACAGCTGGAATGAAGAAATTATAGAGTGGATCAAGTTTGTCTACTTTGTATCCTTGTTGAGACTTCACCCAACATCTGTTATCTTAGCAATATCCCCTGTCCTAAACCTTTTTGTTTCTAAATCCTTCTTCTGCCAATGTAACTTCTCTGTGTCTTTTTGCTCTAAGAGTCCTATTACCTGCTCTCTGAGAGAATGGTTAATATCTAACTAATCCTACATGAATTCACTCATATTAAATTGCCAATTTTTATGACCTATCAAAGCACAGTTCACATAGTGGACCTGAATAGGTGAAATATTAGGGCCTTACCTCTCATACATGACATCTGGTGACCCAAAATTATTCTCCAGAAGAATGAATTTGTAACAGTGTAATGCAGCCTTAGCAGAACAGCAGGGGCATTAAAATAAAACTGACAGACAGTTACTAAATCTGCTAATATAGAAGGGCAGGCTCCTATCCTAGAAACGTACTACCTGGATAGTTAATATTTGTTGACTTTCTTCTACTTTACACTTCATATTAATGATGTAGGCTAGAAAATGCCTGGTTGAAGCCATGCCAAATGGAAAAAACAATGAATAGATGAAAGCTTATATCTGCTACCAAATATCTCTCCTATACATAAAGTTCGAATTAATAGACTGACAAAAGTATAGGCATTGTGAAGAACATTGGAGAAAAAGCACTTTCAAGAAATTTCGAGTGCATCAAATAACCACTTATTAACATTCCCTGTGTCATTTAAAATGACTCCTCTCTTTGGCGCCACAAGTAAGTCATTTGTAGGTGTTCTCCTATCTGTACTGGAAGGTTAGAGTAGTTTTATATCTTACATTCCACAAAACTGTACATTTCCCAAAAGCTGTTTTATAAAGATTTCTAGGCAATGTTTCTTTATACACTTGGAAGTAAAACTGAAGTAATGTCCACACTCTATAATGGATTTGCATTTTACCTCAATTCTTACTTTCTTTGGTCTGAATTACTAAGGTTTTATTCTATTTTATTAGAGGAAATTCCACCAGTGTTTGCAACAAATTAGGTTCTATGGGTTTGTTACAGTTTCAGTTTGGGGTTTTTGAGAATAATTTGTTCATATGTGAGACAGCTAGATGACTGAACAATTGAAAGCCACTGAAGAAGTTTAGGAGAACAGTTTTAGAACTCTTACTGAGTCTATGCTATTTCTGACTTTAAGAGCATTGTGTATACTCTACTCTCACGGCACTTTCATTTTGCCTTAATGACCTAATGCTTTCATGTCTGTATCTTCTCAGATTATCAGTGTCCTGAGGAGAAAGACCACATATTACTCAACTTTACACCTTCTGAAGCATCTAGCATAATACCTGCACATAGTGGATGCTCAGTTATTATTAATTGAATGCCCTTAAATTATAACACCATACAATTTCCATGCCAGAGGAGAACCTCTGAGATCATCACAACCATTTAACAGCTAGGAAACCTGGGGCCTGGAGGAGGTACGTCACTGGCCCAGGCTTATACAGATGCTATTAACACAAAGAATCATAACTGGGGTAGAGCCACTAAGATCTAGCCTTGTTTTCTCAGTCTCAGAAAAAAAGAGACACCCAACAGAATCTTCCCTTTTCTTGATGGTCCAAACCAAGATGTGGCCACATTTGCAAGTGCAAGAAATTATTTTTGAGGGGAGGAGGATGGTGGCTTGATTCATGATGTGACATTAACCTACTTTCCTGTTGTGATGGCTCTTTCCTTCCCCCCATAAAGACCCTGGATTGTGTTCCATCCATATGTGCCTCCAAGGAAACAGTGTTTCCATAAGAGATCAATGGTCCTTGAAAATGAAGTTTGTTGATAAGCATAGGATGTTGCAACAGACCAAATCCGACAGACCTATAAGTGAGTGTTGGCCTAAGCTCCCCAGACCCCGGCACCCCATTTCGTACCACATCCACGCATCACCAAGCTGCGCCGGCCTAGTAGGTTGAAGCAGAAGAGACTCTAAAATAGCTCCCTATGGTTTTGAAATTATATTGCTTGCTGTTTCCTGCTATAAAATACTGTGAGAGCTAAAATATTTTCAGATGTGAGTTTTCAAAATAACTTTCCCTCATCTTGTTGCAAGAGAAATACAAGTTTATTATAGAAAAAAAAAAGAAAATACAGATAAGGAGGGGAAAAGTAAAATAAAAATCTGCTGCAATCCTGCCAACTGAAATAAACAAAGCTAACATTTTGGTGTGTGTGTGTACACATGGTTATGTATATTACATACATTTTTATATAATAGAACCTAAATATGTTTCCAAGATAATACATGTATTCTTTTTTTTCTAAGATTTTATTTATTTATTCAACAGACAGAGATCACAAGTAGGCGAGAGGCAGGTAGGGTGGGGGGAAGGGGGAAGCAGGCTCCCTGCTGAGCAGAGAGCCCGATGTGGGGATCGATCCCAGGACCCTGGGGTCATGACCTGAACCGAAGGCAGAGGCTTTAACCCACTGAGCCACCCAGGCACCCCAATACATGTATTCTTAAGCTTTATTAATGTCTACAGCATATTCCAATGAGTTGGTATAGTGTACTTTATCAAATTTTCCCCTGTGGCATATATAGATTTATTTCCAATCTTTTTTTGTCCTTAACTGTTCCTAATTGTTTTAGTATTTTAAATCACTGACAAGAATGTTGTTTAAATATGTGATGTAACACCCTTTTTATGAGTTAGTATGTAGATAGAGATTCTGCTGAAATGATCTCAGAAAACATACCAACAGATATGATATGTATGTCATGTAGGTGTCTTTCAGTGACCTAAGTTAGTCCATGCTGACTGGGAAATAGCGGAATTATGTGGATATACTAAAGTTTTCACTTGAAAAAATTTTAAAAGATTTTTTTTATTTATTTGACACAGAAAGAGATCACAAGTAGGCAGAGAGGCAGGCGGGGGCGGGGGGGGGGGGGGGGAAAGCAGGCTCCCTGCTGAGCAGAGAGCTCCATGCAGGGCTCAATCCCAGGACCCTGAGATCATGACCTGAGCCGAAGGCAGAGGCTTAACCCACTGAGGCACCCAGGTATCCCTCATTTGAAATTTTTATATGGACTTTTCTCCAGCATGATAATGTTTCACACTGTCAAATAGCAGTTAAATGCAAACAATATGAGCACCACTGAATGCAAGTTGCAGAGGCATTCAGTAGTATGAGGGATGCACCCCCATGGCCTCCCTCTCCACTTGTCACATGTCTCCTGACATGTGAGCGTCTTGGCCCGGCCGCCATAACTCTGCAGCCTCAACCTTTCTTTATTTCTCCTCCCACCAAGCTATATTCACCATTTATTTAAAAAAAATTAATAGGCTTCTAACTCTGCCAGTATTTTATTGAATTATTATTTTTTGTTGATACTCTAATTACAAAGTTGCATAGGTTTTGAGTGATAGATATCTAATTTTAGTTTTTCTATTAGCCCTTTTATTTTTAGTACAAGTTTGCAGGATGTGGGGTTATTCAGAAATGCATACATTGTGTTATAGCCAAAGCGTTTATCTCATGCTCGGGATTCTGAGTAAAGATAGCAGAATAAAACAGGATCACTAGTAATTCCTCCCCTGATACCTTATAAAATGATCCTCCTTTATTCCCAAATGAAAGGAGAAAAACTCAGTGAAAGACAATTACCAACAGGAAACTGATAAGGAAACTAATAAAATTCCATGACATAAAATTCAGAAAAGAACAGAATATTTTGTTGTGGTTTCCAATATCATCCCTGTGCTTCCAAAAATGCAAGAAGGAAAGAAGATGAGACAAGAAAATCCGAAGAATTCTCTCTTATATACCCCTATATAAAAGGAAGTACAGATGGCCCAAGCTTACAACGGCTCAATTCATGATTTTTTTTTTTTTTTTTTTTGCTTTACAATGATGTGAAAGTGATACACATTCAATAGCAACTGTACTTTGAATTTTGACCTTTCCCTGGGCTGAGATACTCTCTTGTGATGCTAGGTTGCAGTGCCCACAG
Source organism: Meles meles (assembly GCF_922984935.1). Lineage (NCBI taxonomy): Eukaryota > Metazoa > Chordata > Mammalia > Carnivora > Mustelidae > Meles > Meles meles. Next base: position 62,210,474 of record NC_060066.1, on the reverse strand, counting down.
GTCCTAATTAGCCACACATTCATGAAGGTAAATAATAGATATATGTGCAATACTGGGTGCTCATACAACCATTCTGGTTTTCATTTTCAGTATAGTATTCAATAAATTATGTGAGATAGTCAACATTTTATTATAAAATAGGCTGTGTTAGATATTTTGCCCAATTGTGGGCTCATATAAGTGTTCAGAGCACATTTAAGGCAGGCTAGGCTAAGCTATGATGTTTGGTAGGTTAGATGTATTAAGTGCATTTTGACTTACCATATTTTCAACTTACGGTGGGTTTATTGGGACATAAACCCATCATAAACTGAGGAAGAGCTATATATTAAAAGGTGAAATTTTAGAAAATTAGAGGGAAAGTTCTCAGGAGTAGGAGCCCCTAGCTACTATCATCATCTACCATGTGAAGAAAATTCCATGTTTAGTAATTTTTAGGAGTCCATGTTCTAAAATGAAAGATCTAAAGCAGAAATGTCATACCCAAGGAATAAGATACACCTCAGTTGGGGCTAGGGTTCATGGCAGAACTGAATCTGGTAAGGGCACTTAACGAAGGGGAGAGCAGAGACCTTAAGTCATCTCACAAAGGTTATCTGATTTACCAAAAAAAAAAAAAAAAAAGTAATACCATAATTTGCCTGTTCACAAATGCAGTTACTTGAAATAAGAAATAAACAGGGATCAGCTAAAGGAAAGTATGTCCAGAAGAATTTTCAACCTACATTAAACTTTAGAAGTTCCGAACTGAGCTGCCCACTTGAGATATGAAGGTAACTGGAAACAACATGGTAATCATGAAAATATTTTGTCTGACTCTCTCTCTACAAAGAAAGAAAAATATATGTGGGACTGAGTTGTGCCAGGAAACCTAAGTTCGTTTATTTTCTCTGTAACTGCTCTGTCCTTTTCCACAAGCACCCCAATGGGTCATAGCAGGAAAGTCAGTAAAGTGTCCTGATACAAGACTTCAAATAGACCCCTAAGTAATTATTGTCCCTTGTGCCATAGTTGCCACAAGACTTACATCTACATGTGGTGACAACCCCACCAGGCACTGTTGTAATTTTTGCTTTCAACAGACATATTTTAAAGACCATTCAGGGAGAAGAAGCATCTGTCATATTTACCCAGATATCTACCATTTCTGCTGATCTTTCTTTACTCCTATGTGCCGTATTTCCTTGTTATCCTGAAGAATATTTTTAGCCTTTATTTTAGGGCATCTCAACTGGTAAGACATCCTCTCAGTTTTTGTTCCCCTGAGAATGTCTATCTTTTCTTCATTCCTGAAGGATATGTATCTATATTTATGCTGAACATAGAATTGTGGGTTGACGGTTTTTTTCCAGCCATCTAAAGATATTATTCCACTGTCTTCTGGCTTCCGGAGCCTCTGAGGAAAAAATCCACAATCATTCAAATAATTATTTCCTTCTCTGTAATGTATCATTTTCTGTCTGCTTCAAGATTTGTCTTTATCTTTGGTTTTTAGTAGTTTGTTTATAATGTGCCTGGGTGTGCTTTTTTTTTTTTTAATTTGTCCTATTTGGGGTTTTCTGAGCTACTGCAATCTGTAAATTGATCCCTTTTACAAAATTTGGAAACTTTCTGGTAAATATTTCTTCGAATACTTTTTCATCTCTACCTTTGTCCTCTCCTTCTCAGACTCTAATGACACAACGTTAGACTTTTTGTTATTATCCCATGGGTCCTTAGGATCTATTGACATTTTTTTATATTTTCCTTTTTTCCAGATTAGATTATTTCTATTGACCTAGTTTGCTGCCTTCTTTTTCTGTTATTTCCATTTTGTTACTGAGTCCATCCAAAGACTATTCCCATCTCAGCTATTTTTTAATTCTAAAATTTTTATTAGGTTCTTTTTCATAGTTTCTAGATCTTTGTTAAGGACTTCTTTCTTTCCACTCATTTCAAGCGTATTCACCTTTTTCTCACTCTTAAGGTCTTTGATAATTCCAATATTTGGGTCTTCTTTATTCTTGGGAATTTGTCAGATATTCATGGGGGTTTTGTTTGGTTGGTTGGTTTGGGCATGTAATTTTGGATTCTATACTGGAGATTTGGATATAATATTGTGAGCTTTGAGATCTGTTAAAACCCTCTGGGGAACATTGACTTGCTTCTTTGCTTGTTTTAGGAGGGAACAACCCCACTTGTGTTCAGCTCACATACTCTGTCCTGCCTTCTCCAGGCAAAGGGTCCAGTTAGGTTTTCAGAAACTCTGCTATGCTTTTTGGATCTATTCTGTGTATGTGTGACTTAGTGGTTAGTCCGAGACTTGGGTAGTAGTTTTTAATCATAGCTCAGACCCTAAAGCTGTTATATTTCTTTGTCAGTGCAGCTGAGGGATGAATATGGAACTTGGATTAGTTGAAAAGAGGGAGGGATGCCTTTCTCCAGCTCTCCCCTTTCTGAAACTTCCCCCACTCTCCCTGGCTTTCAGAAGTCCAATTTTTAGCTCTTCGGCTAGAAATCTGGGGTTTCTGTCAGATATTTAGCCCTCAACACCAGAAATACCCTCAGTGCTAAACTGTGATAGAAAGAAGAGAGAAAAATAACAGAGATGAGATCCCCCACTCTGTTCAGACTCCTTTGGCCCCCCATTCCAGTTCTGGTCAGAGAAATGCACTTTCTTTTAGAGATTATAGATGCCTTTCCTGCCACAGTCACTGGGTAGTATGATCTCATGGCTGTGTTGCCCTCAGTAAAGAACCAGGATAAAAAGAGAGAGAGAGAGAGGCAGAGAGACAGAGATCTCCCTCAGATATACACTGTGTATCTCACAGGGTTCCCATTTCTCTATCATCTGGTTGGAAACAGGGAGGTCTTTCTTGGAGGTCTTGCTGTCCACACCTACTACTCTGATCCAAGATATCTGTTGCCCCTGGGTCAAAGTCAAAATATAAAGGCGGGGGGGGGACCTAGTAAACTCACTGTCACATGGTCCAAGTTTTGACTTCCCTCCCCAGTCTGCTCACTATTGTTTACTTTTCTGAGTTCTTATTATGGTTACTTTTTATTCTGTCCAGTGCCGTTAGCTGGACTCAATAACAGAGATAGGCTGTAGTGGTTTTACTCCATCTTGGCTGGCACAAGAGATTCCTCATCCTCTTCATGGAAAATGCCTGGTCTATGTTCTCCATAATCTAATGTTGTAGTAGAGTCTGAGTCCTTAGATTCCCTTCTGAGTCCTCTGGATGCCTGCAAGGTAGGCCGATATGGTTCTGTGAACCAGTGCCTATTGGATGCTATTGTTCTCATCTGGCATTTTAGGGACGATGTTTTGGTTCACCTCCTGGAGCCCATGGTGTCCAAGTTCCTACCTATTTCATTCTATATCTTGTGATCATAAGCCTTTCCTATTACCTGCCCTTGGGCCCGTGAGAGCCGCAAATGTACCTTTCACCTTTATCTACCTGTCTGCCTTCAACACTGCCTCACCTTGACTCCTGTGTTGTGTCAGAACTGGCCATGTAGAGTTTATTCTAGAGGGTTCCAACCCCCCCCCCCATATGTCCAGGGAACCAAATCACCTGCCTTAGTCTTCTTGAGAACCCTAATACCCATTTGGTTGTTACTAAAGTCCAAGCTCCAACCTGTGCCTAAAGTGTGGTTCTGAGGAAAGAATGGATATGCAGAGAGAGATCTGGCATCCTACTAACTCATTTGGTCTCTGTCTCCCTACTTCCCCCCAAAATTTCTCAGGCTTAAAATCTTGGCCTATAGTCTTTGCCTTATTTTTCTCATCTCATTCTCAACATGCTTAAAAGGCAAACAAACTTAGAAAATCCTTCCAACAACAAAAAACCCCCCACAGTTAAGAACAGAAGCCATAATAAAGAACATGCATGATAGTCACATGACAATAACTGTGTCACAATGTCTCCAGTGTGATCCTAGATGTCACACCCAGGCAAGAGGTCATTTGAACATAAAGGAAGCAGGCAGTTTCAAGTATTTAAGAGTTCTGAGGGTATAACACTCAAGAGTTATTCATGGAAAACCTACTTGGCAATAACATACAGTTATTCAAAAATCAAAAAGTGAATTAAAATAAAAAACTCAGACATATAGAAGCTCATATGAATTATTAATAGTCAATACTGAGTTCTTTTAAATAAGACCAAGTAGCTGTTGGGATTATGTTGATAGGATGGAATTGAAATGTTATATATCTTACAAATAAAAATAAGAATGAGAACACCACAAAAATCATCTCATGATTTTTTGGTCATGAATCAATGTTGTCTAAAATTAAAATGTACACATAATAACTCCAATTTCTTCATGTATTACCAAACTCCTTTTTAACCTTAGTAGGAATGTTTAGGACTCTATCTCCTGGTAAGGAAACATTTAAGATCAATAATTTTTTCAAGTGTATTTTCTTTTACATGTCTTCTGCTAAGTAAAAACTTGTCAAAATTGTGTATATTACATAGTCTCATGTTATGCAACTATTTTGGTCAATCTGTTCCCACAGGCTACTCTTTCAGTCTTCCAGGCATATATGATATTCTCACAGAAATGTAATGTAATACAAACTACATCTGGAATTATGGCCACTTAATGTTAACGATGGCTATTTCTGATCATGTAATTTTGGATATACTTTATTACATTGCTTGAATTGTTTTTTCATGATGAATATATATCTTTTTTATCCCCAAATTAAGTCAATACTCAATTTGGGAATTTTGGAAGATGCAGAGTGAGTCAAATAACATCTCATAAAAGAATTTTCCTAATTTCCATTCAGGGGGATCAGCAGTCTTTGTTAGCAGTGAGCTATTTAGCAGAGGTTGATTTGGCTTATAATGATTAAGCTCTGTACCAACACAAATCACAATTGCATTTGGTAGGTCTTACCATTGGCAATAACTTCACTGAATTTATAGACATTTAAAACAGATATAACTTTTGGCTTCTACTTTTTTGAAGGAATGTTTGAAAGAAACGTGGACGCTTAGTTTTCCATTTCGAAGACCCCAGCACATATTAGGAACTCAATCAATGCCTATTCTGTTGAACTGAAATAATGAAGGTTATTACACATAAAAGAGATTTTACTTTTTAAATTTCATATCAGAGAGCAGAACAAGGACCATGCGTGCAAATTGGCTGGAATGTAGATCTGACTCAATAAAAAGAAAAAGTTTAGCTATTAGGAAATCAAATGGGCTGCTGCAGAAGTGAAATCACCTCCACCTCCATGTGCCAGAGAGTCTGGGGTGATTATCTGAAGAGCATATTGTAAAAGAAATGTCGTGCATCACAGGCTGTCTCTAACTTCAGACTTGTCCCTGCTCTGAGATTCCATGATTCTGTAAACTGGGGAAGGTAAGTGAGCTTTTAAATGCTGAGTTAGTAGTTTTTGACTCTGCTCACTGCCTTGGTTTCCCATTGATAAAGTGAGAGGACTAATGTTAATGTAATCACTGTTGGTTTTCTAGTTCTAAGGTCTCCTAATCCTCTAATCTGTTATATAGGATGATTTTGTATAATCAAATTTCAGATCAATTCAGCAAATACCCACTGCTTATAACTATGTAATAGGCATCATGTAAGGTACAGAGACTGTGGATTCATTCATCTCTTCAGGCTTTCAGTCTTAGAAGAGCATATAACTTGTTAATGAGGATGTATCCTCAACCTGGTTTTAACAGTCTTTGAAAAACAGAAAGTACTACATTCCAAAATGCACACTTTCTATTACTGGAAGGGCTCAGATGTTCTGTGCTGATCAATGTCACCAAAAAGTTATTTGCTCTCTTCAAGAAGAAATGCACAACAAGCATTCTGACAGGAGTGCAAAAACTTAAAAAAGTCACAGAAACCTCTTCAACTGCATGACTGCATAGACATGAATGGTATTACATTCACATAAATAATTATTCAAAAGTGTCCCCAAAAGACTAAACCTCAAGGAAAAAGTGGTTAGTTTCCTCTTTGAAAAACTGTTGAGAAATGACATGGTGACTGATTTCAGCTTTCTACCGAAATGAGTAAGTTTTAGGATTCCTTATTTTTAAAAATTAAACCAATAGTGATTATATGCAAGAAGAATCATCAAGAAGCCCCCCTTCAAAGGCATTTATTTTCTGTTGTAAAGTTAATGTAAAATTTCAACTAGCCAAAATTAAGATAATGAAATTTTTTATTTACTCAAATTAGGTTTTAAGAATATCACTGGTTTTCTCCATCCAATTCCTGTTGTTATTCACTCTGAGTACTGTTTATTGAATGCAGTCATGGGGTGGAAAGTAAACAAACCAAGAAGATGCAGGTGTGGATGTGATGAAATCTGATAAAGCCCACAGTCCTAAAGGAAAATAAACAGGAGCCATTGATTTAAATGAACTTAAATGTTGTCCATAACCCTAAGGTCATTATTCTTCCTTTCCCCTTTCCTTTATCTCCTACATTTAGGCATTTAGGTGACACATAAACATTTGGACTTATGGGTGAATTTGGGGTAACTACTCAGAAACTTAATAGATCTTACTCATCACAGAAAATCCAAAATTAACAATGTCAAGGACAATGCCTCATTAAATAATATCAAAGAACAACATTTGTTAAAGTTTGTCATCTATGATAGAATGCTGACCTATGAAGCTGTTTTGCATTACTAGTAATTTTTAAGGGGTACCTTTAAGAAAGCATTGTTACTAAATGAAATGAGGCAATCCTGATCATTGCATATATGATTAAGAGAATCACAGATTATTCAATATAAACTTCTTATAGTTGAAACCAAACTTCAATTTATAAGTTATTTATAATTACCCTCTTTTTCCCACTCTTCACCATTATTGTTATTTTGAAATTTCCCAAGGCCAATTTTACCTGATTTGACATGACATCTTTGAGTCAACAATCTTTGGTCATAGTGTTTTTGAAAAATGCATTAATCCACATTTTTAAAAAATTGTCTTCCAATTTTAGATGACATCAGGTAGTAGTTCCTGATAAGGCCACTTTTAATTTTTTTTAAGATTTTATTATTTATTTGAGAGAGAGACAGAATATATAAATAGGTGGGGAATGGGAGAAGCAGTGCCCCCCCAATCAGGGACCCCAATGCAGGACTTGATCCTGGGACCCGGGATCATGACCTGAGTGGAAGGCAAGCACTTAACCAACTGAGCCACTAAGGTACTCCTTAATTTCTATTAATATATGCATTATGTTTCTCAAGTCAGCATCCCATAGAACGGTTCAGGATAGGAAGAAGTGTTACAGAGTTTTCTCTAGGATGTCTGTACACCTATAACATGGTAAGAGGAATAAAGGAGTACATAGTATGATATAACCTACCCTTATTTAACCATGGCTTTTCTTTGTTATTACTTATTAATAGCTCTCGAAACAAGATTTTAAGAAAAAATATTTAGGAATGATTGAACAATATAGATACAGGAAAAGTTAACATAATACCAAAAACTAACATTACACCAAATTTATGGACATTTTTTCTCCTCCTTAAGACTCATTTCGGGGCACCTGGGTGGCTCAGTGGTTAAGCCGCTGCCTTCGGCTCAGGTCATGATCTCAGGGTCCTGGGATCGAGTCCCATGTTGAGCTTTCTGCTTGGTGGGGAGCCTGCTTCCTTCTCACTCTCTCTGCCTGGCTCTCTGCCTGCTTGTGATCTCTCTCTGTCAAATAAATAATAAAAATTAAAAAAAAAATCTAAAAAAAAAAAGACTCATTTCAACACTGTGTCACATTCTTAAATAAATATAGGAGAGAGGGGCTGGAAAGATGGGGGAGGAGGAGGACCCTAAGCTCATCTCATCCTACAGATACAACATCATGTAAATACTATAGAAAATGACCTTAAGATTGGTAGAATGAACTCTACAGCTAAAGGTAGAGAAGAGGTCATATCAAAGTAGGAAGGGCAGAGATGTAATGGGAAGCTAAATAGGCTGCTGGACTGTCCACAGGACAGAGGTACCCACAAGTTTAAGGAGGAAGAGAAATAGACTATCACAATGGGGACCATGGAGAGGGAAGATGAATCCCCACAACACTTCACTTTGGAAACTAGAGGGGCTATAATTTCACGAGTTCTTATAAGTAGTGAGACTTAGAACCCGGAATTTTAAAAATCAGCAAGCTTTATTCTGAGGGAAACTGGAGGACAATAGGAAACTGATTTCTTTTCCTTAAAAAGCCCATGGAGATGCAGCACAGAAGTAGCAGTTTGAAAAATGCCTGGAACATACAGGAGGGAAAGTTATCTACTTATCTTAGAATATGTCCTGGAGGGACAGAGATCACTGGGAGACTCCTCCAGGAACAAAGGAGTTGGCAGGCACCATTTCTCTCCCCCAGTTCCCAACATAAACACATGGCCACCTGCTGGAAACAGCACTACTGACCCAACATCCACTGCCTGACATGCTTATACCATGCCTACTCTCCCCCACCCTTTGCCTCTGGCTTTGGTGATCCACTTCCTCTAGCCAGGCTTGCCTCAGTTCCAGCACTATAGATCTCCTCCTACAGAAGACTGGCACAAACCTTGCAAACACCTGTCTTCTGACCCACACATTTTGTGGGGCCTTGGTCCTGATGGTGGTGGGTCCCCTCTCTTGTTAAAACTGAGTGCGCTGACCATGCATACTTTGTGGGTGGGCCAGGGATGACTGTCTTGGCAAGAGCAGCATGTCCCCTCTGAAAGAGCATAAAACTTGTGGAAGCTATGCTCCCATACCTCGGCAAAATTTGAATTTGCCACTTTCAATATGCTATTGACCGGAGCCCATTTATACTAGGGCCACCAATATGGCAGTGTGCATGCAGCCCTAACAGAGACCAGTACCACTCCAAAGTGGCTCCTGCCCTGGGGACAGGGAAAGATAACACACAGACCAGTCAGAATGTGGCCCAAGGAGTGGGATTGGGGCAGACAGTTAGTCTGATTGTGGGCCCTGCCTCCCAACGAAAGTTTCTCAGGAGACAACATAGGAAAAAAACCATGAAGTTTGGTGCTCTTCCATCTCTGGAAAATGCTTAGTCTGAGTAGACTCAAGCCCAAGAAGCCCTAAACTGGTCCACTAACACCACAGGAACCAAAACCTGACTGCAACAGGCAAAGAGAGCTGCTAAAGGATAAAGCAGTTCAGTCACAACAGAGGAGCACACATAGCATACAAAAGAAACACTCCTGAAGTGCCAGTTTCCAGTAAACAGGGGACCCTGTGTTATAGGACCTCATTTTCATGAGGCCACTACTTTCAAGAGCAGGGGAAGTAGTTAACTTTCCTCACTCATAGAAATAAAAACAGAGAGTTAGACATAAAGAGGAGACAGAGGAATATGTCCCAAATGAAAGAACAGGACAAAAACACAGCAAGTGATCTAAGTGAAACAGAAGTAGGTAATTTAGAGGCTCCTGGGTGGCTGAGTTCATTAAACATCTGCCTTTGGCTTGTGTCATGATCCCAGGGACCTTGGATTGAGCCCCATATCAAGCTCCCTGCTCCACAAGGAGCCTGCTTCTCCCTTTCCCTCTGCCTGTCACTCCCCCCTGCTTGTTTTCTCTCAAATAAATAAAATCTTTAAAAAAATAGAAATAGGTGATTTAATTGATAGGGAAATCAAAGTAATGATCATAGAGATATTCACTGGACTTGAGAAAAGAGTGGAGGACTTCAGTGAGACACTTAACAAAGAGATAAAAAAGAATCAGAGATGAAGAACACAAACAAAATTTAAGATACACCAGATGTAAGAAATACCAGACCAGAATAAGCAGAAGGATAAAACAGTGACCTGGAGTTAAAAATAATGGAAAGTAATCAAGCTGAGCAGATAAGAGAAAAAAAAATGCAAAATGAGCATAGACTTAGGGAATTCAGTAACATTATCAAGAGTATTAATATTTGCATTACAGAGATCCCAAGAAGAAATAGAGATAGAATATGGGGACAGATAAATTTATTTGAAGAAATAATAATTGAAAAATTCCCAGATCTGGTGAAACAAACAGAAATCCAGATCCAGGAGGCATAAAGATTCCCCAATAAAATCAACCCAGGGAGGTCCTCACCAAGACACGCAGGAATTAAAATGGTAAAAGGTAGTAATAAAAAGATGATTTTAAAAGAAGTAAGAGAGGAGCCCTGGCTGACAGCGAGAGCATGCGGGCAAGACTAAAGCATGGGAGTACGTGAGGCAGGCGGCCTGGGCACAGATACTTTTTTTTTCTTTTTTTTCTTTTTAAGATTTTTAATTTATTTGACAGATAGAGAGCACAAGTGGGCAGAGAGGCAGGCAGAGAGAGAGGGAAGCAGACTCCCTGCTGAGCAGAGAGCCCGATGTGGGGCTCGATCCCAGGACCCCGAGATCATGACCTGAGCTGAAGGCAGAGGTTTAACCCACTGAGCCACCCAGGTACCCCGGCACAGATACTTTGATGAGAAATCCAGAAGAAAGAATGTGTGAAACAAAAAGATGACATCTGTGCATGGCCAACCAAATCTTAAGATTATTACCATGAAAATGAAAGGAGAGCAAGAGAATACTTACTAGAAAGAAACCCAGAGGAGGAGTCAAGATGGCAGAGGAGTAGCAGGCTGAGATGACATCAGGTAGCAGTTCAGCTAGATAATTATCAAAACATTCTGAACACCTATAAATCCAACAGGATATTGAAGAAAAGAAGAGCAGCAATTCAAGAAACAGAAAATCAACCACTTTTTGAAAGTATTTTATTCTCTCATTCATATATTCTTATCTGGATAAAATGACAAGGCAGAAAAACTCACCACAATAAAAAAGAACAAGAGGCAGTACTGAAGGCTAGGGACCTAATCAATACAGACGTTGGTAATATGTCAGATCTAGAGTTCAGAATGATGATCCTCGAGATGCTAGCTGGTCTCAAAAAAGGCATGAATATATTAGAGAAACCCTGTCTGGAGAAATAAAAGCCCTTTCTGGAGAAATAAAAGAACTAAAATCTAACCAAGTTGAAATTTAAAAAGCTATTAATTGGGGCGCCTGGGTGGCTCAGTGGGTTGGGCCGCTGCTTTCGGCTCAGGTCATGATCTCAGGGTCCTGGGATCGAGTCCCGCATCGGGCTCTCTGCTTGGCAGGGAGCCTGCTTCCCTCTCTCTCTCTCTCTGCCTGCCTCTCTATCTACTTGTGATCTCTCTCTGTCAAATAAATAAATAAAATCTAAAAAAAAAAAAAAGCTATTAATTAGGTGCAATAAAAAATGGAGGCTCTTACTGGTAGGATAAATGAGGCAGAAGAGAGAATTAGTGATATAGAAGACAAAATGATGGAGAATAAAGAAGCTGAGCAAAAGAGAGACAAACAACTACGGGACCACAAGGGGAGAATTCGAGAGATAAGTGATACCATAAGATGAAACACTATGAGAATAACTGGGATTCCAGAAGAAGAAGAAAGAGAGAGGGGAGCAGAAGGTATATTGGAGTAAATTATTGTAGAGAATTTCCCAAATATGGCAAAGGGAACAAGCATCAAAATCCAGGGGGCACAGAGAATCTCCCTCAAAAATCAATAAAAATAGATCCTCACCCCATCATCTAATAGGTAAACTTACAGGTCTTAGTGACAAAGAGAAAATCCTGAAAGCAACCTGGGCAAAGAAGTCTGTAACATACAATGGTAAAAATATTAGATTGGCAACAGACTTATCCATAGAGACTTGGCAGGCCAGAAAGAATTGGCATGATATATTCAGAGCACTAAATAAGAAAAATATGCAACCAAGAATACTATATCCAGCTAGGTTATCATTGAAAATAGAAGGAGAGATAAAAAGCTTCCAGGACAAACAAAAACTAAGAGAGTTTGTAAACACCAAACCAGCTCTACAGGAAATATTGACAGGGCTCCTCTAGGCAAAGAGAGAGTCTAAAAGTAGTAGCTCAGAAAGGAACAGAGACAATATACAGTAAGAGTCACCTTACAGGCATACAGATGTAGTGAAAAGAAGGGCCATCTGTACCCCAATGTTTATAGCAGCAATGGCCATGGTTGCCAAACTGTGGAAAGAACCAAGATGCCCTTCAACGGACGAATGGATAAGGAAGATGTGGTCCATATACACAATGGAGTATTATGCCTCCATCAGAAAGGATGAATACCCAACTTTTGTAGCAACATGGATGGGACTGGAAGAGATTATGCTGAGTGAAATAAGTCAAACAGAGGGAGTCAATTATCATATGGTTTCACTTATTTGTGGAGCATAACAAATAACATGGAGGACATGGGGAGGTGGAGAGGAGAAGGGAGTTGAGGGAAATTGGAAGGGGAGGTGAACCATGAGAGACTATGGACTCTGAAAAACAACTTGAGGGTTTTGAAGGGGTGAGGGGTGAGAGGTTGGGGGAACCAGGTGGTGGGTATTGGGGAGGGCACGTATTGCATTGAGCATTGGGTGTGGTGCAAAAACAGTGAATACTGATATGCTTAAAAGAAATTAAAAAAAAATAGTAATATAAAAAACAAAAAGAGTCACCTTACAGGCAATACAATAGCACTAAATTCATATCTCTCAATAGTTACCCTGAATGTAAATGGGCTAAATGCACCAATCAAAAGACACAGCGTATCAGAATGGATTAAAAAAAAAAAAAAAGATCAATATGCTGTCTACAAGAAACTCATTTTAGACCCAAAGACACCTCCAGATTTAAAGTGAGGGGGTGGAAAACAATTTACCATGCTAATGGACATCAAAAGAAACCTGGGGGTGGTAATCCTTATATCAGATATATTAGATTTTAAGCCAAAGACTATAATAAGAGATGAGGAAGGACACTATATCATACTTAAATGTCAGTCTGTCCAACAAGAAGATCCAACAATTTTAAATATCTATGTCCCTAATATATGAGCAGCCACTACATAAACCAATTAATGACAAACCCAAAGAAACACATCAAAAATAGTAGAATAATATTACGGGACTTTAACACCCCCCCTCATTGAAATGGACAGATCATCTAAGCAAAAGATCAACAAGGAAATAAAAGCCTTAAGTAACATGCTGGACCAGATGGACATCGCAGATAAATTCAGATTTCCATTCCATCTCAAAGCAACAGAATACACATTCTACTCTAGTGCACATGGAACATCCTCCAGAAGAGATCACATCCTGGGTCACAAATCAGTTCTCAACCAGTACCACAAGATTGGGATCATTCCTTGCATATTTTCAGACCAGAATGCTCTGAAGCTAGAACTCAATCACGAGAGTAAAGTTGAAAAGAACTCAAATACACGGAGGCTAAAGAGCATCCTACTAAAGAATGAATGTGTCAATCAGGAAATTAAAGAAGAATTGAAAAAATTCACGGAAACAAATGATAATGAAAACACAACTGTTCAAAATCTGTGGGACACAGTAAAGGCAGTCCTGAGAGGAAAATATATAGCAATACAAACCTTTCCTCAAGAAACAAGCAAGGTCTCAAGTATACAACCTAACCCTAAACCTAAAGGAGCTGGAGAAAGAACAGCAAAGAAAACATAAACTCAGCAGGAGAAGAGAAATAATAAAGATCAGAGCAGAAATCAATGAAATAGAAACCAAAAGAAAGGTAGAACAAATCAACAAAATTAGGATCTTGTTCTTGGAAAGAATTAATAAGATTGATAAAACCCTGGCCAGACTTATCAAAAAGAAAAGAGAAAGGACCCAAATAAATAAAATCATGAATGAGAGAGGAGAGGTCACAACCAACACCAAAGAAATACAAACAATTATAAGAACATACTATGAGCAACACTATGCCAACAAATTTGACAAGCTGGAAAAAATGGATGCATTCCTAGAGACATATAAACTACCACAACTGAACCAGAAAGAAATAGAAAACCTGAACAGACCATAACCAGTAAGGAGATTGAAGCAGTCATCAAAAATCTCCCAACAAACACAAGCCCGGGGCCAGAAGGCTTCCCACGGGAATTCTGCCAAACATTTAAAGAAGAATTAATTCCAGGTCTCCTGAAACTGTTCAAAAAAAAAAAAAATGGAAGGAAAACTTCCAAACTCATTTTATGAGGCAAGCATTACCTTGATCCTAATACCAGACAAGGACCCCATCAAAAAAGAGAATTACAGACCAATATCCTTGATGAACACAGGTGCGAAAATTCTCACCAAAATACTAGCCAATAGGAACCAACAGTACATTTAAAGGATTATTCACCATGACCAAGTGAGACTTATTCCAGGGCTGCAAGGTTGGTTCAACATCCACAAATCAATCAATGTGATACAACACATTAATAAAAGAAAGAACAAGAACCATATGATACTCTCAATAGATGCTGAAAAAACATTTGACAAAGTGAAGCATCCTTTCCTGATCAAAACTCTTCAAAGTGTAGGGATAGAGGGCACATACCTCAATATTATCAAAGCCATCTATGAAAAACCCACCGCAAATATCATTCTCAATGGAGAAAAACTGAAAGCTTTTCCGCTAAGGTCAGGCAGGGATGTCCATTATCACCACTGCTATTCAACATAGTACTAGAAGTGCTAGCCTCAGCAATCAGACAACAAAAAGAAATTAAAGGCATCCAAATCAGCAAAGAAGAATTCAAACTATCACTCTTTGCAGATTATATGATACTATATGTGGAAAACCCAAAAGACTCCACTCCAAAACTGCTAGAACTTGTACAGGAATTTACTAAAGTGCTAGGATATAAAATCAATGCACAAAAATCAGTTGCATTTGTCTACACCAACAAGACAGAAGAAAGAGAAATTAAGGAGTCAATCCCATTTACAATTGCACCCAAAACTATAAGATACCTAGGAATAAACCTAACCAAAGGGCAAAGAATCTATACTCAGAAAACTATAAAGTACTCATGAAAGAAATTGAGGAAAACACAAAGAAATGGAAAAAATGTTCCATGCACCTGGATTGGAAGAACAAATATTGTGAAAATGTCTATGCTACCTAAAGCAATCTACACATTTAATGCAATCCCTATCAAAATCCCATCCATTGTTTTCAAAGAAGTGAAACAAATAATCCTAAAATTTATATGGAACCAGAAAACACCTCGAATAGCCAAAGGAATATTGAAAAAGAAAGCCAAAGTGGGTGGCATCACAATTCCGGACTTCAAGCTCTGTTACAAAGCTGTCATCATCAAGATAGTATGGTACTGGCACAAAAACAGACACATAGATCAATGGAACAGAATAGAGGGCCCAAAAATAGAGCCTCAACTCTATGGTCAACTAATCTTTGACAAAGCAGGAAAGAAGGTCCAATGGAAAAAAGACAGCCTCTTCAATAAATGGTGTTGGGAAAACTGGACAGCCACATGCAGAAAAATGAAATTGGACCATTTCCTTCACCACACATGAAAATAGACTCAAAATGGATGAAGGATCTCAATGTGATAAAGGAATTCATCAAAATCCTTGAGGAGAACACAGGCAGCAACCTCTTTGACCTCAGTTGCCACAACTTCTTCCTAGGAACATCAGCAAAGGCAAGGGAAAGGGCAAAAATGAACTATTGGGATTTCATCAAGATCAAAAGCTTTTGCACAGCAAAGGAAACAGTCAACAAAACCAAAAGACAACTGACACAATGGGAAAAGATATTTGCAAATGACATATCAGATAAAGCGCTAATGTCCAAAATCTATAAAGAACTTATCAAACTCAACACCCAAAGAACAAATAATCCAATCAAGAAATGGGCAGAGGACATGAACAGGCATTTCTGCAAAGAAGACATCCAGATGGCCCACAGACACAAGAAAAAGTGCTCCACAGCACTTGACATCAGGGAAATACAAATCAAAACCACAATGAGATACCACCTCACACAAGTCAGAATGGTTACAATTAACAAGTCAGGAAATGACAGATGCTGGTGAGGATGTGGAGAAAGGGGAACCCTTCTACACTGTTGGTGGGAATGCAAGCTGGTACAACCACTCTGGAAAACAGCATGGAGGTTCCTCAAAAAGTTGAAAATAGAACTACCCTATGACCCAGCAATTGCACTACTGGGTACTTACCCTAAAGATACAAACGTAGTGATTCGAAGGGGCACGTGCACCTGAATGTTTATAGCAGCAATGTCTACAATAGCCAAACTATGGAAAGAACCTAGATGTCCATCAACAGATGAATGGATAAAGAAGAAGTGGTATATATACACAATGGAATATTATGCAGCCATCAAAAGAAATGAAATCTTGCCATTTGCGACAACGTGGATGGAACCAGAGGGTATCATGCTTAGTGAAATAAGTAATTCAGAGAAAGACAACCATCATATGATCTCCCTGGTATGAGGAAGTGGAGATGCAACATGGGGGGTTTGGGGGGTAGGAAAAGAATAAATGAAACGAGATGGGATACGGAGGGAGACAAACCATAAGTGACTCTTAATCTCACCAAACAAACTGAGGGTTGCTGGCATTTGGGGGGTTGGGAGAGGAGGGTGGGGTTATGGACACTGGGGAGGGTATGTGCTATAGTGAGTGCTGTGAAGTGTGTAAACCTGGCAATTCACAGACCTGTACCCCTGGGGATAAGAATACATTTTATGTTTATAAAAAAAATTAAATAAAATTTTAAAAGTAAATAAATAAATAAATAAATGTAATCTCAAAACAAAAAAGAAAGAAAGAAATCTAATTCTCAAATTCCTTTCAAAGTGATTGTTGTTTTTTTCTTCCTGAGATTCTTTTTTCAAACATTTAATTTTTTCAGTGTTCCAAAATTCATTTTTTATGCACCACACCCAGTGCTCCATTCAATATGTACCCTCCTTAATACTCACCACCAGTCTCACCCAACCCCCCACTCCCTTCCCCTCCAAAACCCTCAGTTTGTTTTTCAGAGTCCACCGTCTCTCATGGTTTGTCTCCTGCTCTGATTTCCCCCAACTCATTTCTCCTCTCCATCTCCCAATGCCTTCCGTGTTATTCCTTCCTGAGATTCTTTAAGGAAATTGAGGAGAGGGTTGCAGAGCATGAAACACAGCAAACCTTTCCAAAAATCAAATTTCTAATACTCATCACCCCAAATCTCTAACTTACCTCCTGTACCCAACCCACCCTCCATCATCCCTCTTAGATATTTTTCCCTTTTAAGTATTCACAGACTCTGAAACATTGAATGATCTACCTTATGTGCATTCTCATCTATTTCACCCTCCCACCAATCTAAGGGAATTTTTCTTGGACTCATCTTCCTTTAATAACTAAGGAAAGAAGAACTGTAGATATTAGTCTGGTAGGGAGATTCCCTTAAGGGAGGGGATTAACTGGGTCCTTTTATTTTTTTTTTTCTTATTTAGATACTCACCTAAGAAAAATGAAAAATTGAAGTATTTCTTCTACCCATTAACCTTACCCCTTTTTAGAAAGAATGGGTAGTGTCAAAGGGATAGTTGTAGATAGATAGTTGTAACCTTGTGTCAAAGGGCTGGTTATATTTCTAGGGCTAGGTGGAAATAGCGTTTCTTGGAATGTAACCCTCTGTCTTTGAAGACTAGGCTAGTTTGAGGCTATGGAGAGAAAATTAGTGTGTTTAGTCTAAATAGGGTAGATGGGAAGGGGCCAGAGCTATGGGGTGTTTTAAAGATAGTTGGGACACAGAAGAAGCCTGCCTGAGAAATTGAACACTGCCCACATTGACTGTAACATTTTCTTAAAAAATTGAGGAATGGGGACGGGACTCTTTCTTCAAGACACTATCTCCTTCTGTCAGAAAAAAAATTTGATTTTATACAAATTTTGCTAAAACAAAAGTCTTCACTGCCATCTGCTGAAAAACTATTGTAATAAATATATATATTTACAACATCAACAATGAGTATGGTGCCGCCTTGGTCATGGTACCCAACTGCTCAGCTATGAATGGCAACCCCCATTCTACCCTTGGATGAGGAGAGACTCTGTGCTGTGCCTTTAGCAGTGGGAAGAACCTTGATGTCAGAATTGGGAACGTAACTAATGTTTGAGAGTACGTCATGTAACAGAAGAAACAATGTTGAAAATGGAAGCAACCAAGGACCAAAGAAGAGGTCCTCATCCAATTTTCCAGAGAAAATTTCCAGATACAGTCCAAAAATGTGTGGAGGAGATGTAGAGGATATTTCCTCTGATAGTAAGCAGAGAACTTTCAACTGAGAGAAGTAACTGGTGACTTGCCTGTGCTTCTAAAAGAATGGGGGAGATACCACTCTGACCCAAGCAGAGTCTACAGCCCATATCCCAAGAATGTACAATACAACTGCCTGCCATTTTTCTGCCAGTTGGTGCTGAAATATTCTCTTTAGAGGGATAGGCTAATGTAATGGGGTGGCCTTTAGAATCAGATTCCTGGTTCAAGTTATAGCTTCATTACTCACTACTCGCTACAAGGAGTTTATCTATGCCTCAGTTTCTTCCTCTATAAAATGAAGATAATATTATAACCTACTGTATAAGGATGGTATGAGGATAAAATTAGGTTTTACAAGAGGTATATAAAATGCTTAGAACATAGTCTGGCACACAGCACTCTTGACTCTTACTACTATTATCCTTGACTACCTCAATTCTAAACACTTCCATATACATTGGAAGACTGAAGTTTCCAGAAAATATAAGATAAAAAGTTAGGGGTATGGGTGGATGGGGTGGGAGAAAGGCAGATGGAGGTGGGGGCTGGTGGTTTCTGCCTTCCTCCATGTGTAGTCCCCACAGTACAGTGCAGAAGGAAAAGGCATAAAGAGAAAGACAGTACCATAGGTATTATGGATTGAAATATATCCAATTTTTGGCCATTGCTTCAGAAACTGAGAGAAGAATAGTAATTGATTCTACCCAGAAGAGCATAAACATTCTTGATAAATGCCCAAGATCAAGTAAGCATTGTGGAAGCCAGATATTTTATCCTGCCCTCTTCTATAAAGCTGGATGGACATTTTCCCAGGACTGAAATGAACAAGGGACAAAACTGGGAAAAATCAGTATTTAGTTTTTTAGCAAAAATGACATCTCATTTTAAAATCACAGAAGAGTTGGAATAGCAATGATTTATTGAATAACTTACTAAATGGTATTGTGTCTTTGTGTGGATTATTACACTGAATTTTCAGGACAACCTTTGAGGTTGAAAAAAGATATTCTTTTTTTTTTTTAAGAGTTTATTTATTTATTTGACAGACAGAGATCACAAGTAGGCAGAGAGGCAGGCAGAGAGAAAGGAAGGGAAGCAGGCTCCCTGCTGAGCAGAGAAAGAATACGGGGCTCGATCCCAGGACCCTGGGATCATGACCTGAGCCGAAGGCAGAGGCTTTAACCCACTGAGCCACCCAGGTGCCCCTGAGGTTGATATTCTTATTTTCCAGTGTTACATGGTAATACGTAAGTGGAGAAGCTGGTTTAAGATTTACTAGCAGAAAGTGAGAAGGGTATATAGTTTTCTATTTCCACATCAGTCAAGCCTTTACGTTTTTTAACCCGTTTCTTATAAATGAGGCTTAAAGATTTCATTACTACTGTAGTTCTTATAAAATGCAACTTTTTTTCTTAGCTTTTTATTTCCAACCAAGCTACACCTCTACCAGAAAATTTCCCAATCCCTGTCTTATTTTTGCATTTGCCAGTTTTTTCTCTACTTCAATTTCTTATGAAGCTTGGAGTACAGTTCTTTGGGCTACAAGCCAAAAAAAATACGTGCAATTTCTTTCTTTTCCTTCTTCAAACATCTCTGGAAACTAGTGAGGTTTAGTTTAAAAATTTCCTTTCCTAATTATGTTCAAATTTCTGTATTTTGCCTGTATAACCTCATTAGGAAAGGGGAATTGGAAATTGATAGTCAAACTCAGCTTTTTCTTACATAATTAAGATAAAAATGAAGTTTATTATGTCGATTCCTCTGTAGTATGTTGTTTTTATTAATAAATCTTTCCATTTAATAGTACTTGCCAATAATTCCAAAAGATTTAATTTCCTCTAAACATATTTAAAAACAAATTTTCCATCTTCTACCCAATTGATCCATACAGAATCTCGTATTCAAATATCAGTTTTAGTAACAGTAGAGCCAGCACTGTACAGGTCTCTAACCTTGGGATCTTGTGTTATTCCTTCTATCATTACATGAAATTGTTATAAAATCCTGCTATCTCTTCATTCCCATCTCTTGGTTTTATATTTCATGCCCACTGCCACAGATCATACTCCTGCCCATGCTCCAATCACTGCGAACCCGTGCTGTGACCACACCTGCAATCTCTTGGCCAGTCCTCCTGCTTCTACTGCCATTCTCCATCTCTTCTTCATACAGCCCCAGGCTCAGTCATCCTAACACATCAAGAGCAGGCATTCCATAGATGAATTGAATCTTGGCTATAGGAGAGAGGTATGCTTTTTAAAATTAAAGTGGACAGTCTATGTACCTGTTGTCTTTATTAGATATTAGTACAGGTGAAGCTACAGGTGGCCTAAGTGGCTGGCTGACTTTAAAGTTTTATACAAAGTCTGCAGTGAGGGGATAGGAGGTCCTCGATGTAAGGGCTGGGAGAGCTGGAGAGGAATGGAGTATGGGGTCAGGTTCTCGTTGCTCTGTTGGGCTTTCTAGCTCTCTCTTTCTTCTCTTTCTCTTCTACTACACACTCTCCTCTCTTGTTCTCCTCTTCAGCTTCTCTTACTATTTCTTTTATCCTTTATTTCAAAAAGGATATTTACTTATTTATTTGAGAGAGAGAGAGCACGCATATGTAAGAGAGGGGAAGGGGCGGGGGGTAGAGGGAGAAAGGATGAGACACAGACTTCCTGCTGAGCATGGAGCCTGACGAGAGGCTCAATCTCATGACCCTGAAACCATAAGCTTAACCGAAATCAAGAGCTGGATGCTTAAATGACTGAACCACCCAGGCACACCCCCCCACCACTTCTTTTATTCTTTTTTTCCTTCTCTCAAACAGAACAGGCATTCACTCCTGTGGGGCTCTGCAAGTTGTGTCCAGCTCCAGGAGGTAAGTCTCTGTGAATGGGTCTCATTGGAGTTGAGCAGTACACAACCTGAACAGCCTTATGCTGGTCTGTGAATAAAGTAAATTTTAACTGGTTGGATTGTTTACATTGACACATTGTAGATGACGTCAACATAGAACCAAACACTAGGAAAGTGAACAAATTTTTCATTCCTGCAGTACTCCACCTCCTATTTATTTATATTTATTGACCACCAATAGGGTGCAGGGCATCACGTTATGGAGTTGAGGATTCAACAGTGAACCAACAAACATTCTTGAGATGTCATGGAAAGAAAGAAGGAAGGAAGGAAGGTAGGTAGGAAAGTAGGAAGGAAGGAAGGAAGGAAGGAATATAGATAGCATATCAGACTGTAACAAGCATCATGGAAAGCAGGGTGTGGAATTGGGGTTGGGGGTGTGTATGTTCCTGTGCTGGCGGAGAGGGTCTGCAATTTAAATGGGGCAGAGAAGGCATCACTGAGAACATGATACCTCAGCACTACCTGACAATAGGAGAAAGAAGGGACATGGTTATCTGGGAGAAGAGCACCCTGAGCAGAGTGAACAAATTCAAAGGCCCAAGGCAAGCCTGACACTGTGTTGGGTGGCATGATGGTCTCTAAGTGTGACTACAAAAGTGACCTCAAAAGACATGTGACTTGCTTATTTTTAAAATATTGGTCCATGAGGTGGTGATATTCTTGCTAGCGACTTTCATATATTCTGGATTTTGCTACTGCTTTCTTTGAGCCATCCCTAGTACTTTGTTGAATGCTTCAGTGGCAAATAAAAGTTTTTGGCCAAGTTGTCTGGGAGATAATGGAATAATATTGAATCTAGTGCCTCAGAGTGCTTTTCTGCACAAGAAGATCAGCAGCAGTCTTACTCACTTCCTCAGTTATTCCCATGGGAAATATTTATCAGACTACTGCCACGTGCCTGGAAAAGCGCTATGTTTCAGGGATAGAGCAGTGAATGAAACAAAACCCTTGCTTTGCCTGGGGATCAGACAGCAAAATAATAATGACCAGGATAACAATAATCATAGGGTGCCTGGGTGGCTCCATCAGTTAAGCAGGTGACTCTTGATTTTCGCTCAGGTCATGATCTCAGGGTCTTGGGGTGGAGTCTGAGCCCCCTCTGGGCTCCCTGCTCAGCAGGGAGTCTGCTTCTCCCTCTCCCTCTGCTCCCCACCCTACTCACACACACACACACATTCTCTCTCTCAAATAAATACACAAATCTTTTTAAAAACCCAATAATCATGGGTTCTTAATAGCATTAGGAAGAAAATAAACAGGATTTGTTGATAATATAAAATGGGAGGAACTTAGTGAAGGAGTAAAGATAAGATGGTCCCAGAACCCTTCTCTAAACCTTCTTACTTGAGCCATTTAAGCCACTAAGACATTTAAGCCACGTCCTCAAGGTAAGAAGGGTACCAGCCCTGTGAGGAGGGGAGGGGAGAATCGGGCACAGGGTCCCTGGGCAGGACTGAGCAGAGCATATCGTGGGAATGGACAGAAAGTACTAGGAACCAGAGTTTACTCATCCAGGGGGAGAACCTGATGAGAGGAGATTAGAAAGTTTGACCAGGGGCCCTGGACCATGCAAAACCTGCAGGACACGGAAAGGGACTTGGATTCTATTCTCTATTGAACTGGAAGCCATTGGAGACTTTCGACCAGGGGATCTACCTGTTTCAGGATTGCTGTCAGCACTGTATGACGGTGGGCTGGCGGGGAGCACCGGCTGGAGCAGGTTAGGAGGCTGGGTGGTGATCTGCTGGGAGGCTCTGGAAGCACGGAGAGGATACGTGTGAGGGCAGAGCAGACGGGACCTGCTGATGGACTGCATATAGAGCAAGTGGGGCAAAGGGAAGGGGCAAAGGTGACTCTTCAGGTTTCTGAATAATATTGTCAGATACTAAAAGGGGTAAAATTTTGAGAGAAGGGGGCAAGTTGGGGAGTTCCCTATGGATTTGCCTCAGTACACACCAACCTCAAATTGTAAGCTTTATTCGGGTCTTTGGATCATGCTTTTGCTATAGAAAGAGGGAATAATTTGTATACATCTGTCAGCTGGCTGGTGGCAGCTGGGTCCTCAGAGCCACTCCTGTACATGTGCCCAGACACCTGTCCCACAGGCCCAGGCCCCTGGGCAAAATGGGCAGCAAGAGAGGGCAGGTAAGAAGTGGGCCCTGCCTCAAGTGTGCAGAAGTGTGAAGTCTGGGGCCGAGGCTCCGCTTTCTGGTTCTGAGGTCAAATAACCCACTTAGATTTATAAGGGTCTCACAATCAAGTTTCCCTGTGAATACTGGCTCCTCCTGGAGGAGTGGGGTGCAGGGAAACCCCTCTCACATGGAGAACGGAGAGGCAGATATTAAGGGATTCCTCCAACAGAACTCACCTGTCCAAATCTAAAGAATCAACAAAGGGCTCATAGATTGCCTGTAGCTGGGAGAAGCCACAATGTTAAATACAAACTCTGCTAACCAGCCCTACTTTGTGAATGGTTAGGAAATACAAACAGTAAATACCAGGCCTAAATATCTGTGGGTAGGTGATTACACTTAATGAAGCAAATAGTGCCCTGATCATCATCATTGCTATTATCCGATGGAGTGGTTACTAGCATTTATTATTCACAGCTGATGTCGAGATATAAAGAAAAATGTGCTGACTAGGACATTTTTAAAAATTAATTTACTCTGTTTTAATGGCTGCAACTCCTGAAGGATGGCAAAAAGGCTTGCCCTTTTTGTAACTTTGAAAGACTTTGCCTTTCAGTTACAAAATTATTTGTAAGGTATTAGATAAGTGTTGATGGGGCGCCTGGGTGGCTCAGTGGGTTAAACCTCTGCCTTCGGCTCAGGTCATGATCTCAGGGTCCTGGGATTGAGCCCTGCATTGGGCTCACTGCTCAGCAGGGAGCCTACTTCGCACACTCTCTCTCTCTCTCTGCCTACTTGTTATCTTTCTATCTCTGTCAAATAAATAAATAAAAGCTTTAAAAAATAAATAAATGTTTATTGATTATAAAAAGATTAAATGAACCTCTATATAGAATGTACATTGCATACATTAATAATGACATGTTAAATCTTATGAATTACTCTTCTCTAGTATTTGGGATGCCATGCTCAAGCTAACTATATTCTCTCCTAAGTACACCTCATCTCTAAGCATGTTAAAAGAGCTTGAAGTTAAAACTTTGTGTTTTTCTATTTTGGAACACACTAATTTTAAGTCAGGTAACAATGCAGGCATAGTTATGTGGCAAACATTTTTGCTCTCATCCATAAAATCAAGACAATATTTTAAAATAATAGCAAAGACCAACGGTTCTAAATTACCTCATGGACTGAATTCTGCAAGTGACTTTTAAGAGATGTAAAAATAGGACTTCAGGGAAATTTTGCAATCATTTGATAGGTACTTCCTGACCCTTAGGCCACCAACGTGGCCACTAGGGGGCACTAACTCTAGGGAGCCCTGGGTCCACCTGGGACAAAATGGGACGTAGGGAAAGGGCAACTCGTCAGTGGATCAGCTCCAGAGTGGGGTCAGAGATAAGCTCCCAAACGAGGCTGGCATTACCCATGCACAAATTTGTAGGCTGTGGTTTTTTTTTTTTTTTTTGGTGTTTTTTTTTTTTTTTTTACATTTTAAATGCAATTTCTACTTAGTTTTTAAATGGGTGTTTTTATTCCATTATTCAAAAGCATAGAAGGACTGGGGCGCCTGGCTGGCTCATTGGGTTAAGCTTCTGCCTTCGGCTCGGGTCATGATCCCAGGGTCCTGGAATCGGGCCCTGCATTGGGCTCTCTGCTCAGTGGGGAGCCTGCTTCCCTCTCTCTCTCTCTCTCTCTCTGCCTGCCTCTCTGCCTACTTGTGCTCTCTGTCAAGTAAATAAATAAAATCTTAAAAAAAAAAAAAAACATAGAAGGACTGATAGTAGTAGCCTCCCAATTCTTGCTTTCTTCTTTACTTCAGCCCAAAACTACATTTCCCAGAAACTCCTTGGGAAAAAGGTGTGGCCACACACTTAAGATCCAATCAGTGATCTGTGGCGGAAGTGGTGGCTAGGAATCTGAGAGGCCTTCTGTAAAGGGGAAGACTTCTCTACCCTTCCTATCCCCTACTTCCCGCAAGGGGGCCTGATGGCAGGACCATGAAAATGGGTCACAACCTAAGGGGTGGAGTAGAGAGCCTGAAAGGGTCTGGATGGCTCTAACCTCATGGGACTGTAGCCTCAGCTCCGCAGTACCTACCCTGGACTTCTTTCATTTATAAGCCCTTGTTATTTTTATTTTATTTTTCTGTTCAATGCAGCCCGGCCCAACTTGAATAGTGAAAAGCCTCCCTTTCACCAAGTTCCCAAACAATGTAGTTCCTTCCTTTTTGAAGATATTTTAACTGATAATATATACAAGTAGGCAGAGTGGCAGGGAGAAGCAGGCTCTCCCCTGAGTAGGGAGCCCAATGTGGGGCTTGATCCCAGGAGTCTGGGATCATGACCTGAGCCAAAGGCAGATACTTAACTAACTGAGCCATCTAGGTGCCCCTAATGTCCATGCGAGGCAGAAAAAACAACCCCAAGAACGGATGGAGGAAAGAACCAGCAATGAACTGGCAAAGGAAGGAAAATACAGCAGCAGAAAATGGAAGAGCAGAGTGGACTTCAACGTAGCTATGTTTTCAGTCCCGGAAAGAAGAGCAATAGGGAGTATCGTGAGCCTGCACAGCACGTAAAAACTCAAGGAGCCACTCTCCACCAGGGCCAGCGGGCCTGAGTCCCCACATGGAGATCAGGACAGTGTCTCAGTGCCCACAAAGCCCAGAGGAGGAGTGGATACCAAGTCACTGCTCATTAAAAGCACATGGAAGGGAGGAGAGACACCTACGACAAGAACCCAGAACATCAAGAGGAAAAAACATAAGACTACACCAGAACCTAGCATTCAGAACTAGGAAACCAAAGCAAATAATCCAGGGGCAGAGCTTGGGGTTATACTTAGACTCAGAGGTCCTATCAGGGTACTTTCTGAAACTGCGGGTCTCATAACTGCAACTCAAAAAGCGCTGAAGTTCAATAAAGACATATATATGCATATATATATTTATCTCACATAAAGGAAGTCCCGAGGTGTGTAGCCTGGTGGGTCAGTAAATTTAGAAGCCCCGCCAAAAAACCCATCCTTTTCCTTTTCAGCTCTGCTGTTCTGAGGCAGAGAGAGAGCCCAGCATAGCATCCTAGGAATCACATTCAGAAAAACAACACCCAGAGAGACAAAAAGAAATATCCCTGCTCATGGTCTTCTTTCCTAGTGTAGAAATTTTCCTTCGAAGCTGTCCCCGCATGGACTTTCCTTCACAACTCATTGTCCACATTTGAGTCATGCACCCCCTTAATCTCACCAGACCACTTGAAAATATGGGATTCCATCTTCCGGAGGAACAGCTCTGCATGGGAGAGCGGGAGGTGTAAAAACAAAATCCGCCCCTTTCTAGGAAGGAAGGACCATGAAATGCAACAGACAAGTATGGAGATATACGGTTCTCTTAAGGATATTTGTAAACAAATGCAGATCCTGTATTTAAGTGTGTATTAAATTATAAAGTAATTTAAGACCCAATTTAACAATTATAGGGGAAGAATTCATGTCTGTGTCAAAAGTTTGTAAACTCCCAATACTTTTCCAGTGGCAGATGGATTTCTGACATTTCAGAGAAAGGATTTTCCTAAGAAGGACATGGAACTGGACTGGCAATAGGTTGTAGGCAGAAAAGCATAATAAAGGAGGCGGCAGAAGGTGGCCATTCTCGTGCTCTGACAAGAACTAGCACACTTGGATGACCAGATTCAGATCTCCCTATGAAGGATTCTGAAGGATATGGGGTGTGAAAAACACCTGTATTTACAGCACCGTCATAAAGAGACCCATCAAGAAACTGAACAAACACATTCCACATGATAGAAATCTGTAGGATTTCAGGGCTATTCATGGTTTGTGATATTCAACATAGAAAATTTTAGATACTCCTTGGATTTAGTATTACTAAAAATTAGACAGGAAAGGTTATTGCATAAATTACTAAAATATTTATTCAGTCCTCACTAGCCGTAAGACATTGTGGCAGAAAAGCACAAATCAGACGTAGATGTGGGCCTCAAGAGTTTAGGAGGAGAAACAAAACATGTCCCTAAAGGTACTCCCTTTTCATTTACAGTACCTTTTAGAAAACTCTAGGGCAACCCTTCTCCTTTTTGATGTCGATTGAGGACTTATTTGTCCTTCTCCCTCATCTGCTGTGAGCGTCTCACAGTGATACCGTACTCTCCTCTGTAACCACCCCCCCAACACGTAGGTTTCAAAGCCACCCACCTGTGGTTCAGATCCTGCCAATTTATCAAGTATGTACTTTATATTGATGCTACAACACTTCAGTAAATGAAATGGATAAGGACGAAGACAAATCAAATGTTCTATCTAAATGACCAGCAAGAATGGAAGCAATGGAAAAGCGTGAGCAGGTCCAAAGAAGACCAATGACTCACTGCGAGCCAAATCTCCTTTCTGGGACTCCTGCGTCATCCAGTGGCCCCAACAGGCACCGGTGCTATGGCAGCCTCGCAGTGTCATCAGGCTTGTGTGGCAACGCAGCTAAGTTTGGGGCTAATTTTAGGTCATGGCTTTCAAAGTTTAGGAGCCCTTGATGACTCACTCAGGGTGTAGTCTTGAGGTGTAGGTTAACAATGACATTCTGGGCAGCCATGGGTCCTTCCCCGGCATAGCTGAAGAATAGACTTGGATTTGTATTATCATCATCACCCGTTGACGAGGACTCTCCTAGCATATGGCTGTTGACCACACCTGGAGAATCACAGATATAGGAAATCTCATTCCTTATTGAATAGAGATTTGAGAAACAGGGGAATATTATCAGACAATATATGATCATTGTTAAATCTTAACATGTAGTCGATCAGGGTTTGGAGAAGTGACAACTCGAAGGGTGCCTGCTTGGATGGGGATACAGTCCTTACCTCACCACGCACAGATGCCAATGGCAGCAGTTAGGTAACAGATTAAAAACTTTGAAGCTCCGTGATTTTTGCACTTACCTCTAAATATTTGTGGGCCTGTTTCTTTTTGAGCACCTATGTTTTTAGCTGAGTCATACAGTCAGGAGCTGCTTGGCCTTCACCAGGGACTTTAGAACCCTACAAATCTTTCTGACCCCTGACTAAGCCAGACAAAATAAACATAAAAATACTGTCTAATCAGGGTGCCTGGGTGGCTCAGTGGGTTAAAGCCTCTGCTTTCGGCTCGGGTCATGATCCCAGAGTCCTGGGATCGAGCCCCACATCGGACTCCCTGCTCAGCAGGGAGGCTGCTTCCCTCCTCTCTCTCTCTCTGCCTGCCTCTCTGTCTGCTTGTGAGCTCTCTCTGTCAAATAAATAAATAAAATCTTAAAAAAAAAAATACTGTCTTAGGTAAAGTAATGTGCTTCCAAGATAATTCCTCCAGTGCTCCCTTCCAACCCAAAACTGTGTCTCCTAAACTCCTTATGCAGAGACATTCTGAGATGTCTTGGTGTTTGTCTGATACATGCTGGTCACAGACAGTGTTACGCATACTCCAGACCTATGATCTTTGACGTAAGAGAGGCTATCAGAATACTATTCTGTAATATACATCTTATAATCATCATCATCTCTACATAGGGAAATTGTAAACATTATTAGGTTCTGAAACTTGAGAAAAGCAAGCATTCATCAATAGAAATAAGCAAAATTTTCATTAAAAAATGCATATCCAAGTGCAAAAAGATAAACAAAGGGGATCTCTGCTATTAACATTTTTCATATAACTGTTTCTGTAATCTATGGAAGGTATCTTGTTATTCTTCTCCCATAGTTTCCCATTTTTGTTTCTAGAAATCATTAACAGTAAATGTCCTGTGGAGGACAATACTTCATGCAACTGAAAACACGGGCATTTCTAAGCAAAAACTTAATGTTTGTTTTGAGAAAAATGTAATTCAATGTAATTTCAGCTGTTTCTCAGACCTTGAGGGTGTATATGTATAAATTATCAATGAGGCAGTTAAAATAGGCAAGGTCTTAAAAAGCAGAGGGGAAAAAACTGAGTAAGTTGGGATCTCACACAGATGTTAAACACAAAAAGGAGACCAGACTTGAAAATTCACTGAGCAGACAAAACCATTTGAGCCATGTAAGCAAAACTAAATCTAGCTTATTTCATGAACATAAGCAAAACTTAACTTAGGTTATTTCTTGTAAGTGCCTGATAAATCATAAAAGAAACCTAAGTCATCTTCTTAAAATTGATAAAGAGTTAATCTTTTTAACCAATCCCCTGCTGTCTTCAAGCTCCCGTTTTAAGATTTTATTTGAGAGAGAGGGAGAGTGTGTAAGGGGGGAGGGGCAAAGGTGGAAAGGGAGAACAGAGCCCAGTGCGGGGCTTGATCTCACGACCCTGAGACTGTGACCCAAGCTGAAATCAAAAGTCGGGCTTTTAAGTGACTGAGTCACCCAGAGGCCCCACAAGCTTCCATTTTAAGAACCAATCCTTGTAAAGGTGAAACAACTTCTTCATTTTCACTGAGTCCCCCAGTGACATTGTGCTCCTGAGCTTAACCATTTTAAATTTGAAGCTGCCTGTTCGAGAACTGTACTTAGATGCACAGTAAGTTCTTACTAAACACCACAGATTGAGCTCATGGTTTTAATTTTGCTTTTTCTGAATTTTTGAAAAGAGAATACAGTTTTTTTGAAGAATGAGAAAGGGACTAATTGAGTCCCCATAAATTGTTTGATGAAACACTTCAAGAACCTTGTGACTAAAAAAAGGAGAGGAGATGGAGCCAAACATAGACGCTGATAAAGGAAACTGTGTTGTAGTTTTAGGATTCCCAAGAAGGGTACAACTTGGTGATAATATTAATGGCTTTTGACTGTTTAAGTACCTTCAAATGATTGCTTGGAGCCAGAGGTCCGTTTGTTTCGAAGCCGTGATGTTTTCCTTTATCTTTAAGACTGCAGCAGAGGCTTTGAAGTAACAAGGTCAAATTCAACCACTTCTGCCCAGACTCCGCAAAAATACTCGGTTTGAGTTTCCAGGGAACATGAAGAAGTCATTTCAGCCAAGCTTTTACCACCCAGAAGTCCTTTTAAAAGACTTTCAGAAGCGTCCCGAATTTGCACATTACCTCCTCGACCTTTTGAGCAGGAGGTCAGAGCTGGAGCACGTGGTTTCAATTGTCTGATAAGATACTTCACTGCAGCCTTGGCCTGGTGGAGGGTTAAACCAGCTGGTTTCTATCTCTTCTTTTCTAATCATTAGACATTAGGCAAGCCATGAAAATGTTATCACGCATTTTACTCAAGTCACTACCAAGCCACATGATGAATGGGAAGAAAACAAAAACAGAACAAACAAAATGAAACTTCCTTAACAAAAATCCAGGCTGCTAAATAAATACCAAAAAAAACCCCCACAAAAAAACAACAAAAAAGTGGCTCTTAGTTCCGAGGGGGGGAAAAATAAACTTTTTAAAGTGGATGGCAAGATTTATTTCACATCAGTCACCTGATTTCAACATTATTATCTTGCAAATAAAGATGTTGCAGCTTTTCTTTTTGATTTTAATTCCAGTATAGTTAATATACAGTTTTATATTAGTTTCAGGTATAGAAAAAAATTTTTCTAAAGTTTTGTTAAGCTTTTTAATTCTGAATAACTGGCAAGCTTCCTTTTAACAGACAATGGAAATTATCAAAACTCATCTAATTTTCTTTTGGCTTTGGTTGCTTTTGGAAAGCTTACAGTGCATTGTGTAATAATAGTACCAGAATTCCATTTTCTTTTCTCTTTGTGATTTTCTATTAAAATTTTTGGATTATTATTTACTGTCATTTTTACTTAATTATCGTATTAGGTTTAATAGTCTAACTGGGCATATCTTAATTATAATAACAAAAACAAAAATAAACAAGAGCATACAAACTGTGACCAGTAACTCGAAAACACTAAACAGTTTATTGATAGTATTGAAATACAAGTCAGCCTGGTAGAATCATTGAATACATCACTTTCCAACTGGCCATCTGAGCTGTGAAGAAAATAACTTCAAGTACTTGGAAAATGTATTTGCTACCATCCAAGAGTCAAATACTTCAGAACTTAATGAAAACTGATATTTTTATAAGGTAATAGCTACTCTTTCAATTGTATGTGATGAAGAATTCAATTCCAGCTGGCTTAAGGTAAAAAGAAAATATATTGGTTCATACAACTGGAAAACGCTAGAGGGAACTTGAAGTACAGCTGTATTCTAGGGGTACAAAATGTCATTGGATGTGCCTCCCTGCCTGCTTTCCTTCTCCTTGATTCATGCTTCCCTTCCATGCGGACTCCATATTCCCTGGAAGACAGCTGCCTTCTGATGGTACAATGACTGCTAGAAACAACTACCTTATAGCCTATCCATTCATCCACCCCAGCAGAAGGAGAGATTGTTTATTTTTAACAGGCCAACAAAAGCCCAGTTGGTTTCAACGGCTTCACTGTGCTTTATCGGAACCTCACCTAAGTCACAAGCCCACACATGGGCACACCTCTACTCCAACTGCAATAACAAAGAATAGGGGAGGGGATTTTCAAGGCAAAATCATTGGGAATTTTAAGGGCATAAGCAAAACTCACAGGTGTCCACTATATTTCACTCAACCAGACCATTTTTTTTTTTTTTGGACCTTGTTTTTCCAGGAAATCTGATTGCTGCTTAAACATTAAGATGGATCAGTGAACCTACCAGGAAAGAAAATCCTGGTCTTGATTATTCACATGAGACTCCCATTAACTCCTAATGAATTTATTAGTGAAAACTGTATAGTGACATTAATGAGTGACACAGACCAAATTTTCTTTCTACCACCAAAGTTGTGGCACTATGTCAGCTTATTCACATATTTAATGGCACATTATGCCATAATCTTACTAAAATATTTCATATTTCACGTGTTGTTTATAGAATCTCCAATTGGCATGTTGCACACCCAATGTTTTCACCTATTCTTTTAGTGGTTTGGGGGATCAGAAGGGAATTAGTACCTACTTGATTGAATTTTTTCAATTGCCTTACTTACCTAAATTCCTACAAATAACATACTCAAAAAATAAGTAGACCTTCTAATGATAGTCACTGAATTAAAAATAAAAAAAGGAGTAGAGACACACATTTATGGGAAGGCAAAAGCAGATCAACTTAATTATGTTATATGCTTGAAGTTCTTCAGGGAGAGAGAACCAAGTTTCAGAAATGTTTGCACCTCATCTAACTTTATTAATGGTTTTATCTCTGTAGTATATGATATCAGTGTAGAAAGTACAACCCTGCAGCAATTACAACAAACAAGAAAAAATTACATCAACAAGAGAATAGTAAGACAAGGTACAACAGGCTTGTCTCTAGAAGCAAAGGAAGACATCAGCTCTTACTGAGTGCCTAACTCTGAAGATACCATCCTGGGTCTGAGACATGACAAGAACTCAAAAGACTTACAATCTGCATCAGTAATTTAGGAGCAGCAAACAAACAGCAATAACTTATTTAATCATACAAATGACCTTTGGGCACAAACTAACCCAATTTTGGATTCTGACTCTAGCTACCATGTCCAATCTAGGTGGTCTTAGGGAAGTTATTTGACCCTTCGAAGTATTAGTTTTCTGATTTGCAAAGTAGAAGCAATACTTACTTTTTAGGATCAATGGAAATTCTAAATGAGGTAATGAGAAGAGTAATAGCTAATATTTATAAAACACTTACACTGGGCCAGTCAGGGTTGTCAGTACTTCACCTGTATCAACCCACTTAATCTCACATAACCTCATGAGGTATATACAATTATTTGGGGTGGGGGTGTGTGTGTGTTATTTTAGGTAGTAGGGTAATTTTGGTTCCTGTTACTTCATCTTGGTCAGAAGTAGAACCCTTACTTATTTTTTTAAACATACAAAAAAAAGCATTCTGAAAATATGGAGTGACTTAAGATTTTTAGAATTCATGAAAATTCCCAGAAATTCTGATTTCTTTTTCCAGCAGATACTGTAGTACTTCACTTAGATCCCTGCCTCAGGGATCTGAGTACTAACGTATCTCCTCGCTCTTGGGAATATCTACTGCTGAAAGCTCACAGATGTGCCCCTCACTGAGAATGGCCTTCAGACACAGGAACAGAGAAGGTGTTTGGCACTCACCAAAACACCAAGTATATCTCTTAGCATTCCTGTGCCTATTCAATGAATGAATACAGTCACCACAGTCTGTCAAGTGCCTGTGAACCAGGGGCTCAGACCCCTCAGGAATGAGAGTCTGGATCATGGCCCCCAGCTAACTGCCCAGTCTAGCAAGGGTGCTTGCCAAGGGCCATGGTGGGTATCAGTTACACCCTTGAGGAGAAATGTTGAGGGAGCTATAGTCTTCCTTTTAAACCCCAACTTTGTCAGGAAAAAAGCAAACTGCAATTCTGAAGACCCTATTCCCAGCTGGAATAAAACTTACTAAAAGAAGAAAGAGGATCCCAAGCAGTACAAGAAGTGGACAATAGTTGGCACCGTGGTGCTCCACAAAGATCCTTCCTCAGAGCCAAAGAACCATCCCAGATGCTATGAATATTGGGAGCTGATGCTTCACAACTGTGCCCCTCCCTAGGCATTGCCTCCAGCCACAGGGAATGACCCCTCCCAGATTATGCACCTTCCCAGAGTGTGGATCATAGTCAACAAATGGCTGATGTGAAGGTACAGCCTGGCCCCCTTGTGGAACAACTCTGAAGAGCCAACCTGTTGAGTGGAGCTGGAGAAACTGAGAGAAGCTGTCAAGAGTTGCAGTGGCCATTTAAAGCAACAAGCCAAAAGTGCAAAGGCTAAGCTCTCAGTCACTTGCTGCAGAGGTGTAATAAGCAAGAGGCAAAAACTAGAGAAAGCGCTGACTCACACTGGTCTATTTTCCCATGGAAGAGTGTCCTGGTTGAGAGTCAGGTGGATTAGTGCAGATGTGGGGAATCTCCCACTGTTGAGGGAGCCCTGAACAAAAGGTTCTGGCAGTTTTATGGACTCTGGAGTCTGAGCGGGAAAGCTAGGAGTGGGAAAGTACTGGGTACTGGGTGAGACTGGGGAAAACATAATGAGTTTCCCCCCATTAGGAGGCCTCAGTAGAGACACCCAAAGAGAGCCTTGGTTGAAAGCTTCAGATGAAGACGAGGCATTTATTGAGGAACTCTGTGTCTGGAAACTGATGAAATCTGAATAAATGGGTTTATGATTTCTAATCCCAAATTATTGCTTTGCGATTAATCAGGAGTGTTAATGCTAACGCGCTGTAAGGAAATTTGCCAATGAACATCTGTATAGACAATGCTTCATGCTCACAAATGTACTGTGTTAGGGGAGAACACAGACTTTGGGGTCCAACAGACTGAAGGACCCTGCCTCAGCTACCACTGACCTAGCTGACCCTGTAGTTGTGTTGGCTTCATGGGTCATGGATATTTCTGCCCTAGTATTTACAGTGCTTGACAAATAGTAAAGATGTGTTAAATGGTGGCCTTTTAAAAAATTAAACGACAAGATTGATTTGATTATTTTAATATGACAAAGTTAAGCAGTCTTTTTAACTAATCAGCTGTTCAATAAACATCCAAGTTGACCCATCAAATGATTTTTCCAAGAGCCCTTAGTATATATCCCTAAATGTGCTAGCTTGAGCCAGGTGCAAGGCACCCATCGAGCAGAATCCCACCACTAGCTAATGCTACATCCTCAGCCTAATTACAGTCCCTCGGCATTTATCTCCAAACCTAAAATGATAAATTATAGTACTTTTTCAGTTTTCTCGAGTAATCTTTAAAGGTGACTTTGTTTTCTTATGTACAACACCTGCTCTTCTTGATCCAGAAAACTAGATTTTACTTTGATCGTTATCAGTGATATTTTGTAGACTAAAATGTCCATTTTTCTTGCATTTGCATGATACCAAAACAATGCAGAAGAGCTAAGGTGTTGTTTCACAGTTTGTCTACACTATGAGAAAAAATAGACACTTCCAATTCTTTGATATTTAACTGAATTTTGTTCAACAATTTTATATTTAAGCGTGTTGATGTTTTCTCTGTGTAGAATCAAAGTATCCGGTTTTTTACAGATATTTCTGTCTATCTTTATTTGGCTATAGCCATTGATTTCAGTCACTGGGTTGGAAACTATTTTAAGAGAAGATCTCATTGTTGGCCAAACAGACCCAGCAGACTTTGTGTTTTCTGCCCACCTGGAAGCTCCACTTTCTGAAATAGAGTGGTTGTGATATAGGTCTGCTGGGGAGGTTGGTCTTTGAGTCAAAATTATATTTGACTGCTTTGATTGCTAATTCTCCAGGAAAAACTCATGCGTTCCTGAAGTGACTGGCTCTCTTTTGGCATGGATTCACCAGCAGAAGCCCTTTGTTTTGTTTTTTTGTTTTGTTTTTTTTTTAGTTTTTTTTTTCCCATTTTATTTATTTTTTCAGCGTAACAGTATTCATTCTTTTTGCACAACACCCAGTGCTCCATGCAAAACGTGCCTTCCCCATTACCCACCACCTGTTCCCCCAACCTCCCACCCTTGACCCTTCAAAACCCTCAGGTTGCCCCAACCTCCCACCCCTGACCCTTCAAAACCCTCAGGTTGTTTTTCAGAGTCCATAGTCTCTTATGGTTCGCCTCCCCTCCCCAATGTCCATAGCCCGCTCCCCCTCTCCCAATCCCACCTCCCCCCAGCAACCCCCAGTTTGTTTTGTGAGATTAAGAGTCATTTATGGTTTGTCTCCCTCCCAATCCCATCTTGTTTCATTTATTCTTCTCCTATCCCCCTACCCCCCCATGTTGCTTCTCCATGTCCTCATATCAGGGAGATCATATGATAGTTGTCTTTCTCCGATTGACTTATTTCACTAAGCATGATACGCTCTAGTTCCATCCACGTCGTCGCAAATGGCAAGATTTCATTTCTTTTGATGGCTGCATAGTATTCCATTGTGTATATATACCATATCTTCTTTATCCATTCATCTGTTGATGGACATCTAGGTTCTTTCCATAGTCTGGCTATTGTAGACATTGCTGCTATAAACATTCGGGTACACGTGCCCCTTCGGATCACTATGTTTGTATCTTTAGGGTAAATACCCAGTAGTGCAATTGCTGGGTCATAGGGTAGTTCTATTTTCAACATTTTGAGGAACCTCCATGTTGTTTTCCAGAGTGGTTTCACCAGCTTGCATTCCCACCAACAGTGGAGGAGGGTTCCCCTTTCTCCACATCCTCTCCAGCATCTGTCATTTCCTGACTTGTTAATTTTAGCCATTCTGACTGGTGTGAGGTGATATCTCATTGTGGTTTTGATTTGTATTTCCCTGATGCTGAGTGATGTGGAGCACTTTTTCATGTGTCTGTTGGCCATCTGGATGTCTTCTTTGCAGAAATGTCTGTTCATGTCCTCTGCCCATTTCTTGATTGGTCGACCCTCAACTCTATGGTCAACTAATCTTCGACAAAGCAGGAAAGAATGTCCAATGGAAAAAAGACAGCCTCTTCAATAAATGGTGCTGGGAAAATTGGACAGCCACATGCAGAAAAATGAAATTGGACCACTTCCTTACACCACACACGAAAATAGATTCCAAATGGATGAAGGACCTCAATGTGAGAAAGGAATCCATCAAAATCCTTGAGGAGAATGCAGGCAGCAACCTCTTTGACCTCAGCCGTAGCAACATCTTCCTAGGAACAATGGCAAAGGCAAGGGAAGCAAGGGCAAAAATGAACTATTGGGATTTCATCAAGATCAAAAGCTTTTGCACAGCAAAGGAAACAGTTAACAAAACCAAAAGACAACTGACAGAATGGGAGAAGATATTTGCAAACGACATATCAGATAAAGGGCTAGTATCCAAAATCTATAAGGAACTTAGCAAACTCAACACCCAAAGAACAAACAATCCAATCAAGAAGCCCTTTGTTTTAATTCTCACAGATATTTTATGTATCCTGTTTTGAGTTTCTTCAAAAAATAATGCAATCCACCTTCTGAGAAAGTAATTACATTATCACTTTTCCAAGAAAGATTAGGGGAGAACGAAAAGTGGGGAAAAAGTTTGACCAAAAAGAAAAACCAAATACATAGTTCAGCAAAAATCATTCTAAATTGATTCTCAGAACTATATAAAATGTGAGCTACATCCCTTGAGTAAAGGACATACAAAACACAGCTGTACAAGAACACTCTCAAAACTCATCCTTCGGGGGCGCCTGGGTGGCTCAGCGGGTTAAAGCCTCTGCCTTCAGCTCAGGTCATGATCCCAGGGTCCTAGGATCGAGCCCCGCATCGGGCTCTCTGCTTGGCTGGGAGCCTGCTTCCTCTTCTGTCTCTCTCTGCCTGCCTCTCTGCCTACTTGTAATCTCTGTCAAATAAATAAATCTTAAAAAAAAAAAAAACAACAACAAAAAACTCATCCTTCGAATGCTGGGCTTATTTGGTCTTGCTCTATTTACTCACTGTAAATGTCATTTGGGGAAAGAATGAGCACAGGACAGAATGCATGGTGGAAGATAATGTCACAAAACTTGATTCACCTGCTAGCGATTCACCAAGACGCTTGTTTTGTGCTCTTTTAAATTGGGTGGCAGGATTTCTCCAAAAACAGTTAATAAAGATCTTTTGAGGATAACAAACACTTTCTCAGACCTAAGTTTCCATCTCTATTATCGTGCATGTACCTCATTTCACAAGTAGCTTAGATAAAGCTCGCCTTACTGAGAAGTGTCTGCTTTCAGGGAGCCATAATCCACTTCAGCGGTCAGGTATTAATTTAATGGAGACCAGGCACTCTATGTGAGGCCCTTCCACACGCTTTATCTAATTTAGTCCACTTGCTCCTCCTGGTAATAATTTTACCATCATGTCCTCAATCTCCTTAAAGCCTCCTTTGCCTGAGCAATTCTGAGAAAAAGAGAAAAGAAAAGGAAAACAAGAAAAGGGATAGAGATTTGAATCTATGGGAGCTGTCATGTGTGTCAGACTCAGTGCTAAGCAGACACTAACTGCCTTTCATTCAAGACTCTCCATGGCCCTATGAAGTGAGTGTGGGCATTTCTACCTAAAGCTAATGTAGCTTCGGTCTCAAGGCTTCTCCTTCCACTGGCCTCTTCCAAGGCCAGGAGAGGCATCTTGGCAACACATTCATGTGTCACAAGTCTTCTTTTTTTTTTTTTTTTTAAGATTTATTTATTTGACAGATGGAGATTACAAGTAGGCAGAGTGGCAGGCAGAGAGAGAGAGAGAGGAGGAAGCAGGCTCCCAGCTAAGCAGAGAGCCCGATGCGGGGCTCGATCCCAGGACCCTGGGATCATGACCTGAGCTGAAGGCAGAGGCTTTAACCCGCTGAGCCACCCAGGTGCCCCTGTCACAAGTCTTCTGATGTTTGTGGTATTTGTCATTTTTTAAAAAACATTAATGTATTTTCTCGTTCTAAATACTCACTTTCATACCAATTTTATATTCATATTTCCTATTCTTTTTTCTCAAGGAAGACTGGCAAAATTTTACAACTACAGGCCCTACAAAATGTGACTCTACCCCTGGAAGTAAGAATTTATCCTTTTTTTTTTTTTTTAACAGATGAAGAAATCTATGGTTGGACAACATCAGTAACTATCCCTCCTCACAGACCACGCAAAAGGCAGGCCTAGAATTTAAACTTTACTCTTTCTGACCTCAAGACCATATTTTTGTTTGCTGACTTATTTTAGTACTCAAATTTTTTTTACACAAGTAATACAAGTGTACTTACATTAAAGGATGAAAGAAAAAGAATAAAAGGATATAAAAACAAACTAAAAACATCCCTCTAGCTGCCCCTCGACTGTAGTCTCCTCCTCCCAGAAGATAGTCTGTGGTCTAATCTGTACATTGTCCAAGATTCTCAAGAAACAGAAGAGCTTCTATCAAGTAATGAGGATCTAACTGGAGAAGTAAACATACCTACAGACCTTGCGCACACCTAGTTTGAAAGCCATGCTTGTAAGGTGATGTCAAACTCCCAGGATAATTAGTTTAGAGAGGTTTTAAAAACCAGATAACAGAAAAACTTAGAAAGCTTTCTGATACCCAAACAGAATTGTTTTAAATGGGGGGAATAGTGAGCACTCTAGATAGCCCCTCAGCTTTTCCTCCAAATTCTTAGAGCCATGTTCAGTGACTCTCTAAGATTACTGCTCAGCTATTAAAGAATGCACCTCATGTGCTCCGCTCAGTCTTCCTATGTAGGCAACTCTGGAAATTCTGGCCGCACAAGGCTGAGCTCCTCTGTAACGCATGTGAATTTGTGGTCAACTAGAGAGTATTATGTGTAGCAAAATAAGTCAATCGGAGAAAGACAACTATCGTATGGTCTCCGTGATATGAGGAAGTGGAGATTCAATGTGGGGATTTGGGGGGTAGGAAAAGAACAAATGAAACAAGGTGGGATAGGGAGGGAAACAAACCATAAGTAACTCTTAATCTCACAAAACAAACTGAGGGTTGCTGGGGAGAGGGGGGTCGGGGGGGTGGGGTTATGGACATTACTATGGTGAGTGCTGTGAAGTGTGTAAACCTGGCGATTCACAGACCTGTACCCCTGGGGCTAATAATATATTATATGTTAAAAAAAAATGCATACAGATGTTCATCAGTGCATTTCCTCATACTGCATTAAGAGT
Organism: Meles meles; assembly: GCF_922984935.1. NCBI lineage: Eukaryota > Metazoa > Chordata > Mammalia > Carnivora > Mustelidae > Meles > Meles meles. Next base: position 62,170,605 of record NC_060066.1, on the reverse strand, counting down.
TAATGCTCTTCAGTGATTAAGTGCAAATCAGTGACTTGACATTAGAAAGAATAAAGCCATTTATTCAGATTTCATCAACTTGTCAGGCACATAGGTGCTCAATAAATTCTTACTGGATTCATTGTTTACTGTTATACCCAATCATAACCCTTCTTCTTGACGTAAATAGCAGTTAGCTTCTAAGTAGGTTAGGATTCCTTGGCCTTGAGGTTCATGTCTAGATTCACAGGAGCCTCTGAGGCTTGTACCGGAACTACTAGAACTTAGGAATATCTCACTCATTAATTCCAGGTGAAACTGACTTCATTGTTGGTCTGTATTGCTTAGCCCAGAAGATAGCCTCACTTCAAATTGTGTTCTGCTCAGAGCTCCACAGAGTTCTGTCCCAGCCATCCCTATTGGTATCAAAAGGCATATGCTCCGCTGTTTCCAGAGGAGTTGCATTTGTGAGATGGGGTGCGCCCTTCAGGCTCCGTTTACACCCAAGTCCAGGATCCATGAGGGTGTGCAACCCAATAGCGAGTTTTCTACTTTATAGTATAGTATAGAGGGGTTACCTCTGCCAGGCAGATGAGGCAACCAGAGAGACAGACAGAGAATTGAGAGAAACAGAAGATTTTCTTACTTTCCACCAAAAAGCTGATCTCGATAGCCCCTGTGTTGCATGGTTATCTAGGAAAAAAGGCAAAATTCAATAAACCAAGAATTCCTGTTTTAAATGTTGACATCAGTCCTGTCTAGGTATGTTTAGACATGCAACCCCTGTAGTTTCTCATATTTAACAAGTGACATCTTCTTTGGCATACTGTAGTAATCATAACCATGTATTCACTGTAAAAACATAAAAGAATGAATAATGACGTTGAAAAAAGAGTAATTGTTGTCATAGACAATTGCCCCAAAGAGTAAATACAAAGAAATGCATTTACAAAGGAGAAAGGTTTATATAATGAAAGTCTGAAAAACAGAGAAGAAAGAAAATAGAAAAAGGAAAGGAAAAAATAAAGTCATGCCCAGGACTGGCAAAAGTTTCGGGAACTAGGACTCTTATATTTTGCTGATGTGAATGAAACTTGACAGAATCTTTCTGCATTTCAAATTGGCAATAGGCAGCAAAACTCCTAAATTGATGAGTGTACTTGGAGGTAGCATTGACATTTAAAAACCATGGCCCAGGAAAGAAAAATGACCCAACGAATGTTATCTACACAAATATTTATCAGAGCACTGCTTTTAACAGTAGAAATCTGAAAAGGTCAAAAAAATTTTTCAATAAAGACTCAATTATGTAATGTTGGCTCACACATAAGACTACTATATAGTCATTAAAATGGATAAAGAAGAAATGTGTGTGTATGCATATATAATATATATATAAAATGAAATATTATTCATAAAAAAAAGATGAGCTCTTGTCATTTATAATGACATAGGTAGACCTAGAGTATATTATGCTAAGTGAAATAAGTCAGACATAGAAAGACAAATACCATATGATTTCACTTGTATTTGGAATCTAAAAAACAAAACAAATAAATCAATAAAAAGCACAATTAACCAATACATGTAGTAAACAAACAGATGGTTGCCAGAGGGGAGAGGTGTGGAGGCTGGGCAAAATGGGTGAAGGGTGATTTGTCTTTATCTTCTATGAGCTTTCCTTTTTTCTTTCTTTTCTATTTAAAAGTTTTTTCCAGTAAGGAGGAATTTTAAAAACAGAAAAATAAGAAAACAATACAAAATACTTGCATCCACAACTCAAAATGATTAATCATCAATATTTTAAATTCTTCTTTACCTTAAAAAATTACAAGGTTGAATTCCTTTTTGTCTCCCATCTCCAAACCTATAATCCTTTCATTCAAAGATAAATATTTATGTGAGTCTGGAATGTATCCTTCCCATTATACTTTTCACCCTCATATATACAGCGTTGCAATAAACATCCACACACAAACAAGTCTATATGTATGCAAGAATATAGAGAGATTTAAGAAGTAGAATTAATGGCTGGAATATAGAGTATGCATATTTTTGATTTTATTATTTTCAAATAATTTCTGAACAAAATCAAGGTTTTGCTTCAAGGGGAAATCTCTGTTTTGTCCACAACACAGATCTTTTATTTGATTTATTTTTTAGTAATATTTTGTTGCCATTCTAAATGGAATTTTATTCTTTTTTATCATGAAATTCAAATCATATAGAATACAAAGGAAATGTAAAAGTCTAATAATATAGGCTTACTAAGTTTCAAGTTTATATTAATACTTTACTGTATTTGTTTTGCATATTTATTTTTTCCAAGAAGGAAAATTATACTTTGCAGAAATAATTGAAGACCTCTCTTTATCCTTCCCTAAATCCATCTCCTCCCTTCCTCTCAAAGTAGTAACTATCATGGTTACCACCCACCCATATTTTCATCATTGTACTGCATATGTAGGTATTTTCAACCTGATATATCATTATTTTATTAATTGTCAGTGTAACCTTGCTGCAAAGAACATCTTTGAACATCTTGCAAACATGTTCAATCTCTTGGTGCTACATCCTAAGAAGTGGCATTTCTGAATCATAGAGTGAGCGCACTTTCAGCTTTCCTTGATTTTTGTCAGGTTGTGGGTGCACTATATTTCTTCCTCACCAGCAGTGTGTAAAAGTGCTCATTTCACAACATACTTATTGACACTCGGTACTACAAAATTTAAAAATTTTGGTCTGAACTTATGTCACATTGTTTGAATTTGTATTTGCCTGATTGCTAGTGACATTGAGCAATCACATATACATACATATGTATGTGTATATATGTATATATATGCATATGTATATGTGGGTGTATATATATATATACACACTGTATTTCATCCTATGCATTTGTCTAATGTAGCCAAATCTAGCCCATTGTGGTTTTGCTATTTTTGCTTGGTTTAGGAAGCTAATATAACACTGTATGTTAACTAGCTGAAATTGAAATAAAAACCTGGAAAGAAAAAAAAAATAAAAAGATGCCCTGGAGATCTGTGCATATTATGTAGAAAAAAATACATATATATATATATATATATACATACATAAAGTAATAATTTGTCCCCAGATGTAATAATCCTAATTTATTCCATCCTTTTCTTTTTGGTCCTTATCTTTTAGTTTGTCTCTTTATGAAAAAAAAAACAGAATATGGTAATATTTTTTAAAATTTCCAGCTATGACTCTGTTATGTTTTGTCAAGCAGAATCCATCTACATTCACTGGGATTGTTAGTATACTTGGGTTTATTTCTATTTATTTATTATTTATATCTATTTATTTCTATTAACTTATTTGTATTTTCTACTTACTATGCCTTTGTTGGATTTTTTCTTTTGTTTTTATTTATTTTATTCTTTCTACGGATTATTGGAATAGTCATGATTCCTTTTTAATTCTCTACTGGTTTCAAAGTTGTACATCCTCTTTTTATTATCTTAATGGATATGACTTACTATTTTTCTGTAATGAATACTTAGATATACACCTTTTTTTCACTATTAGTTCTTATATTTGAGTTCCTTTTTCTTCTGGCTACAGTGCACAATTTAGAAGTTATTTTTCTGAGGATCTGCAGATAACAGACTCCCATGTCTGAAAAATATTTCAGTTGCATGTAATTCTATTCTAGGTCGAATGAATGTTACCAGTATGATTATTATGCTTTTATATATCATTTATCTTTTCTCTCTAATAGATTCTAAATTTTTATTGTTAATGTTCTGCATTTGAATATAGTGTTTCTGGTTGTAAATTTTTACTCTTTATTCCATTTCACATTCAATATACTCTTTTAATCTAAGAACTATCGTCTTTCTTTAATTCTAGAACATTCTTAGCCATTTAGCTCATTAAATATTAAGTTTAGTCTCATCCTCTCTACTCTCTGAATTTTTTTTCCACCCTGTTAGGCCAGGTGACACAGGCTTGGACTGAGAACCAGGGATGGATAGAGAGACGATGAGATTGGACCTCAAGTTCAGGCAGGAGAAATAAGGGATTAAAGTCTTCATTAGATGTTTCCTGTGTTTTCTTGCTATAAAATATACTCCTGTTCTGTGTGGTGGATTTCCTGGTCAGACAACTGTGATATAGTTAGGAGGGTATGTTAAGTTCCCATAAACATCTAGAGCAGGTAGAGATAGAAAAGAGGGTACACAGGCTAGGAAGGTTATTAGTTTGCTCATCGCTGCCAGCTTGGTAGTCTCTAAGTGTTACTCTTTGAGTTTCTAGTACCATCAAGTATTAGGTATATTCTGGAAGGAGTGCAATATGCATCTCTTGCCCAATTTCCCCTTTCCACATTACCAATTACTCATTCTTCTGGCCACTAACATATGGGAAACCATCCTTGATATCTGATTAGGGTTCTGTAGTCTGCTTAAGTACTGATGTCTATCCAGGATATCAGTGGTATAAAGGAATCAAGTAAGTAGTGAGAGTAATGGTGATGGTATAGGGTGTTCCATGCAGACAAATGAAGCATGTCAATATACCAAAACTCTATAGTTAGACTTAACTAACCTATTGGTAGAATGGTTAGCAATATAAATAGAATTGAAGAGCCTGCTATTTTCATCGACACCCTGTGGTAATGATAGTGGTATATAGGCTACTTTAGAGTTGAAATAATTTTACTGAGACTTCTAGATCTGGAGAATAATTGAGAGCTGTGGCTAAGTTCTCAGTGGGAAGATCATATTAATAAGTAGGCTGGCAGTTACTGGTAAAAAGAGAGACCCCATGTAGAAAAAAAGCCTGCCCTCTTAGTGAATTTATTTACCATCACGAGGCTGGTGTTTTGTCAATGCGAAGAGGTAGGTAAGAGAAAATCAAAAATATTATGTCACAAGGGTATTTGAAGTAGAAAGGAAATGTGGTAATTTTTGAGGAAGCTGAAAATGGGCTTACATGGTTACACAACAGGGTGTTGTTACTGCTACAGTACAACTAGAGGTCCCTGAAGCCCCCATTCAATTTATCAAGTGCAATGGTCCAGAGTAGCGATCTGGGGTGGTGCCATTGCATAGTGCAAAATGTGGTTATAGGTATTTCCACCTGGAATATATACCACCAATCCTTTCAGCAATATGAATGGAACACATTTCCTTTTCCTATTGCCCAAGATGACTTTGACTCACTTTTCAGGGCTCATTTGAAAGACAATTTCATCAAAGAAGCAGTCTCTGGCCCTTTCTCCCGATTTCCTCTACCAACCCGGCGGCGTATGAGTCTCCTTTGCTATATGAACTTCAAGTGTCCCCCACTTCTGTTGTTCTTTGAATAAATGTTCTTTGAAACATGTATTTTCCTTTTAATCATTTGTTCCATTTCTGACTTTTCTACTAGACTGTAAACTCCAGGAAGGCAAGGACATGGCTCATCTACCACTAAGAACAAGGGTTACAATAATGATTATAGTTGACTAAAGGAGGAAATGGACAAAGGCCATCATAGCATAGCCCCTGCACATCCCTGGAACTCTGAAAGAGGCTTTTGTTTGTTTCCTTCAAAAAAATAACTCAGCCGGTAGTGCTGAATAGTTTCAAGAAAGTTCAAGCAGAGGATCTCTCTGTCCAATGTATGTCACCTTCTAGTTTTCTGGCTACTGGGAGGGAATGTGTATCACCCAGTTTGCTCATACAAGATACTAAACTTGAAAACTTTAAAATAATGATCTAAACAGACACTCCATAAAATAAGAATATGAGTGCCAATAAGCATATGAAATCATTATTTATGAGGGGAATTAAAGCCATATGAGATAACACTGCATTCCTACTAGAATGAATGGCTGAAATTTAAAAAGACTGACAGTACCAAGTATTGGCAAGAAAAAGGAACAATCAGAACTCTTAAACCTTGCTAGTGTAAGTAAAAAAATAACAAAACCACTTTGGAAAATAGTTCGGCAGTTTCTAATAAAGATAACCATATAACTATAGTATGACTCAACAACTCCACTCATAGACCAAAGAGAAATGAAAACAGATGTCCACAAAAAGACTTATACATTATGTCTACAGCAGCTTCATTTATAATACTAAAAAAAAAAAAGGAAATAGCCCAGGTATCTATCAGTTGTTGAATAAATAAATTATCCTATATGTTACACAATGGAATACTAATCAACAGTGAAAAATAACTAAGTATACACAAACATAAATGAATATCAGAAATATTATATTGAACAAAAGAAACTTAAATGAATACAATCTGTATGTCTCCACAGATACAGAAATAGGAATATCAGTTGTCTCTGGGCAGGGATATTGACTGAAAAGTGGCAAAGGGGAACTTCATGGGATGATGGAAATGTTCTATATCTTCATTTGGATGATGGTTAGTTACATAGGTGTATATAAAAAATGTAAATGTAAGATCTGCACATTTTATTGTATATAAATGTACCTCATCAAAATTTTTAAAATAACTTGCAAATCAGTAAACAATTAAGAAAACTCCACTTGCCTATAACCAACTGAGTTTCCTGGTCTGTTTCAGCTCAACGGACTGCAGTGATTGAATGAATTATACTACCCTTGGATTATGGGAATCTTCAACATATAAGGTATGCTTTGGAACAAATATTTCCTATTTCCCAGTAGACTAGTTGACCTCTGTTGGGAGCACCCTTACAAGAACTAGTAGGTAACTGTGTGCAGAGGCACTGAGTTGGGGGCAAAGGTCTCAGTCAAACCAAATTGGGTTGTGGTCAGCTCAACTAGGAATGCCATGGTGATATCTAAGAACCACACAAGGGCTTTACCTGTGTTCATGAAAATTCTACCAGTCTATCAAGGGCGAAAAATGAAGAATAAGCACCAGTAATAGATGGGGAACTCCCTAAGTAGAAACAGTCTGAATTAAGTTCTCAGTAGAGTGTACAGACCAAGAAAGGATTTAAAGTGAAAGTTTAGCAACAGGGAATGGGGAAAAAATCAAGATAAGATGCTTGGGAACCAGTGGAAGAAATTGCCTGGCTCAGAGTGGAGTGTGCTTTAAAAGTCCCCCTGTACAGGAGCTTATAATAGAGGACAAACCTCTTCAAGATGCATTGGATTGCCTTGGATAGTGGCAAGCAGCCATTTTGACAGAATATCATCTTTTTTAACCTGTGATTTGTATCATGCAGACATAGCCGCTGCCTGTATTTTGTGCACACTTCAAAGCCATATTCTAAAGGGAAAGAATTATAAATGCTAGAAATCTGGAATCTTTCTTTGAAAAATAAGCTAAAAGTAATTTAAATTAAAATACACTGATTAAAACAGCCCTGTTTCAGATTTTAAGGCATGCTCTTTCTTTCTGATTATTATCTCTCAGTTACTTAATATAAACCACTCCTAGATCAAGAGAATCAGGCAAAAATTTTGTGATAAAACTCAGGAACTATTCTCAAACAGCCAAAAACAGCTTCACAGATAGCCTCCTAAAGACATTTAATAAGTCTGTCATAATCAGCCCATGATCCTCAAGAAACGAGAATAAGAAACAGCTGCTTTGTAGCAAATCCTAACTATAGTGAGGATTAATTCTAAAATCATGTCACATTTAGTCCATTTTCATTTGGGACAGCAAGGAAAATCTTTGCCAGGCTAAGGGTAATTATGTATTTGTCAAAACAGATGAAACATAAAATATTAATTTTGTTTTCCTCTCAGATAAGTATTTCTGTGGGACATGGAATCTTATAATGTTGAAACAATCAGTGAAGAAAGGCTTCTAGCAGTTCTCATTGTGCCTTGCCCTTTCTGCTCTACCTCACTGTTTTCAATCTGGACTTAACTCATTTTGAAAATTTTTTGGTGGTGATGATGAATCTTTCTCTCTCCTTCCCTTCTTTGTAATGTATTCATTCTTAATCAAACATAGTAGTACCAATGGCATTATTACCAATGGGTGTGACCAGTGTGGAGATGAAGAAAACTATTTAAGACTCATAATGAAGGGTTCTAAGGACCTGAGCTTGAAACCCAGCTCCACCATTTCCAAGCCATGTAAATTTTCAAGTTTTAAAAGTTTTTTTTTTTTTAAGATTTTATTTATTTATTTGACAGAGAGAGATCACAAGTAGACAGAGAGGCAGGAGAGAGAGAATGAGAGGGAAGCAGGCTCCCCGTGGAGCAGAGAGTCCGATGCGGGACTCGATCCCAGGACCCTGAGATCATGACCTGAGCCGAAGGCAGCAGCTTAAACCATTGAGCCACCCAGGCACCCAGTTTTAAAAAGTTTTTTATATCAGCTTTTTCATCTGTGTAGTGGGAGTAATAACGGCAATTCGCTCACATAGTTGCAATTAGGTAATTTATGTGAAGAGATAGCATGTGGTAAGTGCTAACCAAATGATGATGGTGGTCGTAATGCTGACTGATCTGGAGAGGCTTTTACACTTTACTTGCATCTGAATCACCTGCAGGATTGGTATTAGAATGAATTCTGATTCAGTGGGGTTGGATGAGTCTGATTCTTTCTATCTAAGAGGTTCTCGGGGAGGCCCATGTTTCTGATCCATGGACCATATTTTCTCTAACCATAGGCAATCTGGTCTGTTTTCTGATTCACTGTCAGTCATATGTTAATTTGCCTTTCAGTTCCTGACTATGGGATTTAGTGAGTTTGTATCTTCCAAAAGACCAAAGCAACCGGGATAGAAGTCAGGATAGAAGCCTATTGACAATTTACTCGCTTACAGGTCTAGGTTTATACTCAGCAGTTTGTCCCCTCTGTACTTTCACCAGTGAATCAGGATTTCAAAAAGCCTTTTGAGCCACGTCTGGCTCCTTTGCTTCTGTTTCAGTCAGAAATGTTTCAATCCTATCATCCTTTGACTGTCCCATGGGGTATATGAGGTCTTTGTGTCCTGCTGTCTGCTAGACCCAAGTATCCCTAACAAGTAGAAAAAGGAAATCAGAAAGTAAACACCTCCCCATTAATCAGCCTCCTGTCTCCTCCTCACTCCTATCTGATGGTGTCCTGTCTACAGCTTCCCCTTCGGTGCTCTGCCCACCTTGACCACAACATCTCTGACTCTGAAACCTACAGTTTGCTACTTATTGGTGTCAGCCCTAAGCCTTCTCCAGGCTTCTTGACCTCTTACTTCTCACATATTCAGTTGAATTAGTTCAGTGATGTTTTGAGCCCCAATACTAGCTGCCGACACCTATCCTGTTATGTTCTGATACTCACATTTGTCTAGCGAAAGTTATTCAAAGATCTGGGCCACAGTAGATCAGCTGCTGAGGATACAGGAGTCTACAATGTATTTTCTCTATGGAGACATCACCTGATTTTCAGTAGTGTTGGGTGGTCAGGCACAGAGCCACAGACCTGCCCTGTGTCCTCGGCAATATGATATTGCAAATTTCACGAGGAAGGCAACTTCCCCATTTGGAGTTGTAGCCGATAGGTTGGTGAGGTAGAACAAACTGATAGACATTTAGGGAACATTTTCTCATTCATGTTTAGAGACACTGCAGTCAATGCAAAGAGCAGGGAGCCCGGCATCACATTAGATCAGGATTTGAATTTCAGCTTCAGTTTTTACTAGTTATGAGAACTTGTGTAAGTTATTACATATATATGTATGATATATATAATATATATACACACATATAAATGTGCATTTATATGCACATGTATCTTCCTTTTTTTTTCTTTTTCTAGCTTCTTTATGTGAAAGTTAGGTTGTTCATTTGAGATTTTTCTTACTTCTTGAGGAGGCCTGTAAGGCTATAAACTTCCTTCTTAGAACAGCTAAAAGCTTAGAACAGCTTTTCCTGTATTCCAAAGATTTTGAACCACTGTGTTTTCATTTTTAGTTTTCTCTCTCTCTTTCTCTCCATATATGTATATGAAATTTCATATATATATATGAAATTTCTCCACATATGTATATGAAATTTCATATATATATATATGAAATTTCCTGTTTGATTCCTGCTCCCTTTTCTCTCTCTTCTTCTTCTGGGATCCTTATATTGTGAATGTTATTATGCTTGATGATGTCATTGAGTTCCCTTAATCTATTCCTGTTTTTTATTATTCTTTTTTCCTTTTGCTTTCTGCTCATCCTGCAAGTGGTCCCTGCAGGGACCAGTACCACTCCAAAGTGACTCCTGCTCTGGGAAGAAAGGAAGATAACTATACACACTAGTTTGCCTGCAGCCCCACTGTTCCAACCTTATAACTAGCAGCACAGAGAGAGTACCTTTCCCATCATTGGATTTGCAGCCCGAGCAGACAGTCTGAGGGCAAGCATCTGATCTGACTGCCATCCCTATTCACCAATGAGAACTCCCCAGGAAGGAGCACAAGGAGAGAACCCCATAGTTCAGAGTGACAACAGCCCCAGCAAAGAGGCATCTGGTCTAACTTGCTGATTCCACCCAACTACAAGCCCACAGAAGCCCCAGACTGGCCCCTTAATGGCACAGAGACCAAATCCTGCCCACAACAGGCAGTGTGGGCCATTGCAGCCCACTGGACCTCAGGCAAATGAGGCTCAGCCACAATAGTAGTGTATATGCAACCCACATAAGAGACACCTCTGAAGTGTCTGGTTCTGGTGAACGGGAGTACTGCACTGCAAGGCACCACAAGACCCCTTCTTCATAAGGCCACTGCTTTCAAGATGAGGAGACGTAGCTGACTTTCCTAACACATAGAAGCAAACACAGAAAGTTAGACAAAATGAAGAAACAGGAATATGTCCCAGATGAAAAACAGGACAACACCACAAGAAAGAGCTAAAGGGAACAGAGATAAGCAATACGCTTGATCAAGAATCTGAAGTAATGGTCATAACGACACTTACTAGACTTGAGAAAAGAGTGGAGGATCTCAGTGAGACCTTCAACGAAAAGATAGAAAATATTAAAAAGAACCAATCAGAGATGAAGAGCACCATAATGAAAATAAAAATACTAGAAAAAATCAATAGTAGGTTAGAGAATGCAGAAGAACAGATCAGAGAGTTGGAAGACAGAGTAATGGAAAGCAGCCAAACTGAACAGTATATAAATTCCTTTTAAAAATAAGATATTCTTATAGTGGAAAAAATTTTACATGTATGCTAAATAACATAACAAGCCCTAAAATACTTGTAAGGATCTTTTTTTTTTTTTAAGATTTATTTATTTATTTATTTGACAGAGAGAAATCACAAGAGAGGCAGGCAGAGAGAGAGGAAGGGAAGCAGGCTCTCCGCTGAGCAGAGAGCCCGATGTGGGACTCGATCCCAGGACCCTGAGATCATGACCTGAGTTGAAGGCAGTGGCTTAACCCACTGAGCCACCCAGGCGCCCCCCTAAAATACTTGTGTACACATAACTGTGCTTCAACAGTTATGAGCTCATGGCCAATCTTGTTTCATCTCTACCTTCATTCATTTCCCTCTCTGTATTATTTAGAAGCAAATCCTAAATCTCACACGAGCTCAACAATAAATATTTCAGTATATATATCTCTGAAAGATAAAGTCTCTTTAAAAAGACTAACCATAATGTCTTTAATAACAAAGTTTAAAATTCTGTAATATGATTAATATCTAGTAAATGTTCAAATTTCTAATTGTCTCTCTTTTTTTTTTTTTTACATTGTTTGAATGAGGATCCAAAGAAGATCGAAACACTGAGATTGGTTAAAAATGTTTCAGGTCTTAGCTTTGCGCAGTGGCAGTATCGTAGCCAATGAGGTTTATCCGAGGCGCGATTATTGCTAATTGAAAAATGTTTCAGGTCTTTTATAATTTATCTTTTTCCTCCATTACATTTCTTCCCTTGAATTTATTTATTGAAGAAACTGGGTTATCTGTAGACTTTGCCATCATTTGAATTTTACTTAGTGCCGAACTATGCTGCCATTTATCAGGTTTCTTTAACCAATTACTGTTCAGTTGCTATTTGGACGCAGAATCTTGATCATTTCGAGTACTTTTTTCTTGGCAAGAGTACTTCAGAAGTAGTGCTGTGCTTTGTCATCAACAAGCACATAATTTCTGTTTCTCTTGTTTTTGTGATATCAACAGCCATTGATGATTCAATGGTTAGAGCCACTAATTCATGAGGGGCTGCAAAATGGCGATATTCAAAATCTAATTTTCCTTCTTCATTTATTAGCTGAAATATCTGTATAAAGAGAAACTTTCCCTCATCTGCTATTGGGTTAACCAAAGGTGTAGTTTGCACAAAAACCAGTATTCAAAATAAGAAGCCGATACTTGAGAAGCATTTAACAATGACCAATAATTTATCCTTATGAATTCATATACTTTAAATGTACTTGAAATACTTCAATCTAATTGCATTTCTTAACCTTATTTATTCTCACCCATTTTTGACCAATGGGTAACTCTTTGAAGTGATTCCTGTGTACTTTGACATTATTTTCTTCTACGTTTTTAGCTTTATTGCAATGTAGCATAAAAAATTGACCAGAGCAAGTACACACATTTATTTACAAGACCAAAATTCTGAAATCTCTGAGAAGTTCTGGTTCCTATAGTGGGAAATTATATTTGGAGATTATAATCTGGGCACTAAGAGTGCTTATTGCCACTGGGATTGGTCATTATTTCTAGGTCTTTTCACTAAGCAATGCAAGGAAAATTTTTGTTTTAAATAGAATTCATTATAAATTTAGATTGACAATTTGAATTCAGATTGAAGAGTGCAGAATTTTTATTTAATCTCTTTGATCTTAAATCTTAATCTCCTTTCCTCATCCTCAGAATCTGAGTCCCAGTTATGCAGAATGACAGAATTAGAATATCAAGTGTTTCTCATCTGTTTTATCCTCAAAATATCCACAATATTCTCAGAATAATAAAAAACTTTCTACCTGCCATATGATTAGTGAAAATAGTATAAGGCTTTTATTCTCGTGGTTTTAAAATATTTTGTTCTTAGGATATAAGAGATTTCAGCCAAATAACTGTGTTTTAAGTCACTTTGAATGTGTTTCGTTATGCTACCAACTGATTTGCTTCATTTTATTTTTGGTTTTATGCATTGATTTTTTACTTTAGTTTTTTTATGATTATGTAAAATACTTCCATGGTCCATGTCAAATCTATGAAACAAGTCTAGTTTCTATCCCTGACTACTTTGCCCTGTTTCTCCCCATGGATGATGCACAACTATTCTTTTCATTTTATGTTTTCTTTCCTGCCATAACAAATTACCATAAACTTATTGGCTTTAAGACAACACAAATTTTTTATCTACGATCATGTAGGTTAGGAGTCTTACATGGCTCTCACTTGGCAAAACTCAGTATGTCAGCAAAGCTGTGTGCACTTCTGGAGGCTCCATGGGAAAATCCATTTCCTTGCTTTTTTGCTACAAATGGCTTTCAGAGGCCATTCGAATGTTCCTTGACTAGTGAGTGGCTTTTTTCCTGTATCTTCGAAGTTGCAATGTTGTATCTCTCTGACCATTCTTCATTAGTCACATCCCCATCTTCTGCATCCATTTTGACCCTTGAGATTACATTGGGCCTACCTGAATGATCCAAGGCAATCTCCCATCTCAAGGCTTTTAATTTAATCACATCTGAAAAGTCCCTTTCGTTCATGTAAAGTAATATATTTTAGGTTCCAGGGATTGGGACCAAGACATATTTGGTGGAGAGACCATTATTTGGCCTGCCACGATTCCTTATTTTTTTAGATGAGTAGGTGCATACTATACACATTTTCTCCATTATGCTTTTTGCATTTAACAGTACATCCACTCCATAGGAGTTTATAGATATACTTCCCACCTCCTCACTCTGGATAGCTGTGTAGTCTTGAGATATACACTAATGTATCCAACCAGTCCCTTACTAATGGACATTTGATTTTGTTTCTAGTTTTTGCTATTATGAATATCCTATATTAATGGCCCTGTGCACTTATATTTTTGTATTTTCCATTGTGCCTGTGGAATACATTCCTAAAAGTGAGTTTCTGAATCAGAGTAAAATAAGTACATACTTTTTCTAGAAACTATAAGTTTCCTTCCAAATAGTTATATCATTTTGTATTCATACTATCAATGTATGAGAGTGCTTTGACATTTGGTTATATTGTAAAACTTTTGGATTTTTGCTAGTCTCAATACACTTTTAATTTCCATTTCTCTTATGAGTGATTTATGCTTCTTTTAATATGATTAAGGAAAAACTTTAACTTCACTTTCTGTGTGTTCTATGTTTGTATTTCTAATCAATTTTTCTATGGGATTTTCTCTTCTTTTTCTTCATTTTTGAAAGTTATTTATAAATTAGGATATCCACTATTCTGTGATTTAAGTTATAAATATTTTCCTAAGTTTGCTCTTATCTCTTCACTTTGCTTACTATATCTTTTGCTATCCAAGAACTTTTATTTTATGTAATTAAACATATCTATATTTTTCTTTATTGCTTCTGGATTTTGTGTCATCTCAAGGCCATAAATTAATTAACCTTATTTTTCTTCTAATTTTTAAAGAAAAATTACATTTAAATACCTGAAACTTTTGGTACTTATCCTAGTGTAAAGTGTGAGACATATATTCAAATTTACTTTTCCACATATTATCTAGTTATTCCACTTGGAAGTTCTTTAATTTCTCTGTGCCTCAGTTTTCTCAGCTGTAAACCCAGTATACTAATAGCATTAACTCATAGATTTGTTCTGTGGTTTAAAGGAGATAAAGTATTTGTAACACTTAGCATGATGCCTAGAGCATGGTAAAGACTTAATAACTGTTGTCTGTGATGATGTCAATGACACTGACATAAAAGATACTTCAGTCATTCAAACTCTTTATTCTCATCCAAGGTCAAGTTACCCTTGATAATTAGTATAATTCTACATTTTTCCCCTGGCAGGATGTTGTGTTTTGTCTTGATCTTGAGATGCAGTACCTAGTCTTTTCGCTTGATTTGTTAACTGGGGTGCTCTTCCCAAGCCTCTAGTCTAGCCCCTGTCTGAGTACTTAAATTCTCTTCTAGGGCAAGAGCCCTCCCTCTCTAATTGCTTCCAGTTCTCTTCACTGAATTCATCAACTTCATGAACTGACTGATTCTCCTGAGGCTTACTACTTAACTGGTTTTCTGATGTTGACTCCCACTCCCACACTTTTTGGGCATTCAGTCTACTTGTTGGGAAATCCAAATGCTATGTGTAAAAATTCTAATATGTTATGTGTAAAAATTCTGAGGACTCTTGCTCTCCTGGGTAACAGCTGCCATTGCCTTGGAAGCCAAGTTTTGCTTGCCAATCTCTTCTTTAGTGAACATATAACTGATTCAGTCTTTCTCCTGTCTTTCCATACTGAAGGTCAGGTTGAGATATGTTGGGATAGATCAGCCAGTTGCTGGGCATATTGTTAGAACAGGGATTGTGCTCCAATGGGCTGAGCCTAAGAGGAGGGAGATTACACTATGGGTAAATGATGCCCCTTACTACTCACTTGAAAACAAAGGATTAAAATAAACTAAATCCTATAGAAGAAAACCAAAACCAAAAAAGGCCTGCAAAATCAGGAGTTCAAAGTTGTAAGATGTGATTATTTCTAATATCCAATTATATGATATATGGCTGCACCCTATGGCTCAGTGGTTCATGAGAGAGAAGACAATCATTTTTTCTTAATGCCTGTCTTACTTGATGACTAAGCTTGGTAAAAGCTTCACCATACACCCTCCATAATTACATGGAATTCCTGATTGTATAATAAGACAGGACAAAATGCATGTTTCAGGGGCGCCTGGGTGGCTCAGTGGGTTAAAGCCTCTGCCTTTGGCTCAGGTCATGATCCCAGGGTCCTGGGATCGAGTGGGCTCTCTGCTCAGTGGGGAGCCTGCTTCCCCCTCTCTCTCTGCCTGCCTCTCTGCCTACTTGTGATTTCCCTCTCTGTCAAATAAATAAATAAAATCTTAAAAAAAAAAAAAAGTGTGTCTTTCAGCCGGGAACTGGTATCCAGCGTCTTTAACTATAGAAATGTCTTGCATAAAGTATAGGTTTACAGATCATTTGGGTAATCGGCTGCCTCTGTTTTATAATTTCAGGATTCCTTCAGAATCTCCTAACTTAAAATGTTCTTTCCTTATACAAATTTCTTCTTTTTAAATTTTTTTTTATTAGGGAGAGAGAGAGCCTGTGCCTGTGTGTACCTCTGTGGGTGGAGAGGTAAAGGGAGAGGGAGAGACTTAAGCAGACTCTGCATTCAGTGCAGAAGGCCTCAACCTCACAACCCTGGGTTCATGATTCTGAGATCATCACCTGAGCTGGAATCAAGAGTCAGATACTGAGCCACCTAGATGA
Organism: Meles meles; assembly: GCF_922984935.1. Lineage (NCBI taxonomy): Eukaryota > Metazoa > Chordata > Mammalia > Carnivora > Mustelidae > Meles > Meles meles. The sequence goes on along the minus strand of NC_060066.1, from coordinate 62,154,275 downwards.
GCCACAGAGATCTCTTCTTTGACTCTTCTGTGTCTGTTTGCCAAATACATCCTACTTGAACGATGACATCCCCATTCCTCTCCCTCCCTACTTCCATTATCTTGATTGCTGTTGGAACAATAATGAAGATATAATTAACCTACTCTCCTAATTCAAATCCTAGCCAATGGTTCCCCTCTGCTTTCAGAATTCTTTGGCCTGATCCCAGAAATACATTTCTTCTCAATGTTTGTAGCAGATAAGATGTCACATTTATTTCATTTTTAAATCAACACACCAATCTCTGAGCCTCTACTAATCAAGGTTGTTGAAAAATTCAGTGTCCATAAGTTTTCATGCTTTGGGTTCATGCCACCCACCTTGCACTATAATAAGATTCTAGGAATTGAAGAGCGTAGGACACATGGGGAAAGAAGCCTCTGAATATCTATCTTCCTGGTCATGGTAAAGATACTCATTGTCTAGGACTCCATGGTCTGCTTAAGGACTAGTAACTCCATTCACTCCACGTTAAGTTTGGCCTCCAGGGCATTTGATGAGACTTTAGAGCTTGGACCTAGTCTCCATATAGACATGTTCATTTACCCCTATAGGAAATTCAGCCTGTTGGCAAAACTGCAAATGGTCCAGAAGACCCTACCTCCGCAGGAACTTCCATCCAACTGTCTGCCATTTCTCTGGAAAGCCTATTTATTCCATTTATCCTAATGTCATGGAGTCAAGACCTGTGCGTGGTATGCGTGTGTGTCTGTGTGTTTGTGTCTGTCTGTCCTCAGGACTGCCTACCCCATCTGAATGCCAAGTCTACCAATATCTTCTTATAGGATGCAGTCCCAAAAATCAACAATACAAGACTCAATGGCCTATTCTTCATAGACCGAGGAGTAAATTCCCTCTTCACATTTTAAGATAGTATATTCTAACAAAACAAAAATGAATAAAACAAGTACAGAGTATGTCTGCATTCAGTTATTAATAACCAATGCTTCATCAAACCCAACATACTATTAGTTATAGGATGCATAATTACTTTAGGTACTAAAGTAAATGTGGAAAAGAATGCTAATTAAACTCTGAAAGAAAAAATGTCAATTAAACTGTGGCATAATGCTTTTTATCACATAGAATTCTTTTTTTTGTTTTGTTTTTTAGGATTTATTTATTCATTTGAGAGAGAGAGCAGGGGGAGAGGGGCAGAGGAAGAGAATCTTTAAAGCAGCCTGATGTGGAGTTTGCAACCCATGCAATCATGACCAGAGCTGAAACCAACCCACTGAGCTACCCAGGCACCCCATCACTTAGAATTCTTAATATTATTTATTGCAAAAATACTTTTGGATTTATTTGCTTCTCTAACATCAAATGTAAGCCTTGCTATTCTGTTCTTGTGACTTCCTGCATAAACAATAATCCTTTTTTATTTCAACACTGAATTATGTGTGATCTTTTTAAAGATAATTTAATGGTACTAACTAAACATGTTGTACATAATTCAACTGGAACCTAATGCCTAATGGCACTAACTATACATGTTGTACATAATTCAACTGGAGCAAGGTTGGACCAAGCCAATTATGACCAAGTTTGTACCTATGCTGGCAATAACAACTTCCTAAATGACAGAGATGGCAAAATGCTACCATGTGAAAGATGAATGCCCAACTTAGGGATGTTAAAATGTAAAAGCATATGCATCTTAGAATTGATGGGATACAATCTAGCTATCTACATATCTATCCATCTATGTCTATATATCTCATGTCCACCTCTATAGCATATTTCCCTTCCTTGAATCCAGTATTCCAGGTACCTCAATCCGCTGATGGTACTCTGTATATACAAGCTATATTACCCTTTGTGCCTCTCTACATACAGTACCCACTTTCTAGAAGCCCCTCATTCTCCTTCCCTTGCCTATAAGCCCAACCTACTCATTCTTACATCAGAGTTTATGTATTTAGTCATTTGAGAAAATTTCACTTCCCCACTAGCATCATTCCCTCCCACATGCCCCCCTTGAATCTTACATACATGTCTATTTTTGTACTAATATAGAGGATTGGAAATTTTCTCAGCTCTACCAGAACCTTTTAAGAGGAGTTGTATTGTTTATATTTTGATTCCCTGATGCCTTGCATGATATTGCTATGTAATGATCAGTAAAAAGATCTTCGGTAAATGATTGGATAGTTTCTTACATCACTGTATTCCAACAAGAGGGATGGTTTTCACTCCAGAACTGGCCATTAAGGGCAGTAGAATGTGGCTGTGTTAAGGACAGATGAAGGTACTATGTAACAAGAGTGGGAAGAATCACAAGAAATGAAAGATAAATCTATAGACAAATATTTCAACTTGTTCAAGATACACATGAGCCAATAGAATACTCTTGGGTCTGATTTCAACAAAATTGTTTTTAATAGCTAAGCAATTACCATTCCAGGCATGCTGAGTGACTAGGATTAGGAAGAAGAAAGAAGTTACAGTGTGTAGTGAAATCTTATCAGTTGAGATCTTCTGTAAAGCACAGTGTGTTTATAATTCTGATTTTCATGCATATTTTAATATCAGCTTCATTAATCTTATCTGGCTCTTTTCCTTGACCACCTCCTTGCTGTAAAAGAACTAAAAAAGAACAAGGCATTTCTACATCCTAAAAAAAATGATGCTCTTTCAGACATAAGGTACATGTTTCAGTGTTACTTTGCTGTTTTTTTATAAAAATAGTATCAAATAAGACTAAAATAATATAAATATGAAAGACCCCCAGTTTATAATAAATATTCTGCATGCTGTTATGAATATCAGCTGACAAACCAGTATTTATTTAAAATGTCCGTTGACTGTGTTTTATCCTCTTTTGAAGGATCCAAGATGCTTATAACGTCTCTTGTAAGTCTGGGTGTCTCTTTTAAATGGAAATTGCATAGCACAGACCTCATCCAAAGTATCTGTTTGGATGAGATAAATTAAGTACAGAAGAGTTTACATTTCTAAGCTGTTCTGTTCTGTTGGTGTGTACTAAATATGCTAAGCTTAAGGAGATCCAAAGTAGATAGTATTTTTAATCTTCTGGCTATTTAAGTAGTAACTTGCAGACTGTGTTTTAGTTTCAGGCAGAAAATTATATACAATATAGATTTAACTGCTATTTATCACCAAAATATCACATACACTATGCTGCTTCATTAAATTTAGTATATGGCAGAAAATTGAGGAAACAATTTTTTGAGCACTGTTGGTAAGTACTTGCATGCCAAGGATGAGTTAACGTATACTATGCAACTATTTTCTTTTTATGGTTTCTTTATTATATAGATGGTTAATTATATAGATAACTAAGTTGTTATATCCCTAAAATAAAGTTATTCATAAGCAAGCAGTAAATGTTCCATCTGTCTCCTATTCTGATATAGGCATAGTTGAGTTGAATTTAAAAGACAACAACTTAATACATATGTGACACCTAGGAAGTGGGAGAAATCTGCTGTTCCACTAAAGTTTAAATATTGTATACCAATTACACAAAGAAACAGTTAATATAGTGTTGTTGCTACTGCAAGTCTGTTTAGAGACCCAAGTAAAAAAGTCAGTTACATTGAAAATGTGAGCATAAATCTCTGAGATTGCATAATTTTAATATGTAATTAATAAATAGCAACTATGCAAAAAGAATTTGTGTTAGGGTCTAATAAATTTATAAAAATTGGGTACAAATGCAAAAGAGAATAGAATGAAATAATTCAATGAAAAAAACTAAGTAAGTTTGCAAGCAGAGGATGGTAATAGAGAGAAGAAGCTCAATATATCACTATCCTCACCGTTATTCTTTTGAGTTTTATTATATATGACAAACATATACAAAGGCATGGGAAAGGGAAATAATAATAATATATTATGTATAATATTATTTAATAATATATGCTATAATGCAATGATATTTTCAGTCTGTTCAGCCTGCTATAACAGATACCATAGACTGAGTGTCTTATAAATAACAGAAATTTACTTCTCACAGTTTTTGAGGCTGGAAAGTTCAAGATCAAATCACTGGCAGATTCAGTGTCTGGCGTAAACCCAATTCCTGGTTCATAGATGTTTGCTTTTTAACAGGAGGTGTTAGGGAGCCCTGTGGGGCCTTTTTTATACAGCACTAATTCCATTCATAAGGGCTCTGCCTTCATGACCTAATCACCTCCCAAGGGCCCAACTGCTAAACCTTATCTCATTTGAAATTAGAATTCAACAAATGAATTTTGGGGAGACACAAACATTCAGTCCATAGCAAACACAGACACAGACACAGAGGGTTACGATGTGCTCTGGCCCATATACCAGGTGACATGGAAGGCTCCGATCTTTGACTCGGGCCCAGAACATAAAATGTCACTGTAGCAGGTCCAGGCTGTGATATAATATGCTTTGCTATGTGGGCCATACAATTTTGGTGACCCTGTGGTGTTAGAGGTGTCATCAGTTGGAAAAGATCCAGTGTGAAGTTTTGGGTGAGCTCCAATGGGAGAATCACAATGTAAGCCCATGGGTTTCAGAGCAAGGCTATGAATCTGCAGCAAAAAAATGAAGTAGTTCATGGCATGTTATTGGGCCCTATAGATATGGGATGCTTGACCATAAGACACAAAGTTGTCATGTATCTTTAAAATTTACCGTTATGAGTTGGGCTCAGTCAGGCCAACCAAGTCACAAATAAGATGAGTCCAGATGGAAATGATATTTTTGCAGTTGATCCAAGGCAAGACTAGAAGGCATGAGTAAACTACATGAGCAGATGGCCCAGACCTCTCTGTAACAAATGACAGTTGTACCAGTCCTCTCCCTCCACATGAACCTGTGGCCAATTGGGTAGGTTCCATATAACTAGCTGAAAGAAGAGGAAAAAGCTTAAGCTTGGTTTATAGATGGGGTTCCTAGGTATGTGGGTCAAGCTAAAAATAGATGGCAGCTATGTTACATCCACATTCAGGGCTAGTCCTTAAAGACAATGGAAAGAAAAAAACATTTTCGATGGACAGAGCTATGAGAAGTGCACCTGGTTCATACAGTGTTTGTATAAGGAAGAATGGCTGAAGTGAAATATGTTCAGATTCCTAGGAGGTGGCCAGGGCCTAGATCTTTGGGGATCTAGAAGGAAAAGGACCCGAATATTGAAGACAAGAAAGTCTGGGATGGAGCTATATGAATGAATGTGTGGGAGTGGGTAATGTATGTGAATATTTTTGTACTGCCCATTAATGCCCTACAAAGAAGAGGCACTGAAAATGTGACTGAGCCAGTTGATGTTAGCCAACTTTCCTTATTAACCATCTCAAATTTGGAATAAAGAACACATGATCCTAGCGGTCATAGGATCAGAGATAGAGGTTCTATATGAGTTAAACAGCAAAAACTACTACTTACCAAGGCCAATCCAGTTCCTGCTGCCTCTGACTGTCCAACCTGCCAACAATAGAGAACAACACTTAGTTTCTGGTATAGCACTATTGATCTAGGAATCAGCTGGCCTTTTGTTGACAAGTTGACCATTTCAGGCCTTTTCAGCCTGGAAGGACAGCAGTTTGTTTTGACAGAGATAGATAGCTATTTCTGGGCATGGGCTTGCTTTCCTATCTGCAAAGCCTCAGCCAGCACTATCTGAGGGCAATGGAGAGCTTGATCTACAAGCATGAAATCCCACACAACCTAGGAGTTGACTACAACACTCATTTTGCAGAAAAGGAAGTAGAGATGGGCCTATTACCATGGTATCTACTGGCTGTTTCACATACAGCACTGCCAACAAGCAGACAACATCACAGAATGAAAGAATGATCTAGAGGTAGAAAACTAAGCACCAAGTTGGAGGCAACACTCTAAAAGGATGATATACACTTAATATGCAGTACATGCATTAAGCCAGAGACCTTTATATGATACTATATCTCATTAGGAAGACTATATGAGCCAGGAAACTAAGGGAGGGAAACACCGCTGTTCTCAATGACTCACTAGGGAATTTTGTGCTTCTAACTTCGACAACTCTGACTTCTGGAGTGTTTGAGATCCTGGCCTCCAAAAGGGGTATGTTCATTCCAGTGCACAAGGATCTCATTGAATACGAATTGTGACTAAGGACAACATACTCTGGAAGTTTTGTCCCCAGGGATGAGTAAAGGAGGAGATGCATCACCACAGTGTTACCCTAGTTAGAAGGAAAATGTTTGCTCCACTTTTATACAATGTGGACAGGAAGAACATGTGTGGAATGTAGGTGGTCCACTTGACCACCTCCTAGTACTTCTTTGCCCCATTGTAATTATAAATGGATACACACAACAACCATTACCTAAGAAGAATAGGATTATCAAGTATTCAGACTCACTTCCCCTGCCCCGTGTATGGAGATAAATGTTACACCACCTATAATGGGGGATTTATAATACATGATGGATGAAGGAAAAGAAGATAGCCAGTTCCAAACCCAACATCAACCACAGCAAAAAAGAGATATAATTGGTTCCATTAACTTTCCTCTTCTGAGTGTTCCCTCAAGGAGAGAGGCTGCACAAAATCATGAAGGAACTGCTCTCCAACCCTGCATGGAGTAGATCTGTGTACTACAAGACTGTGACTCTGGAACAATGAAAATGCACATTGCAGATCTCCTACTATAGGCAAAGTAATTGACCAATGGCCCAGCAGCAGCACTTTGAAATCTATCATCATCATCTCACCAAGAATGTATCTTGGTGGACAGAGTAGAGTAAATAGGCAGAGTAGAGTAAATTATTAAGGTTCTCCTGTTTCTGGAAGATGCCAGATCCCTCTGATTGATGACTTTGGCTCAAGGACTTCCCATTGTGCCTTGTCCAACTTTCTTCAAAATTCACTTCAATTTATGTGACTTCCACTTCACCTTCCTTCCTCCCCTCTCTTCTCCATGCGGGCTTTATCAGCATTGCAGTCTGATGGCTGTCCCTGCATCCCTTGCTCATTTTTCCTCACAAGCATTTCCATCATAACCCCCTGCACATCTAATTCTATCTTGATGCCTGCTTCTTGGAAGACTCAAATTAACAAAGACCCTATTTAAGATTATATTTATTAGAAGCAGAATTTCTAAAAATGAAAAAGATAACATTTTAAATTAAAATCTCAGGGTTTTAATCTCATGGGTTAAATGGCAGATTAGACATGGCTGAAAAGAGAATTAGTGTCCAGGAAGTTATGCCTGAACCAATGCATGTAATGAGGCACAGAGCACCAAGAGATGAAAAATATAAGAGAAAATATAAGAGACATAAAGACTAGAATGAGAGAGCAGAATATGTATCTAATTAGAATTCCAGAAAGAGATAATAGAGAAAATGGAGAAAAAGTAGTATTTGAAAAAGTTATTGATAATTTGCAAAATTTATAAAAGATACAGATTTTCAGATTGAGAAGATACAATAATTCAAACAAAATAAATAAAAATAATTCTGTACTGCACACTTTGTAGTGGAACAGCATACTAAAGACATAACTTAAAGGATTTTTAAAAAGCAATAAAAAATAGGATAGTTATATTAAGAGCTGAGTTCTCAACAGCAATAATAAAAGCAAGAGAACAACCTAATAATATTTTCCAAGCACTGAAAGAAAGACAACTGTCAACATAGAATTTTGTAGTCAGTAAATCACCTTTGAATAACAAGTATAAAATGAAGTCATTACTTCATTTTATTATTTATTTAAATAATATTTATTATTTAACTTTATTATTAATATTATATATAATAATATTATTTTTTATATATTTATATATATAAATATATTTATATATTATAATATATAACATTATATTATAATATAATATTATTAAATTAATATTATTTAATTATAATATTAATTATTAAATAATATTTATTATTATTATTCAGAAACAAAAACTAGGAGTACTTATACTTGAAGACTGTCTTAAAAAACCTTCTAAAATACTTATTTGAGGCTGAAGAAAATGATCTCAATGGCAAAGTCAGAGAATCAAGAAAAAATGGTGGGCAAAGAAAATAGCAAAGATATGTGTAAATCTAAACAAACATTGACTGTATTTTTTTAAAAGATTTTATTTATTTATTTAAAAGAGGGGGGGGCGCCTGGGTGGCTCAGTGGGTTAAGCCTCTGCCTCCGCCTCAGGTTATGATCTCAAGTCATGGGACTGAGCCCCACATCAGGCTCTCTGCTCAGCAGGGAGCATGCTTCCCCTCTCTTTCTGCCTGCCTCTCTGTCTACTTGTGATCTCTCTCTCTGTGTCAAATAAATAAATGAAATCTTTAAAAATTAAAAAATAAAAGAGAGAGAAAGAGCAAGTGGGGGAACAGAGACAACCAGATTCTGAGCTGAGCACAGAGGCCATGGTGAGGCTTGGTTCCACAACCCTGAGATTATGACCTGAGCTGAAACTGAGAGTCAGAAGCTCAAAGGACTGAGCCACCCAGGTGCCTCTAAACACACATTGACTATATGTTTATGAAAAATGTTTAATTGGGGAAATGGGATTAAAAATGCAAGAGAACCAAAAGACTTATACAGTGATATATATGTTGGATATAGGTGGGTGATCAAGCTAATTCCTTTTAAAATCCTTGTACTATTTGGTAGGAAGATAAAGGTTTTGATTAATTTTGTATTTCAGTAAGTATTCATGTTAGAATTTGAAGAGTAGCCACTGGGGAGGGGGGAAATGTAATAGAATGTGAAACTTCCTTGCTATTATAAAGAAAATATGGAATAAAAATTTTAAAGACTCAATCTACATCAGAGAATATTTTTTTAAAAGAAAGGAAAGTAGAATAAAGGGATACAAAAAGACATCAGCAGAAACAAATCCAAATACATCACTAATCACAAGATATTATTTTGAGTTATATATGCATGTTAAAAAACTATGAAGGAAAGTGAGGGAACGACACAAAAACTTCACAATAATGTATCTTTGGGAATGATGATGTTAAGTACTATTATGGAATTGTGCACAAAGAGCTTCAGACGTTATGGGCAATATTCTTTTTGTTGAGCAGGTTGATTAATGGATACAGAGATATTTCTCTCCCCCTCTCTCTGTCTCATTACAAACAAATATAAACACACATATCACACTTCCTTTCATGTGTTTCAAAAAATCTCATAACACTTTTTCATGTATCTGTTAGCCATTTGTATGTCTTCTTTGGAGAAATGTCTATTCATGTCTTTTGCACATTTTTTCCCTTCATTTTCTGGTTTTTTGGGTGTTGAGTTTGAGAAGTTCTTTATACATCTTGGATATCAGCCCTTTGTAGCATTATTTGCAAATATCTTCTCCCAGTCTGTGGGTTGCCTCTTGTTTTGTTGACTATTTCCTTTGCTGTGCTTTTTATCTTGATGAAATCCCAAAAGTTCATTTTCACTCTTGTTTTCCTTGCCTCTGGTGATGTGTCTTAAAAGAAGTTGCTGTGGCTGATGTTGAAGAGGTTATTGCCTATGTTCTCCTCTAGGATTTTGATGGATTCTTGTCTCACGTTGAGGTCTTTCATCCATTTAGAGTTTATCTTTGTGTATGGTGTAAGAGAATGATACAGTTTCATTATTCTGTATATAGCAGTCCGATTTTCCCAGCACCATTTATTGAGGAGACTGTCTTTCTTCCATTGGATATTTTTTCCTGCTTTGTCAAAGATTAGTTGACCATAGAGTTGAGAGTCCATATCTGGGCTCTCTATTCTGTTCCATTGGTCTATGTGTCTGTTTTTGTGCCAGTACTATGCTGTCTTGGTGATCACAGCTTTGTAATAGAGCTTGAAATCAGACAACATGATGCCCCCCGCTTTTTTTTTTTTCTTTTTCAACATTTCCTTGGCAATTCAGAGTCTTTTCTGGTTCCATACAAATTTTAGGATTGTTTGTTCCAGCGTTTTGAAAAATGCTGTTGGTGTTTTGATTGGGATGTGCTCTGGGCGGCACAGTTATTTTAATGATCTTTATTCTTCTGATCCATGAGCATGGAATGTTTTTCCATCTTTTTTTGCCTTCTTCAATTTCTTTCATGAGTGTTTTGTAATTCCTAGAGTATAGATCCTTTACCTCTTTAGTCAGGTTTATTCTAAGGTATCTTATGGTTTTTGATGCTATTGTAAATGGAATCGGTCTCTAATTTCTCTTTCTAAAATGAAAAGTTTCATTTTTAGTGTACAAGAAAGCAACTGACTTCTGTGCATTGATTTTGTATTCTGCCACATTACGAATTGCTATACAAATTCTAGTAATTTGGGGGTGGAGACTTTTAGGTTTTCCACATAGAGTATCATGTCATCTATGAAGAAAAGAATTTGACTTCTTCTTTGCCAATTTGAATACCTTTTATTTCTTTTTGTTTTCTGATTGCTGTTGCTAGGACTTCTAGTATTATGTTGAACAATAGCAGCAACAGTGGGCATCCTTGGTGGGAAGGCTCTCAGCTTTTCCCCAATAACAGAGATATTCGCTGTGGGTTTTTAATAGCTGTCAGGGAAATTCAAATCACAACCACACTGAGATACCCCCTTAGACCAGTTAGAATGGCAAAAATTGACAAGGCAAGAAACAACAAATGTTGGAGAAGTTGTGGAGAAAGGGGAACCCTCTAACGCTGTTGGTGAGAATGCAAATTGGTGCAGCCACTTTGGAAAACAGTGTGGAGGTTCCTCAAAAAATTAAAAATAGAGCTACCTTATGATGCAGTAACTGCACTACTGGGTATTTGCCCCAAAGATATAGATGTAGTGAAAAGAACAACCACATGCACCCCAATGTTCATAGCAGCAATGTTCACAATAGCCATAATGCCCTTCAGCAGACAAATGGATAAAGAAGACGTAGTCCATATATACAAAGGAATACTACTAACATAACAATAAAAAAAATCTCATAACAAATTTTAAAAGAGGAAAAGCTACAAATTAGAAAAGATTCAGGGAAAAATTATCATGGCAGAATTACTAGAACATGGGAATCTCATTTTATGAGGAAAACACTCAAAATTAGGGGAAAAAAATACAATGATTCTTCAATTCTTCTATTGTTTAAAATCTATCCAAATTACTTGAAAACCACAAGTCTGAAGAACTCATTAACGTACATTGTTCTCTTCTTTTCTCACTAGCCTGAAGTTCAGAATGAATACAATGGTGGCTGACAATATGCAGCAAGTAAAAACAAACTCAAATATTGAAACTGAGAAGTGTAAATGCTCAGTGAAAGACAGTCACTTAGGTGAGCCATAAAGTGTCTCATTAACTTTTTAAGATAATCATCCAAAAAATAAATACATAAAATTAAGATATTCTCATGGAAAACTTGCAAACCTCCCAAATGGGTTACATGGACCTCAGCTGAAAATATTAAAATTGATGGATCTTTGTTGAAATTGAATAATCATTTTGTAAAATGCTGGGGGAACAGTGTTAGATGATGGTAATGCAATTTTCCTGATAAATTCCATGAGATCTACCAAGTGGAAACCTTCACTTTCTGTTCTCTACCTTTTTACTGAAAGCAAAAAACATTGCCTTCCTGGGACAATAATAGCTCTCCATGGCATACACATTAATCTGAGAACTCAGAAACTTTGACTAAGTGTTCTGAATGCTAATCATTGTGGGTGTAAAATGAAGTAATTTATGTGTCATAGCTAATTAAGATTACAGTATTTCAAAGCACTTAAAATTCAAGTTCAAAGACATCTTAGTGCTTTGGTCTGATAGGTGGTGTCAAAGAACTCTTGAGGGGGTTTCCTGCCTACAGCAATAGGCATGCAGTAGCTCATTCACCATATCCTATAATTAAAATAGAGTAACAGTCATCCTTACTTCTTTGGGGTACTAAAATTTGTTCAAAATGTGGTCATCATATGCTACAATTTTATTTAAAAAACGAAAAGTTTCATGGTACTTATTTTGTTGGATTTTCATTAGGAAATGCCTTTGATTGATTTGAGCTATACTTCTGATATAGATGAAATATGAAATTACAAGCAGAAAGGAAGAGAAGGTAGCCACACAGGGAAATAGTGCAGCTTTATCTACTGGAGTGGAGGGTATTCATTTCCATGATCTAATGTTTCTACTCTGAAGTGGTGAATACACCATGACATTGTGAGCACATGTGCTCAAAGGGCTAGGTACAAGGATACTTACATCAGTAATATGCATAACAATAAAAAATGGGAAATGACAAAAACATCCACTGACACTACATGGTTAAATAGAGGTGGCATTTTCATATAATGGTGAATTACACAACATTGGGAATGAACAAATCACAACTACATGCAACATGAGTTCCACAAACAATACTGAGTGAAAGACACCAGATACCAAATAATACATTTTGTATGATTTCATTTATATTAAATTTAAAATAGGCAGACTAATCCATAATGCTAAAAGTAGGGATAATGGTTACTTTAAAGGACAGAATACTGATTGAGTTAGCATAAATTGTTCTAATATAATAGCAGGGTTGTATTTCTTGACCAGTACTTACCGAGTATTCATGGTTGCACTCCTTAGTCATTTTAAATTTCACTTGTGGAACGGAATTATGTCTACCTCAAGAGGTTACTGTAAGGATTAAATAACAATGTATGTAAAGTGATGCACATCTGTTATCTGCTCAAACCATTGTAATTGTCATCGCTATTATTATCAGTGTTATGCTGTGCATAAAATACATCTGAAAATTTATGTAGTTAACCACAGTCTTTGAAGTGCTTTAATGAATCTCCATTTGGTATTATACAATTCTCAAACACTGAGGCATTTCCCGGAAATACCTATGAAACTAGCTGCTTCATGATTGTGAGGGTGCTGTTGAGGGCATTGTTTATTATAGTATGTGTGTTCTCTTGATAAGGACCTACAGAAGAAATTTCTTTCCAATCTCAATAGGAAAATAGTTGTGTTTCTGAGCAACAGATTCTGATTGTGTCTAAATTTAATCTTACACATATCATGAATCTGATAAATAAACATCCTTCCTCTTAACTTTCTTTTTCTTTTTTTTTTTTTAAGATTTATTTATTTGACAGAAAGAGATTACAAGTAGGCAGAGAGGCAGGCAGAGAGAGAGAGAGGAGGAAGCAGGTTCCCCGCTAAGCAGAGAGCCTGATGCGGGGCTTGATCCCAGGATCCTGGCATCATGACCTGAGCTGAAGGCAGAGGCTTTAACCCGCTGAGCCACCCAGGCGCCCCTCCTCTTAACTTTCTATTTGGTTCCTGAAAATTTCAGACTGAAATCTGTGCTCTAACTTTATCAAATGCTTAGAGACAACATGTATTTTCTGGATAAATTCCATTTTCCTTAGTTACTTGCTCTTATTTCATTTTTATACAAACTATCTTAAATCCTTTTGGGAGTTAGAGAAAGATATAAATAAATAAATGAAGAGCCAACAAATGACATCATGTTGAATTCAGTTATGGAAATATCTGCCAAGAGAGTGGTAATTAACATAGTTGACACCCCATTAAAAATATGTTGAATAAATTACTAACTACATGAATGACTTGGCATTTGGGAATGATTCCATCAAGTAGAGGAAACTTCTTTAAAAGCAAGGTTTGGGGAAAGTAAAAACCTGTGGTATGAACAATGGACTGGAAGGGATTGAAAAGGAGAGACAGTAGAAGGAGGATGGAGTTAAAGCCTGGATGGCACTGTGACCAACAGAACATCCAATACAGAGCCCTCAAGAAGCACAAGCAGTGTTTGTTGATGATCGTTATGGGGGACCATGGTGATAGCAGTGAAAATGGAGAATAAGGGGGAACGCCAAGTGGAAGAATAGTCTTGGTGACAGATTATGCAAAAAGACAAAAAATGAGAAATCAGGAGTTAATCCAAGATTGTTTTGGGCTTAGGATAAGTGTGAGAGTTTGAGGATGAGCAGGTTAAAGAAAAGATCATCATCTACATATAAGATATGTGTAGATATCTAGGAAAATAATTCACTTCTCCAGTATAAATCATTTACAAATTTAGAATTTGTGAACTCCGAAAATTTAGGCTTCGTATTTCATACATTAAATCACTGGAAAGTGAGATTGCTCTTTTGGGTTGGGTATAAGCAAAGGTCAGGTCAGTTAGACCTGACTAATGGAGGGGAAAAAGGAAAAAAATTCCATATGATTTAGTACTTTAAAAACAAAATATAGGGGCGCCTGGGTGGCTCAGCGGGTTAAAGCCTCTGCCTTCAGCTCAGGTCATGATCCCAGGGTCCTGGGATCGAGCCCCGCATCGGGCTCTCTGCTTGGCTGGGAGCCTGCTTCCTCCTCTCTCTCTCTGCCTGCCTCTCTGCCTACTTGTAATCTCTATCTGTCAAATAAATAAATCTTTAAAAAAAAAAAATATAAAAGAATTTTAGAAAATCAATAAAACCATTGTTGAAATGATCTATACACATACATTAATTTATCCAAAACTAAATGTTTGAATAAAATACATGCAAGGTGCAACAGTGGACAAGATGGCATGGTATTTGGCTTATCAAAGCTTTTATTTTAGGAAGACAAGCCTAAATAAATAAATACACATACATACACATTAAGAAAATATATATAATTTATACATGAAAATAATTTATAATTTCTAGGACAGTATTTGAAGTTACTGATAAAATGGTTTCTTTTCTCTCTTATGCCATAAGAGAATATTTCCCACAAAAATACAAGTTGCTGTCTCTTCGCAACTTTTTGTGTGGATTTAAAATCACATTACTATTCACAAAGCAGCATTACTAAAATAATGAAGACTTCTTCCTTATTGATTTTTCTGAAAACTGCCTTCCTTATTTCATCTACACTCATCTATAATTGGGAAAGGGGAACTACTGAATTGATAAATTTTACAAGGGGGGAATATATCTTGAATATGAAGTGTTATTACTGTTGACAGCCCAATAAAAGAGACACAATGGAAAAATTTATGGGAGTTCTTGAAATTGGCTGAAGCAATTTTCAACACACTGTATTTCATTCTTGGACAAACCTGAAGCTATATTTCTTATACTCCCCCCCCTTTTTTTAGAAGTCAACATATAACAGGCAGTAGATACTTTTCCAAAATATACTTGGCATTATCCAATTTCATTAACTTTTAAAACTATAATATTTGAGTATTGAGACTTCTAATTGGGATGTCTAGCCATTGAATAATTCTAATAGACTTATTTTACAGAGTATGAGACTAACAAAAAACATTCCATAGTCACTTAAATGCTTTATGTTTTCAAACTGCCTACAGAAGTTACCTAGTGGTTATACCCTACTTGGGTACCATGTGTTTGCTGGGCAAACAAGGAAACTAACCAAATGAACTTGAGACATTCATCGTCTGCTTTACTTTTCAGTTTCCCTACCTTTCATTTGATTTTTGCATCTTTTTTCCCCTGTAATGCCAGGTTCTCAGAAAAAGCTGGAATCATTTCCCTTAGCCTTAACAACAAAGGAAACCTTATTTTTCCTTTGCTTGAAACACGTATATCAATCAATTCTTTCATTCGGCACTTCTGAGTGGCCAGGGCAAAAACTGCAGTCTGAGGTAGAGATTTTGAGGATATATTTTTAAGTGTATTACCTTCACATTCAAGGTAAAAAAAGCCAAGTTTAAGTGGATTTCCCACAGCAGAGCTGGGCTGAGAACTCAGAAATTATAAACTGTAGGACACCAACAATGAGTGTTTGCCTCTCGACTCCTATTTTTCTACACTCCGTATTTTTTCCATTTATGGGTTTTATTTTTCTCAACATATCATCATTATAGCTGATGTCGATTTGAGGTCAAATTTGGTCAAGAGTACCCAGTAAGTTAAGAAGATAACTCTAATGTTCTGAGTGCAAAACAAATTACTGTTCTTTCTAGCTTAAAAAATGACCTGGGATATGCCAATTTTAAGCTCTTTTAAGTATATATTTTTATATTTTACTTCATTTTGAAAACATAAAATATCTCTCAAAGATATTTTCAAGACACAACTTTTCTTCCAATCCCAAAATTATAACAAGGAATTGGGGAAATTGCAGCATGTGTTTTCTTTTCATGGATGGTACCCTTCCTGCCTGTTATTCCTGCAAATACCACACACACACCCCAAAATCATATACATCTCCCAGTCTGTTGGTCCCACATATGGTATATTGAGCAATTGTTTGCTCAGTCTTGTAAAGGAAATACCCAACTGGCTAGTTTACAGAAAGTTTGCCTTTCTATTATTAGGACTGATTTTTATCCATGTCATCTTCACACTTGAACAGTTTTGATGAGACTACACTGACCACAGAACAAAATTCAAATTTGTCTCCTACCTCTGCATCTGCTTCTGTCTGCCTTCACCTTCTACCACAGGTGACAGTTTCACATGCCAGAGGACTTGTTGGGCAGCACACTGGGATGAAGTGGTCCAGAAAACGGAAACATTCATATTGCTTAAGTGATGGCTGGAAAAGATGCCTCTAAGAGGTGGACACTGGCTCAGTTACATTTATTACTGCCTCGTTGGGAGGAGAATCCAATG